>NC_082730.1:1120849-1449131 GCF_030144855.1 Hypanus sabinus
CCTCCCTATCTCTAAAACACTCTCTGGCCCTTACACCCCTCCCTGTCTCTTTGACCACCCCCCCTGCAGTTCTTGCACTCCTCCTGTCTCTGTAACATGCTCCCTCTCATGGTGACAATATTCTCTCCCCCAGTCTCTGTGACAATCCCCCCGGCACAGCCCCTATACCCCACCCTCCCTGTGACCCTACACCCTTCCCTGTCTCTATGACCTCTCCCCCCACAGCCTCTACACCCATCCCTGTGACTCAACACCCCTCCCTCCCTGTCTCTGTCCCTCCCACAGACCCTACATCCCTGTCTTTGTGAATCTCCCTGCAGCCCCTACACCCCTCCTGTCTCTGTAACATGCTCCCTCTTATAGTGGCAATGTTCTCTCCCCCAGTGACAAACCAAAAGTGATCTACAGCCAGCCAGCCATGGCAGAACCAGCAGATGAAGTGAGTATGGGGATTGAGGTGCTTTGTGATTACAGGGGAGGTGGGAGGGCAGGGGTCCTAACCAGGAAGGGATTGATTCCTTTCGGAAGATGGAGTCAGAGTTTTGCTCATCCCAATTCTACCCCCCCCCCCCCAAACACTCTGGCTGCTTCTCCCCCATTCGCCACCTCTCCAGTCCTCTGGTCTAACCCTCCCTCTTCTCAACCTCTCACTTTCACACCCCCTGTCTCCCTTCCCCCCCCCGCCATCTCCCCATCCATCCCCGCCACTCACCACCTCCTGTCTCCCCGTCCCTCCCTGCCACTCACTACCTTCCCACATCTCCCACCCCTCCACCATCTTTCCCTCCCTCCCCACGTTCTCCACACACCACTCGCCACCTCCCGCTCTTCCCCAGTCTCCCTCACCCTCCATGCCACGTCACACAAAGTTGCTCTTGTCAAGGTCTCCCATGATCCAGAGTTACAGATATGATCTGTTCGATTGAGAGTTGGCTTGCTGGGGCTGTCATTCTGGCTGGAGGTCTGTGACCACTGCTGGTATGGAGATCGGTGTTGCCTGTGCTCTATCGAAATAGATGGGCTGATTGGCAACTTTGTAGATTGGTGTAGTTGTGGTTCATGAGGTCATCCAAGGATTCAACAGGATTAGCCTAGCATGAGAAACCTCGTCAAGAGCAGAGAAGACTTTGTGAGAGGTGGGTTGGAGGGTGGGGGTGTCTGGGGGAGGAGGGCGAGGTAAAGAACAGCTACATGGGAAAATAGCAGGCAGAGTTTAATACATTAATTGTTTTGGGTTTTAATTGTGAGTGTCATGACAATGTTAGTGCGACGCTATTACACCTTTGGGGGATGTGGGGTGGGGGGGGGGGTCGGATTTTGGAATTCTATCCCTGCGTCCTCTGTAAGGAGTCTTTGTACATCCTCTCCGTGGAATTTGTGGGTTTTCTCCCACAGGCCAAAGATATACCGGGTAGGTTATTGTAAGTTGTCCCGTGATTAGGTCAGGGCTGTCGGGGGTTGTGGGACAGTGTGGTTCAAGGGACCAGAAGGGCCGATTCCGTCACTAAATAAAATACAAAATCCAGCCAGGTGTCAGGTCAAATGTAAGCAAATAGCAGGATCCCTGAACACATTGATGTTCAGAGGGGTGTTGTGGTGTGCCCATGGCTCCCTGAAAGTAGTAACACAGTTAGAGTGGGAAAGGTAGAGCGGGGGGCCCTGACATGCTCAGCTTCATTGGTTTGGGTGTTGAGTATAAAAGTTGGGAAACATTTACACCTGTATCAAGGCTAGAATTCTTGTTTAGTTGTACTTGCCACACTATGGGGAGAGAGGGTGCAGAAGAGGTTCACTGGGATGCTGCCGGGACTAGAGAGTATTAGCTGTAACAGGCGAGGAGAGAAATCTGGACTGTTTTCCCTGGAGCATCGGAAGCTGGGGGGGTATGTTATGTTTTGTAACTTCAAAACATTCATTCAAATAAAAGACATGGAAGTCCGAAATGTGAGTTTAACTTCAGGTTTACTTGTAGTGAGGCAATTCATATATTTAACATATAACCCATAATTATTTAAAGGAACAAGAATGCTTAATCAAACAATATATACCCAAGATTACTCAAATATTATTGAAATATTAAATACTTAACAGGGGTACTGAAGTTACAAGAGGAATAGTTAGACTCAACAGACCAGCCTTCCTCCCAGGCTGGGGTAGATTGAAGATGACAGGGTGGAGTTCGAGGAGATATCTGGGGTTGTGGTGGGTGCCAGAGGAGATGGTGGAGAAAGATGAGAATAATGGCATTTGAAAGGCATAGGAATGGGCAGGGAAGGGAGAAAGACAGCATGGAAATTGTTCATTTGAGTAACTTCGGGAGCACAGAGATGGTGGGTTGAAGCGTGTGTTTAACACTCTACTATTCTGTTTACCACTTGCTGCCTAACTCGCACTCTGCCTTCCTTTGTTTTCTCAGGGTGACTTCAGACAGAAATCTTCATTTGTTGTTTGAATCACTTGTGGATTCTTCTGAAACTTCATGACAGTGAACTGACGATAGTTTTCACTGAGAGCAGTGCGGATTTTGTATTTTAATATATCGTGTTGATTGGGATCATCTGTTTCTCTGCTTTTATATACAAGGGGACATTGTGGAGAGCACCACTACCATAACCTGTGCCCTGGGAGTGTGTGATGGGACAGTGTAGAGGGAGCTTCACTCTGTGTCTGACCCATACCTGGGAGTGTGGGATGGGACAGTGTAGAGGGAGCTTCACTCTATATCTGACCCATACCCAGGGAGTGTGGGATGGGACAGTGTAGAGGGAGCTTCACTCTATATCTGACCCATACCCAGGGAGTGTGGGATGGGACAGTGTAGAGGGAGCTTCACTCTATATCTGACCCATACCCTGGGAGTGTGGGATGGGACAGTGTAGAGGGAGCTTCACTCTATATCTGACCCATACCCAGGGAGTGTGGGATGGGACAGTGTAGAGGGAGCTTCACTCTGTGTCTGACCCATACCCAGGGAGTGTGGGATGGGACAGTGTAGAGGGAGCTTCACTCTGTGTCTGACCCATACCCAGGGAGTGTGGGATGGGACAGTGTAGAGGGAGCTTCACTCTGTGTCTGACCCATACCCAGGGAGTGTGGGATGGGACAGTGTAGAGGGAGCTTCACTCTGTGTCTGACTCCTGGTGAGTTTTTGAGGGGTGGAATGGGTTGGAAGTGTATTACCATTTTGTATATGTCTGTTTTGCAATGTGTTTTCCCTCCCCTCTGTGAGTGGTGAGATGTGTTTTCACTGATATCCTGTTCAGATTATGTTCTCTCCACTCACAAAAAAACTTTTCCTGTGACTGGACATTAATAAAATGTTCCTTTTCTCTTGTCAGTATTTTCTGAGTTTTATTCAGTCAGTGACACCTACTGCTAGCCTGTGGGATCAGGTACAGAAGCAAAATTTCATGGTCAATCAGATCAATACCTTATGAGGACATCTGTTGTGTCAGTATTGTCCCTGCCTGTGCCATCTCCTCTCCCCTCTCTGTCTGCTACATGTTCCCATTGTATACCACCCACCCACCTCTCTTTTTCAGCAAGCTAACCAGGAGCTAACTCAGCCCCAGATCCGCTCCCCATAAAACAGATCACAGCTAATTTGATTGACATGTTAACCACTAAGTTTTGAAGCACCTGAAACCCAGACAAACAATTCATCCCACTGCTCCTTATCCCAGTGATTGCCCACGCTCCAAAAGCAAATGTTTCCCCTCCTGCATCCAACATGGTGACACCTCATTAAACACGGACAACTGGTTCATAATTCATTCCGATAGTGTCAGCACAGAGCCAAGCCCCTCATCCCAACCATTGCCCCATCCCGAGCTCGGCCCCTTCTGTAAAACCAGAACCCGAGGCACTAACCGTTGCAATAGTGGAGAAGTGGGAGAAATCCACTGCACGCTTGGGAAATGTACGTGGTCACAAACACTCCAACACAGGAGCACCAGATTGAGCATGCGTCTAGTAAAGGAGGCAAGAAGTAGACAATGCACAGGATTAAAATTATTCATAACAGCCCTTCAAAATTCCTGAGCCAGTCAAACGTTTTGTCCCACTTGGACTATCCTGAACACCACAGTCCAATACCCCTCAGCACAGTCCAATACCCCTCAGCACAGTCCAATACCCCTCAGCACAGTCCAGTACCCCACACCACAGTCCAATACCCCTCACCACAGTCCAATACCCCTCACCACAGTCCAATACCCCTCACCACAGTCCAATACCACCCACCACAGACCGATACACCTCACCAAGTTCCAATACCCCACACAACAGTCCAATACCCCTCACTACAGTTCAATGCCACACACCACAGTCCAATGCCCCACACCACAGACGAGTACCACTCACCACAGACCAGTACCCCACACCGCAGTCCAGTACCCCACACCGCAGTCCAGTACCCCTCACCGCAGTCCAGTACCCCTCACCACAGTCCAGTACCCCACACCACAGTCCAGTACCCCACACCACAGTCCAGTACCACAGACCAATAGCCCACACCACAACCAGTACCCCACACCACAGAGCAGTACCCCTCACCACAGTCGAATACCCCACACCACAGACCGATAACACCCACCACAGACCGATACCCCTCAACAAGTTCCAATACCCCACACCAAAGACCAGTACCCAACACCACTGTCGAATAACCCTCACCACAGTCCAATGCCCCTCACCACAGTCCAGTACCCCTCACCACAGTCGAATACCAGTCCAATGCCCCACATTACAGACCAATAGCCCACACCACAGTCCAATACCCCACACCACAGTTCAATACCCAACACTACAGACCAGTACCCCACCCACAGTCGACTACCTCTCACCACAGTCGAATACCCCTCACCACAGAACAGTACCCCACATCCCAGACCAATATCTCTCACCCCTCAGCACAGTTCAGTACCCCTCACCACAGACCAATAGCCTACACCACAGACCAGTACCCTCCACAGTCCAATAAATACCCCACTCCACAGTCCAATAAATACACCATTCCACAGAACAATAGCCCACACCGCAGACAGACCAATACCCCACACCAAAACCAATGCCCCACACCACAGACCAGTCCCACTCACCACAGAGCAATACCACCCACCACAGACCAGTACCCCACACGTCCAATACCACACACCACAGACCAAAACCACCCACCACAGACCAATACCCCTCACCAAGTTTCAATGCCCCACACCACAGTCCAATGACCCACGCTACAGTCCAATGCCCCACGCCACAGACCAATGCCCCATGCCACAGACATGTACTACTCGCCACAGACAAGTACCCCACATCACAGTCCAATATCTCTCACCAATTTCCAATACCCCTCACCAGTCCTGTACCCTTCTCCACAGTCCAATACCCCACACCACAGAACAATACCCCAGACTGTAGTCCAGTACCCTTTACCACAGTGCAATACCCCACACCAAAGACAAATACCCCTCACCACAGTCCAGTACCCAACACCACAGTCCAGTACCCACACCACAGACCAGTACCCCTCACCACAGACCAGTACCCCTCACCAGTCCAATACCCCTCACCACAGTCCAGTACCCAACACCACAGACCAGTACCCAACACCACAGTTGAATACCCCTCACCGCAGACCAGTACCCACACCGCAGACCAGTACCCCACATCCCAGACCAATAGCCCACACCATAGACCAGTACACTCAACAGTCCAATAAATACCCCACTCCACAGAACAATAGCCCACACCGCAGACCAGTGCCCCTCACCTCACAGACCAATACCCCACACCACAGTCCAGTACCCAATACCACATTCCAGTACCCCACACCACAGTCCAGTACCCCACACCAAAGACTAATAGCCCACACCACAAACAATACCCCACACCACAGACCAGTACCCCTCACCACAGTCGAATACCCAACACCACAGTCCAATACCCCACACCACAGACCAATACCCCTCACCTCAGACCAATACCCCTCACCAAGTTCCAATGCCCAACACCACAGTCCAATAGCCCACACCGCAGTCCAGTGCCCAACACCACAGTCCAGTACCCCTCACCACAGTCCAGTACCCAACACCGCAGACCAGGACCCCACACCACAGTCCAGTACCCAACACCACAGTACAGGACCCCACACCGCAGACCAATATCTCTCACCCCTCACCACAGTCCAGTACCCAATACCATAGTCCAGTACCCCACACCAAAGACCAATACCCCACACCAAAGACTAATACCCCACACCAAAGACCAATACGCCATACCAAAGACCAATACCCCTCACCACAGACCAGTACCCCTCACCACAGACCGGTACCCCTCACTACAGTCCGGTACCCCTCACCACCGTACGGTACCCAACACCAAAGACCAGTACCCCACACCACAGTCCAGTAACCCACGCTAATGACCAATAACCCACACCAAAGACCAATACACCTCACCACAGTCCAGTGCCCCTCACCACAGTCCAGTACCCAACACCACAGACCAATACCCCTCACCACAGAACAGTACCCAACACCACAGTCGAATACCCAACACCACAGTCCAATACCCACACCGCAGACCAATACCCCTCACCACAGTCCAGTAACCCTCACCACAGTCCAGTACCCAACACCACAGTCCAGTACCCAACACCACAGTCCAGTACCCAACACCACAGTCCAGTAACCCTCACCACAGTCCAGTAACCCTCACCACAGTCCAGTACCCAACACCACAGTCCAGTAACCCTCACCACAGTCCAGTACCCAACACCACAGTCCAGTACCCAACACCACAGTCCAGTAACCCTCACCACAGTCCAGTAACCCTCACCACAGTCCAGTAACCCTCACCACAGTCCAGTACCCAACACCACAGTCCAGTACCCAACACCACAGTCCAGTAACCCTCACCACAGTCCAGTACCCAACACCACAGTCCAGTACCCAACACCACAGTCCAGTACCCAACACCACAGTCCAATACCCCTCACCACAGTCCAATACCCCTCACCACAGACCAATAGCACCCACCACAGGACAATAGCACCCACCACTGTCCAATACCCAACACCACTGTCCAATAGCCCACAACACTGTCCAATGCCCAACACCACTGTCCAATGCCCAACACCACGTTCCAATGCCCAACACCACGTTCCAATGCCCAACACCACTGTCCAATGACCCACACCACTGTCCAATGACCCACACAACAGTCCAATGCCCCACACAACAGTCCAATGCCCCACACCACATTCCAATAGCCCACACCACAGACCAATAGCCCACACCACTGACCAATAGCCCACACCACTGTCCAATGACCCACACCACAAACCAATACCCCACACCACTGACCAATGACCCACACCACTGTCCAATGACCCACACCACAGTCCAATGCCCAACACCACAGTCCAATGACCCACAGCACAGTCCAATGCCCAACACCACTGTCCAATGACCCACACCACAGTCCAATGACCCACACCACTGTCCAATGATCAACCCCACTGTCCAATGACCCACACCACAGTCCAATGACCCACACCACAGTCCAATGACCCACACCACAGTCCAATGCCCCACAGCACAGACCAATAGCCCTCATCACAGACCAATAGCCCACGCCACAGACATGTACCACTCGCCACAGACAAGTACCCTACATCCCAGTCCAATATCTCTCACCAATTTCCAATACCCCTCACCAGTCCTGTACCCTTCTCCACAGTCCAATACCCCACACCACAGAACAATACCCCAGACTGTAGTCCAGTACCCATCACCAGAGTGCAATACCCCACATCACAGTCCAATACCCCACACCACAGTCCAGTACCCCACACCACAGTCCAGTACCCCTCACCACAGAGCAATACCAGACACCACAGACCAATATCAACCACCACAGACCAATACCCATCACCACAGACCAATACCCCTCACAAAGTTCCAATGCCCAACACCACAGTTCAATATCCCACACCAAAGTCCAGTACCCCACACCACAGTCCAGTACCCAACACCGATGTCCAGTACCCAACACCGCAGACCAGGACCCCACACCGCAGACCAGTACCCAAACCGCAGACCAGTGCCCCTCACCACAGTCCAGTACCCCTCACCACAGTCCGGTACCCCTCACCACCGTACGGTACCCAACACCAAAGACCAGTACCCCACACCACAGTCCAGTACCCAACACCACAGTCCAGTAACCCACACTAATGACCAATAACCCACATCAAAGACCAATACACCTCACCACAGTCCAGTGCCCCTCACCACAGTCCAGTACCCAACACCACAGTCCAGTACCCAACACCACAGTCCAGTACCCAACACCACAGACCAATACCCCACACCACTGTCCAATGACCCACACCACAGTCCAATGCCCAACACCACAGTCCAATGACCCACAGCACAGTCCAATGCCCAACACCACTGTCCAATGACCCACACCACAGTCCAATGACCCACACCACTGTCCAATGATCAACTCCACTGTCCAATGACCCACACCACAGTCCAATGACCCACACCACTGTCCAATGACCAACACCACTGTCCAATGACCAACACCACTGTCCAATGACCCACACCACAGTCCAATGACCCACACCACTGTCCAATGACCCACACCACAGTCAAATGACCCACACCACAGTCCAATGCCCCACAGCACAGACCAATAGCCCTCATCACAGACCAATAGCCCACGCCACAGACATGTACCACTCGCCACAGACAAGTACCCTACATCCCAGTCCAATATCTCTCACCAATTTCCAATACCCCTCACCAATCCTGTACCCTTCTCCACAGTCCAATACCCCACACCACAGAACAATACCCCAGACTGTAGTCCAGTACCCATCACCAGAGTGCAATACCCCACATCACAGTCCAATACCCCACACCACAGTCCAGTACCCCACACCACAGTCCAGTACCCCTCACCACAGAGCAATACCAGACACCACAGACAAATATCAACCACCACAGACCAATACCCATCACCACAGACCAATACCCCTCACAAAGTTCCAATGCCCAACACCACAGTTCAATATACCACACCACAGTCCAGTACCCCACACCACAGTCCAGTACCCCACACCACAGTCCAGTACCCAACACCGCAGTCCAGTACCCAACACCGCAGACCAGGACCCCACACCGCAGACCAGTACCCAAACCGCAGACCAGTGCCCCTCACCACAGTCCAGTACCCCTCACCACAGTCCAGTACCCCTCACCACAAACCAGTACCCCTCACCACAAACCAGTACCTCTCACCACAGACCAGTACCCCACATTACAGTCCAATGCTCCACACCACAGTCCAGTACCCCACACCACAGACCAGTACCACACAACAGAACAACACCCCTCACCGCAGACCAGTAGCCCACATTACAGTCCAGTACCCAACACCACAGTCGAGTACCCAACACCACAATCCAGTACCCAACACCACAGTCCAGGACCCAACACCGCAGTCCAGGACCCAACACCGCAGACCAGGACCCAACACCGCAGACCAGGACCCAACACCGCAGACCAGGACCCAACACCGCAGACCAATATCTCTCACCCCTCACCACAGTCCAGTACCCAACACCGCAGACCAGGACCCAACACCGCAGACCAATATCTCTCACCCCTCACCACAGTCCAGTACCCAACACCAAAGACTAATACCCCACACCAAAGACCAATACCCCTCACCACAGACCAGTACCCCTCACCACAGACCAGTACCCCTCACCACAGTCCAGTACCCCTCACCACAGTCCAGTACCCAACACTAAAGTCCAGTACCCAACACTAAAGTCCAGTACCCAACACCAAATACCAATACCCCACACCAAAGACTAATACCCCACACCAAAGACCAATACGTCACACCAAAGACCAATAACCCTCACCACAGTCCAGTACCCAACACTAAAGTCCAGTACCCAACACTAAAGTCCAGTACCCCACACCACAGTCCAGTACCCCACACCACAATCCAGTACCCCACACCACAGTCCAGTACCCAACACCAAATACCAATACCCCACACCAAAGACCAATACCCCACACCAAAGACCAATACGTCACACCAAAGACCAATAACCCTCACCACGGACCAGTACCCCTCACCACGGACCGGTACCCCTCACCACCGTACGGTACCCCTCACCACCGTACGGTACCCCTCACCACCGTACGGTACCCAACACCAAAGACCAGTACCCCACACCACAGTCCAGTACCCAACACCACAGTCCAGTAACCCACACTAATGACCAATAACCCACATCAAAGACCAATACACCTCACCACAGTCCAGTGCCCCTCACCACAGTCCAGTACCCAACACCACAGTCCAGTACCCAACACTACAGATCAATACCCCTCACCACAGAACAATACCCCTCACTACAGAACAATACCCAACACCACAGTCGAATACACAACACCACAGTCCAGTACCCCACACCACAGACCAAAACGACTCACCACAGTCCAGTACCTCTTGTCCAGTACCCAACACCACAGTCCAGTACCCAACACCACTGTCCAATAGCCCACACCACAGTCCAATACCCAACACCACTGTCCAATAGCCCACACCACAGTCCAATGCCCAACACCACTGTCCAATAGCCCACACCACAGTCCAATGCCCAACACCACTGTCCAATAGCCCACACCACAGTCCAATACCCAACACCACTGTCCAATAGCCCACACCACAGTCCAATGCCCAACACCACTGTCCAATGACCCACACCACTGTCCAATGACCCACACAACAGTCCAATGCCCCACATAACAGTCCAATGCCCCACACCACAGACCAATAGCCCACACCACAGACCAATAGCCCACACCACAGACCAATAGCCCACACCACTGTCCAATGACCCACACCACACACCAATACCCCACACCACAGACCAATACCCCACACCACAGACCAATACCCCACACCACAGTCAATACCCCACACCACTGTCCAATGACCCACACCACAATCCAATGACCCACACCACTGTCCAATGATCAACTCCACTGTCCAATGATCAACTCCACTGTCCAATGACCCACACCACTGTCCAATGACCAACACCACTGTCCAATGACCCACACCACAGTCCAATGACCCACACCACTGTCCAAATGACCAACACCACTGTCCAATGACCCACACCAGTCCAATGACCCACACCAGTCCAATGACCCACACCACAGTCCAATGCCCCACAGCACAGACCAATAGCCCTCATCACAGACCAATAGCCCACGCCACAGACATGTACCACTCGCCACAGACAAGTACCCTACATCCCAGTCCAATATCTCTCACCAATTTCCAATACCCCTCACCAGTCCTGTACCCTTCTCCACAGTCCAATACCCCACACCACAGAACAATACCCCAGACTGTAGTCCAGTACCCATCACCAGAGTGCAATACCCCACATCACAGTCTAATACCCCACACCACAGTCCAGTACCCCACACCACAGTCCAGTACCCCTCACCACAGAGCAATACCAGACACCACAGATCAATATCAACCATCACAGACCAATATCCATCACCACAGACCAATACCCCTCACAAAGTTCCAATGCCCAACACCACAGTTCAATATCCCACACCACAGTCCAGTACCCCACACCACAGTCCAGTACCCAACACCGATGTCCAGTACCCAACACCGCAGTCCAGGACCCAACACCGTAGACCAGGACCCCACACCGCAGTCCAGTACCCAACACCGCAGTCCAGTACCCAACACCGCAGTCCAGTACCCAACACCGCAGTCCAGTACCCAACACCGCAGACCAGGACCCCACACCGCAGACCAGGACCCCACACCGCAGACCAGTACCCCACATCACAGTCGAATACCCCACATCAGTCCAGTACCCCACACCACAGTCCAGTCCCACGCACCGCAGACCAGTCCCACGCACCGCAGACAACTCCCACGCACCGCAGACAACTCCCACTCACCACAGACAACTCCCACTCACCACAGACAACTCCCACTCACCACAGACAACTCCCACCTACCACAGACCAATACCCCTCACCACAGACCAGTACCCCTCACCACAGACCAGTACCCCTCACCACAGACCAGTACCCCTCACCACAGTCGAATAGCACCCACCACAGAACAATAGCACCCACCACAGACCAATACCCAACACCACTGTCCAACAGCCCACACCACTGTCCAATGCCCAAAACCACTGTCCAATGCCCAACACCACTGTCCAGTGACCCACACCACTGTCCAATGACCCACACAAGAGTCCAATGCCCCACACCACAGACCAATAGCCCACACCACAGACCAATAGCCCACACCACATTCCAATAGCCCACACCACAAACCAATAGCCCACACCACAGACCAATAGACCACACCACAGACCAATAGCCAACACCACTGTCCAATGACCCACACCACTGTCCAATGACCAACACCACTGTCCAATGATCAACACCACTGTCCAATGACCCACACCACAGTCCAATGACCCACACCACAGTCCAGTACCCCACACCACAGTCCAGTACCTCTCACCACAGAGCAATAGCACACACCACAGACCAATATCAACCACCACAGACCAATACCCATCACCACAGACCAATACCACTCACCAAGTTCCAATGCCCAACACCACAGTCCAATAGCCCATACCACAGTCCAGTAACCCTCACCACAGTCCAGGACCCAACACCGCAGACCAGGACCCAACACCGCAGACCAGTACCCAACACCGCAGACCAGGACCCAACACCGCAGACCAGGACCCAACACCGCAGACCAGGACCCAACACCGCAGTCCAGGACCCAACACCGCACACCAGGACCCCTCACAGCAGTCGAGGACCCCTCACCGCAGTCCAGGACCCAACACCGCAGACCAGGACCCAACACCGCAGACCAGGACCCAACACCGCAGACCAGGACCCTACACCGCAGTCCAGTACTCAACACCACAGTCCAGTGCCCAACACCGCAGTCCAGTGCCCAACACCGCAGTCCAGTGCCCAACACCGCAGTCCAGTGCCCAACACCGCAGACCAGGACCCAACACCGCAGACCAGGACCCAACACCGCAGACCAGGACCCAACACTGCAGACCAATATCTCTCACCCCTCACCACAGTCCAGTACCCAACACCAAAGACTAATACCCCACACCAAAGACCAATACCCCTCACCACAGACCAGTACCCCTCACCACAGACCAGTACCCCTCACCACAGTCCAGTACTCAACACTAAAGTCCAGTACCCCACACCACAGTCCAGTACCCCACACCAAAATCCAGTACCCCACACCACAGTCCAGTACCCAACACCGCAGACCAATATCTCTCACCCCTCAGCACAGTCCAGTACCCAAAACCACAGTCCTGTACCCAACACCAAATACCAATACCCCACACCAAAGACTAATACCCCACACCAAAGACCAATACGTCACACCAAAGACCAATAACCCTCACCACGGACCAGTACCCCTCACCACAGACCGGTACCCCTCACCACAGTCCGGTACCCCTCACCACCGTACGGTACCCAACACCAAAGACCGGTACCCCACACCACAGTCCAGTACCCAACACCACATTCCAGTAACCCACACTAATGACCAATAACCCACATCAAAGACCAATACACCTCACCACAGTCCAGTGCCCCTCACCACAGTCCAGTACCCAACACCACAGTCCAGTACCCAACACCACAGACCAATACCCCACACCACTGTCCAATGACCCACACCACAGTCCAATGCCCAACACCACAGTCCAATGACCCACAGCACAGTCCAATTCCCAACACCACTGTCCAATGACCCACACCACAGTCCAATGACCCACACCACTGTCCAATGATCAACTCCACTGTCCAATGACCCACACCATAGTCCAATGACCCACACCACTGTCCAATGACCAACACCATTGTCCAATGACCCACACCACAGTCCAATGACCCACACCACTGTCCAATGACCAACACCACTGTCCAATGACCCACACAGTCCAATGACCCACACCACAGTCCAATGCCCCACAGCACAGACCAATAGCCCTCATCACAGACCAATAGCCCACGCCACAGACATGTACCACTCGCCACAGACAAGTACCCTACATCCCAGTCCAATATCTCTCACCAATTTCCAATACCCCTCACCAGTCCTGTACCCTTCTCCACAGTCCAATACCACACACCACAGAACAATACCCCAGACTGTAGTCCAGTACCCATCACCAGAGTGCAATACCCCACATCACAGTCCAATACCCCACACCACAGTCCAGTACCCCACACCACAGTCCAGTACCCCTCACCACAGAGCAATACCAGACACCACAGACCAATATCAACCACCACAGACCAATACCCATCACCACAGACCAATACCCCTCACAAAGTTCCAATGCCCAACACCACAGTCCAATATCCCACACCACAGTCCAGTACCCCACACCACAGTCCAGTACCCAACACCGATGTCCAGTACCCAACACCGCAGTCCAGGACCCAACACCGCAGACCAGGACCCAACACCGCAGTCCAGGACCCAACACCGCAGACCAGGACCCAACACCGCAGACCAGGACCCCACACCGCAGTCCAGTACCCAACACCGCAGTCCAGTACCCAACACCGCAGACCAGGACCCCACACCGCAGACCAGGACCCCACATCACAGTCGAATACCCCACATCAGTCCAATACCCAACACCACAGTCCAGTACCCCACACCACAGTCCAATGCCCCACACCACAGACCAGTCCCACGCACCGCAGACCAGTCCCACGCACCGCAGACCAGTCCCACGCACCACAGACAACTCCCACTCACCACAGACAACTCCCACTCACCACAGACAACTCCCACCCACCACAGACCAATACCCCTCACCACAGACCAGTACCCCTCACCACAGACCAGTACCCCTCACCACAGACCAGTACCCCTCACCACAGACCAGTACCCCTCACCACAGTCGAATAGCACCCACCACAGAACAATAGCACCCACCACAGACCAATACCCAACACCACTGTCCAATGCCCAACACCACTGTCCAATGCCCAACACCACTGTCCAATGACCCACACCACTGTCCAATGACCCACACCACTGTCCAATGACCCACACAAGTCCAATGCCCCACACCACAGACCAATAGCCCACACCACAGACCAATAGCCCACACCACATTCCAATAGCCCACACCACAAACCAATAGCCCACACCACAGACCAATAGACCACACCACAGACCAATAGACCACACCACAGACCAATAGACCACACCACTGTCCAATGACCCACACCACTGTCCAATGACCAACACCACTGTCCAATGACCCACACCACAGTCCAATGACCCACACCACAGTCCAATGACCCACACCACAGTCCAATGCCCAACACCACAGTCCAATGACCCACAGCACAGTCCAATGCCCAACACCACTGTCCAATGACCCACACCACAATCCAATGACCCACACCACTGTCCAATGATCAACTCCACTGTCCAATGATCAACTCTACTGTCCAATGACCCACACCACTGTCCAATGACCAACACCACTGTCCAATGACCCACACCACAGTCCAATGACCCACACCACTGTCCAATGACCAACACCACTGTCCAATGACCCACACCAGTCCAATGACCCACACCACAGTCCAATGCCCCACAGCACAGACCAAAACTACTCACCACTGTCCAGTACCCCTCACCACAGTCCAGTACCCAACACCACAGTCCAGTACCCAACACCACTGTCCAGTACCCAACACCACAGTCCAATACCCCACACCACAGTCCAATACCCCTCACCACAGACCAATAGCACCCACCACAGAACAATAGCACCCACCACAGACCAATACCCAACACCACTGTCCAATACCCAACACCACAGTCCAATGCCCAACACCACAGTCCAATGCCCAACACCACTGTCCAATGCCCAACACCACTGTCCAATGCCCAACACCACGTTCCAATAGCCCACACCACAGACCAATAGCCCACGCCACAGACCAATAGCCCACACCACTGTCCAATGTCCCACACCACAGTCCGGTACCCCACATCAGTCCAATATCAAACACCACAGTCCAGTACCCCTCACCACAGTCCAGTACCCCACACCACAGTCCAGTGCCCCACACCACAGTCCAGTGCCCCACACCACAGTCCAGTGCCCCACACCACAGTCCAGTACCCCACACCACAGTCCAATGCCCTACACCACAGTCCAATGCCCCACACCACAGACCAATAGCACCCACCACAGAACAATAGCACCCACCACAGACCAATACCCAACACCACTGTCCAATACCCAACACCACAGTCCAATGCCCAACACCACTGTCCAATGCCCAACACCACGTTCCAATAGCCCACACCACAGACCAATAGCCCACGCCACAGACCAATAGCCCACGCCACTGTCCAATGTCCCACACCACAGACCAATAGCCCACACCACAGTCCGGTACCCCACATCAGTCCAATATCAAACACCACAGTCCAGTACCCCTCACCACAGTCCAGTACCCCACACCACAGTCCAGTGCCCCACACCACAGTCCAGTGCCCCACACCACAGTCCAGTACCCCACACCACAGTCCAATGCCCCACACCACAGTCCAATGCCCCACACCACAGACCAGTCCCACGCACCGCAGACCATTCCCATGCACCACAGACAACTCCCACTCACCACAGAGCAATACCCCTCACCACAGACCAGTACCCCTCACCACAGTCCAATACCACACACCACAGTCCAATACCCCGCACCACAGTCCAGTACCCCACACCACAGTCCAGTGCCCCACACCACAGTCCAGTGCCCCACACCACAGTCCAGTACCCCACACCACAGTCCAATGCCCCACACCACAGTCCAATGCCCCACACCACAGACCAGTCCCACGCACCGCAGACCATTCCCATGCACCACAGACAACTCCCACTCACCACAGAGCAATACCCCTCACCACAGACCAGTACCCCACACCACAGTCCAATGCCCCACACCACAGTCCAATGCCCCACACCACAGACCAATAGCACCCACCACAGAACAATAGCACCCACCACAGACCAATACCCAACACCACTGTCCAATACCCAACACCACAGTCCAATGCCCAACACCACTGTCCAATGCCCAACACCACGTTCCAATAGCCCACACCACAGACCAATAGCCCACGCCACTGTCCAATGTCCCACACCACAGACCAATAGCCCACACCACAGACCAATAGCCCACACCACAGTCCGGTACCCCACATCAGTCCAATATCAAACACCACAGTCCAGTACCCCTCACCACAGTCCAGTACCCCACACCACAGTCCAGTGCCCCACACCACAGTCCAGTGCCCCACACCACAGTCCAGTACCCCACACCACAGTCCAATGCCCCACACCACAGTCCAATGCCCCACACCACAGACCAGTCCCACGCACCGCAGACCATTCCCATGCACCACAGACAACTCCCACTCACCACAGAGCAATACCCCTCACCACAGACCAGTACCCCTCACCACAGTCCAATACCACACACCACAGTCCAATACCCCGCACCACAGACCAATACCCCCACCACAGACCGATACCCGACTCCACAGACCGATACCCCACACCACAGACCAATAGCACCCACCACAGACCAATAGCACCCACCACAGACCAATATCACCCACCACAGACCAATAGCACCCACCACAGACCAATAGCACCCACCACAGTCCAGTACTCCACTCCACAGTCCAATACACATCACCAAGTTCCAATACCCCTCACCACAGACCAATACCCAACACCACAGTCCAGTACCCCTCACCACAGTCCAGTACCCCAGACTGTAGTACAGTAACCATCACCACTGTGCAATACCCCACACCACAGACCAGTACCCCACATCACAGTCCAATACCCCTCACCAAGTTCCAATGCACCTCATCAGTCCTGTACCCTTCTCCACAGTCCAATATCCCACACCACAGAACAATACGCCACACCAAAGACCAATACCCCTCAGCACAGACCGGTACCCCTCACCACAGACCGGTACCCCTCACCACAGACCGGTACCCCTCACCACAGTCCAGTACCCAACACCAAAGACCAATACCCCACACCAAAGACCAATACCCCTCACCACAGTCAAGTACCCCTTCCCACAGACCAGTACCCCTCTCCACAGACCAGTACCCCTCTCCACAGACCAGTACCCCTCACCAAGGTCCAGTACCCAACACCTCAGTCCAGTACCTCTCACCACAGACCAATACCCCACACCACAGACCAATACCCCTCACCACAGACCAATACCCCTCACCACAGTCGAATACCCAACACCACAGTCCAATACCGCACACCACAGGCCAATACCCCACAACACAGACCAATACCCCTCACCACAGTCCAGTACCCCTCACCACAGTCCAGTACCTCTAACCACAGTCCTGTACCCAACACCACAGTCCAATACCCCTCACCACAGACCAATACCCCTCACCACAGACCAAAAGCACCCACCACAGAACAATAGCACCCACCACAGACCAATACCCAACACCACTGTCCAATAGCCCACACCACTGTCCAATGCCCAACATCACTGTCCAATGCCCAACACCACTGTCCAATGACCCACACCACTGTCCAATGCCCCACACTGTAGAACAGTCCCACGCACCGCAGAACAGTCCCACGCACCGCAGACCAGTCCCACGCACCGCAGACAAGTCCCACTCACCACAGAGCAATACCACCCACCACAGACCAGTACCCCTCACCACAGTCGAATACCCTACACCACAGTCCAGTACCCCAGACTGTAGTACAGTACCCATCACCACTGTGCAATACTCCACACCACAGACCAGTATCCCACACCACAGACCAGTACCCTACATCACAGTCCAATACCCCTCACCAAGTTCCAATGCACCTCACCAGTCCTGTATCCTTCTCCACAGTCCAATACCCCACACCACAGGACAATACCCCAGACTGTAGTCCAGTACCCATCATCACAGTGCAATAGCCCATGCCACAAAGTAATACCCCTCCCCACAGTCCAATACCCCTCACCACAGACCAGTACCGCTCACCACAGACCAGTACACCACATCACAGACCAGTACCCAACACCACAGTCCAATACACCTCACCAAGTTCAAATACCCCTCTCCACAGACCAATACCCAGCACCACAGTCCAGTACTCCACACCACAGTCCAGTACCCACACCACAGTCCAGTACCCCACAGCACAGACCAATAGCCCACACCACTGTCCAATGACCCACACCACTGCCCAATGCCCAACACCACAGTCCAATAACCCACACCACTGACCAATGACCCAAACCACTGTCCAATGCCCAACACCACAGTCCAATAACCCACACCACTGTCCAATGACCCACACCGCAGTCCAATGCCCCACAGCACAGACCAATAGCCTGCATCACAGACCAATAGCCCATGCCACAGACATGTACCACTCGCCACAGACAAGTACCCTACATCCCAGTCCAATATCTCTCACCAATTTCCAATACCCCTCACCAGTCCTGTACCCTTCTCCACAGTCCAATACCCCACATCACAGAACAATACCCCAGACTGTAGTCCAGTACCCATCACCAGAGTGCAATACCCCACATCACAGTCCAATACCCCACACCACAGTCCAGTACCCCACACCACAGTCCAGTACCCCTCACCACAGAGCAATACCACACACCACAGACCAATATCAACCACCACAGACCAATACCCTTCACCACAGACCAATACCCCTCACCAAGTTCCAATGCCCAACACCGCAGTCCAATAGCCCACACCACAGTCCAGTACCCCTCACCGCAGTCCAGTACCCAACACCGCAGTCCAGTACCCAACACCGCAGTCCAGTACCCAACACCACAGTCCAATACACCTCACCAAGTTCAAATACCCCTCTCCACAGACCAATACCCAGCACCACAGTCCAGTACTCCACACCACAGTCCAGTACCCACACCACAGTCCAGTACCCAACACAACAGGCCAGGACCCCACACCGCAGACCAGGACCCCACACGGCAGACCAGTACCCAAACCGCAGACCAGTACCCAAACCGCAGACCAGTACCCCTCACCACAGACCAGTGCCCCTCACCACAGTCCAGTACCCCTCACCACAGTCCAGTACCCCACATTACAGTCCAATGCTCCACACCACAGTCCGGTACCCCACATCACAGTCAAATACCCCACATCAGTCCAATATCCAATACCACAGTCCAGTACCCCACACCAAAGACAAATACCCCTCACCACAGTCCAGTACCCCACACCACAGTCCAGTACCCCACACCACAGTCCAATGCCCCACACCACAGTCCAATGCCCCACACCACAGACCAGTCCCATGCACCGCAGAGCAGTCCCACGCACTGCAGACCATTCCCACGCCCCACAGACAACTCCCACTCACCACAGAGCAATACCACCCACCACAAACCAATACCCCTCACCACAGACCAGTAACCCTCACCACAGACCAGTACCCCTCACCACAGTCGAATACCCCACACCACAGTCCAATACCCCACACCACAGACCAATACCCCCACCACAGACCGATACCCGACTCCACAGACCGATACCCCACACCACAGACCAATAGCACTCACCACAGACCAATAGCACCCACCACAGACCAATAGCACCCACCACAGACCAATAGCACCCACCGCAGTCCAGTACTCCACTCCACAGTCCAATACACATCACCAAGTTCCAATACCCCTCACCACAGACCAATACCCAACACCACAGTCCAGTACCCCTCACCACAGTCCAGTACCCCTCACCACAGTCCAGTACCCCTCACCACAGTCCAATACCCCAGACTGTAGTACAGTACCCATCACCACTGTGCAATACCCCACACCACAGACCAGTACCGCACATCACAGTCCAATACCCCTCACCAAGTTCCAATGCACCTCATCAGTCCTGTACCCTTCTCCACAGCCCAATACCCCACACCACAGAACAATACCCCAGACTGTAGTCCTGTACCCATCACCACAGTCCAATACCCCTCACCACAGACCAGTACCGCTCACCACAGACCAGTACCCCACATCACAGACCAGTACCCCACATCACAGACCAGTATCCCAAACCACAGTCCAGTACCCAACACCACAGTCTAGTACACAACACCACAGTCCAGTACACAACACCACAGTCCAGTACACAACACCACAGTCCAGGACCCCTCACCACAGTCCAGTACCCAACACCACAGACCAATATCTCTCACCCCTCACCACAGTCCATTACCCAACACCACAGTCATGTACGCAACACCAAAGACCAATACCCCACACCAAAGACTAATACCCCACACCAAAGACCAATATGCCACACCACAGACCAGTACCCCTCACCACAGACCAGTACCCCTCACCACAGACCGGTACCCCTCACCACAGACCAGTACCCCAAACCACAGTCCAGTACCCAACACCACAGTCTAGTACAGAACACCACAGTCCAGTACACAACACCACAGTCCAGGACCCCACACCACAGTCCAATACCCCTCACCACAGACCGGTACCCCTCACCACAGTCCAGTTCCCAACACCACAGTCCATTACCCAACACCACAGTCCAGTACCCAACTCCAAGGACCAATACCCCTCACCACAGTCAAGTACCCCTTCCCACAGACCAGTACCCCTCTCCACAGACCAGTACCCCTCTCCACAGACCAGTACCCCTCACCAAGGTCCAGTACCCAACACCTCAGTCCAGTACCCCTCACCACAGTCCAGTACCTCTAACCACAGTCCTGTACCCAACACCACAGTCCAATACCCCTCACCACAGACCAATACCCCTCACCACAGACCAAAAGCACCCACCACAGAACAATAGCACCCACCACAGACCAATACCCAACACCACTGTCCAATGACCAACACCACTGTTCAATGCCCAACACCACTGTCCAATGACCAACACCACTGTCCAATGCCCCACACCGCAGACCAGTCCCACGCACCACAGACAAGTCCCACTCACCACAGAGCAATACCACCCACCACAGACCAATACCCCTCACCACAGACCAGTACCCCTCACCAAAGACTAATACCCCACACCACAGACTAGTATCCCACACCACAGACCAGTACCCCACATCACAATCCAATACCCCTACCAAGTTCCAATGCACCTCACCAGTCCTGTACCGTTCTCCACAGTCCAATACACCATACCACAGAACAATACCCCAGACTGTAGTCCAGTACCCCTCACCACAGACTGGTACCCCTCACCTCAGACCAGTACCCCTCACCACAGTCTGGTACCCCTCACCACCGTCCGGTACCCCACACTACTGTCTGGTACCCCACACCACTGTCCGGTACCCCACACCACAGTCCAGTACCCAACAACACAGTCCAGTAACCCACACTAATGACCAATAACCCACACCAAAGACCAATACCCCTCACCACAGTCCAGTGCCCCTCACCACAGTCCAGTACCCAACACCACAGTCCAGTACCCAACACCACAGTCCAGTACCCCACAGCACAGACCAATACCCCACACTAAAGACCAATACCCCACACTAAAGACCAATACCCCTCACCACAGACCAGTACCCCTCACCAAGGTCCAGTACCCAACACCTCAGTCCAGTACCTCTCACCACAGAACAATACCCCTCACCACAGACCAATACCCCTCACCACAGAACAATACCCCTCACCACAGAACAATAACCCTCACCACAGTCGAATACCCAACACCACAGTCCAATACCCCACACCACAGACCAATACCCCTCACCACAGTCCAGTACCCCTCACCACAGTCCAGTACCTCTCACCTCAGTCCAGTACCCAACACCACAGTCCAGTACCCAACACCACAGACCAATACCCCTCATGACAGACCAATAGCACCCACCACAGAACAATAGCACCCACCACAGACCAATACCCAACACCACTGTCCAATAGCCAACACCACTGTGCGATGACCCACACAACAGTCCAATGACCCACACAACAGTCCAATGCCCCACACCACAGTCCAATGCCCCACACCACAGTCCAATGCCCCACACCACAGTCCAATAGCCCACACCACTGTCCAATGACCCACACCACTGACCAATGACCCACACCACTGTCCAATGCCCAACACCACAGTCCAATAACCCACACCACTGTCCAATGACCCACACCGCAGTCCAATGCCCCACAGCACAGACCAATAGCCCGCATCACAGACCAATATCCCATGCCAAAGACATGTACCACTCGCCACAGACAAGTACCCCACATCCCAGTCCAATATCTCTCACCAATTTCCAATACCCCTCACCAGTCCTGTACCCTTCTCCATAGTCCAATACCCCACACCACAGAACAATACCCCAGACTGTAGTCCAGTACCCATCACCAGAGTGCAATACCCCACATCACAGTCCAATACCCCACACCACAGTCCAGTACCCCACACCACAGTCCAGTACCCCTCACCACAGAGCAATACCAGACACCACAGACCAATATCAACCACCACAGACCAATACCCATCACCACAGACCAATACCCCTCACAAAGTTCCAATGCCCAACACCACAGTTCAATATCCCACACCACAGTCCAGTACCCCACACCACAGTCCAGTACCCAACACCGATGTCCAGGACCCAACACCGCAGTCCAGGACCCAACACCGCAGTCCAGGACCCAACACCACAGACCAGGACCCAACACCGCAGACCAGGACCCCACACCGCAGACCAGGACCCCACACCGCAGACCAGGACCCCACACCGCAGTCCAGTACCCAACACCGCAGTCCAGTACCCTACACCGCAGACCAGTACCCAAACCGCAGACCAGTACCCCTCACCACAGACCAGTGCCCCTCACCACAGACCAGTGCCCCTCACCACAGTCCAGTACCCCTCACCACAGTCCAATACCCCACATTACAGTCCAATGCTCCACACCACAGTCCGGTACCCCACATCACAGTCAAATACCCCACACCACAGTCCAATGCCCCACACCACAGACCAGTCCCACGCACCGCAGAGCAGTCCCACGCACCGCAGACCATTCCCACGCCCCACAGACAACTCCCACTCACCTCAGAGCAATACCACCCACCACAAACCAATACCCCTCACCACAGACCAGTACCCCTCACCACAGACCAGTACCCCTCACCACAGTCGAATACCCCACACCACAGTCCAATACCCCACACCACAGACCAATACCCCCACCACAGACCGATATCCGACTCCACAGACCGATACCCCACACCACAGACCAATAGCACTCACCACAGACCAATAGCACCCACCACAGACCAATAGCACCCACCACAGACCAATAGCACCCACCGCAGTCCAGTACTCCACTCCACAGTCCAATACACATCACCAAGTTCCAATACCCCTCACCACAGACCAATACCCAACACCACAGTCCAGTACCCCTCACCACAGTCCAGTACCCCTCACCACAGTCCAATACCCCAGACTGTAGTACAGTACCCATCACCACTGTGCAATACCCCACACCACAGACCAGTACCGCACATCACAGTCCAATACCCCTCACCAAGTTCCAATGCACCTCATCAGTCCTGTACCCTTCTCCACAGCCCAATACCCCACACCACAGAACAATATCCCAGACTGTAGTCCTGTACCCATCACCACAGTCCAATACCCCTCACCACAGACCAGTACCGCTCACCACAGACCAGTACCCCACATCACAGACCAGTACCCCACATCACAGACCAGTATCCCAAACCACAGTCCAGTACCCAACACCACAGTCTAGTACACAACACCACAGTCCAGTACACAACACCACAGTCCAGGACCCCTCACCACAGTCCAGTACCCAACACCACAGACCAATATCTCTCACCCCTCACCACAGTCCATTACCCAACACCACAGTCATGTACGCAACACCAAAGACCAATACCCCACACCAAAGACTAATACGCCACACCACAGACCAGTACCCCTCACGACAGACCGGTACCCCTCACCACAGACCGGTACCCCTCACCACAGACCAGTACCCCAAACCACAGTCCAGTACCCAACACCACAGTCTAGTACACAACACCACAGTCCAGTACCCAACACCACAGACCAATATCTCTCACCCCTCACCACAGTCCATTACCCAACACCACAGTCATGTACGCAACACCAAAGACCAATACCCCACACCAAAGACTAATACCCCACACCAAAGACCAATATGCCACACCACAGACCAGTACCCCTCACCACAGACCGGTACCCCTCACCACAGACCGGTACCCCTCACCACAGACCAGTACCCCTCACCACAGACCAGTACCCCAAACCACAGTCCAGTACACAACACCACAGTCCAGTACACAACACCACAGTCCAGGACCCCACACCACAGTCCAATACCCCTCACCACAGACCGGTACCCCTCACCACAGACCGGTACCCCTCATCACAGTCCAGTTCCCAACACCACAGTCCATTACCCAACACCACAGTCCAGTACCCAACACCAAGGACCAATACCCCACACTAAAGACCAATACCCCTCACCACAGTCAAGTACCCCTTCCCACAGACCAGTACCCCTCTCCACAGACCAGTACCCCTCTCCACAGACCAGTACCCCTCACCAAGGTCCAGTACCCAACACCTCAGTCCAGTACCTCTCACCACAGACCAATACCCCACACCACAGACCAATACCCCTCACTACAGACCAATACCCCTCACCACAGAACAATACCCTTCACCACAGTCGAATACCCAACACCACAGTCCAATACCGCACACCACAGGCCAATACCCCACAACACAGACCAATACCCCTCACCACAGTCCAGTACCCCTCACCACAGTCCAGTACCCCTCACCACAGTCCAGTACCTCTAACCACAGTCCTGTACCCAACACCACAGTCCAATACCCCTCACCAAAGACCAATACCCCTCACCACAGACCAAAAGCACCCACCACAGAACAATAGCACCCACCACAGACCAATACCCAACACCACTGTCCAATAGCCCACACCACTGTCCAATGCCCAACACCACTGTCCAATGCCCAACACCACTGTCCAATGACCCACACCACTGTCCAATGACCCACACAAGAGTCCAATGCCCCACACCACAGACCAGTCCCACGTACCACAGACAAGTCCCACTCACCACAGAGCAATACCACCCACCACAGACCAATACCCCTCACCACAGACCAGTACCCCTCACCAAAGACTAATACCCCACACCACAGACTAGTATCCCACACCACAGACCAGTACCCCACATCACAATCCAATACCCCTACCAAGTTCCAATGCACCTCACCAGTCCTGTACCGTTCTCCACAGTCCAATACACCACACCACAGAACAATACCCCAGACTGTAGTCCAGTACCCCTCACCACAGACTGGTACCCCTCACCTCAGACCAGTACCCCTCACCACAGTCCGGTACCCCTCACCACCGTCCGGTACCCCTCACCACCGTCTGGTACCCCACACCACTGTCCGGTACCCCACACCACAGTCCAGTACCCAACAACACAGTCCAGTAACCCACACTAATGACCAATAACCCACACCAAAGACCAATACCCCTCACCACAGTCCAGTGCCCCTCACCACAGTCCAGTACCCAACACCACAGTCCAGTACCCAACACCACAGTCCAGTACCCAACACCACAGTCCAGTACCCAACACCACAGTCCAGTACCCAATACCACAGTCCAGTACCCCACAGCACAGACCAATACCCCACACTAAAGACCAATACCCCTCACCACAGACCAGTACCCCTCACCAAGGTCCAGTACCCAACACCTCAGTCCAGTACCTCTCACCACAGAACAATACCCCTCACCACAGACCAATACCCCTCACCACAGAACAATACCCCTCACCACAGAACAATAACCCTCACCACAGTCGAATACCCAACACCACAGTCCAATACCCCACACCACAGACCAGTACCCCTCACCACAGTCCAGTACCCCTCACCACAGTCCAGTACCCCTCACCACAGTCCAGTACCTCTCACCTCAGTCCAGTACCCAACACCACAGTCCAGTACCCAACACCACAGACCAATACCCCTCATGACAGACCAATAGCACCCACCACAGAACAATAACACCCACCACAGACCAATACCCAACACCACTGTCCAATAGCCAACACCACTGTGCGATGACCCACACAACAGTCCCATGACCCACACAACAGTCCAATGCCCCACACCACAGTCCAATGCCCCACACCACAGTCCAATGCCCCACACCACAGACCAATAGCCCATACCACTGTCCAATGACCCACACCACTGACCAATGACCCACAGCACAGACCAATAGCCCGCATCACAGACCAATAGCCCATGCCACAGACATGTACCACTCGCCACAGACAAGTACCCCACATCCCAGTCCAATATCTCTCACCAATTTCCAATACCCCTCACCAGTCCTGTACCCTTCTCCACAGTCCAATACCCCACACCACAGAACAATACGCTAGACTGTAGTCCAGTACCCATCACCAGGGTGCAATACCCCACATCACAGTCCAATACCCCACACCACAGTCCAGTACCCCACACCACAGTCCAGTACCCCTCACCACAGAGCAATATCACACACCACAGACCAATATGAACCACCACAGACCAATACCCTTCAACACAGACCAATACCCCTCACCAAGTTCCAATGCCCAAGACCACAGTCCAATGGCCCACACCACAGTCCAGTACCCCTCACCACAGTCCAGTACCCAACACCGCAGTCCAGTACCCAACACCACAGTCCAGTACCCAACACCACAGTCCAGTACCCCACACCAAAGACCAATACCCCTCACCACAATCCAGTACCCCACACCACAGACCAGTACCCCACACCACGGTCCAGTACCCCACACCACAGACCAGTCCCACGCACCACAGATGTCCCACTCACCACAGAGCAATACCACCCACCACAGACCAATACCCCTCACCACAGACCAGTACCCCTCACCACAGTCCAATACCCCACACCACAGACCAATACCCCACACCACTGTCCAATGTCCCACACCACAGTCCAATGTCCCACACCACAGTCCAATGTCCCACACCACAGTCCAATGACCCACACCACAGTCCAATGCCCCACACCACAGTCCAATGCCCCACAGCACAGACCAATAGCCCTCATCACAGACCAATAGCCCACACCACAGACATGTACCACTCGCCACAGACAAGTACCACACATCCCAGTCCAATATCTCTCACCAATTTCCAATACCCCTCACCAGTCCTGTACCCTTCTCCACAGTCCAATATCTCTCACCAATTTCCAATACCCCTCACCAGTCCTGTACCCTTCTCCACAGTCCAATAACCCACACCACAGAACAATACGCTAGACTGTAGTCCAGTACCTATCACCAGGGTGCAATACCCCACATCACAGTCCAATACCCCAAACCACAGTCCAGTACCCCACACCACAGTCCAGTACCCCTCACCACAGAGCAATATCACACACCACAGACCAATATCAACCACCACAGACCAATATCCTTCACCACAGACCAATACCCCTCACCAAGTTCCAATGCCCAACACCACAGTCCAATAGCCCACACCACAGTCCAGTACCCCTCACCACAGTCCAGTACCCAACACCGCAGTCCAGTACCCAACACCACAGTCCAGTACCCAACACCACAGTCCAGTACCCAACACCACAGTCCAGTACCCCACACCAAAGACCAATACCCCACACCACAGTCCAGTACCCCACACCACAGACCAGTCCCACGCACCACAGATGTCCCACTCACCACAGAGCAATACCACCCACCACAGACCAATACCCCTCACCACAGACCAGTACCCCTCACCACAGTCCAATATCCCACACCACAGACCAATACCCCACACCACAGACCAATACACCACACCACAGACCAATGACCGACACCACTGTCCAATGTCCCACACCACAGTCCAATGACCCACACCACAGTCAATGCCCTACAGCACAGACCAATAGCCCTCATCACAGACCAATAGCCCACGCCACAGACATGTACCACTCGCCACAGACAAGTACCCCACATCCCAGTCCAATATCTCTCACCAATTTCCAATACCCCTCACCAGTCTTGTACCCTTCTCCACAGTCCAATACCCCACACCACAGAACAATACGCTAGACTGTAGTCCAGTACCCATCACCAGGGTGCAATACCCCACATCACAGTCCAATACCCCACACCACAGTCCAGTACCCCACACCACAGTCCAGTACCCCTCACCACAGAGCAATATCACACACCACAGACCAATATCAACCACCAGACCAATACCCTTCACCAAGTTCCAATGCCCAAGACCACAGTCCAATAGCCCTCACACAGTCCAGTACCCAACACCGCAGTCCAGTACCCAACACCACAGTCCAGTACCCCACACCAAAGACCAATACCCCTCACCACAATCCAGTACCCCACACCACAGACCAGTACCCCACACCACAGTCCAGTACCCCACACCACAGACCAGTCCCACACACCACAGATGTCCCACTCACCACAGAGCAATACCACCCACCACAGACCAGTACCCCTCACCACAGTCCAATACCCCACACCACAGACCAATACCCCACACCACAGACCAATGACCCACACCACTGTCCAATGACCCACACCACAGTCCAATGACCCACACCACAGTCCAATGCCCCACAGCACAGACCAATAGCCCTCATCACAGACCAATAGCCCACGCCACAGACATGTACCACTCGCCACAGACAAGTACCCCACATCCCAGACCAATATCTCTCACCAATTTCCAATACCCCTCACCAGTCCTGTACCCTTCTCCACAGTCCAATACCCCACACCACAGAACAATACCCCAGACTGTAGTCCAGTACCCATCACCAGGGTGCAATACCCCACATCACAGAACAATACGCTAGACTGTAGTCCAGTACCCATCACCAGGGTGCAATACCCCACATCACAGTCCAATACCCCACACCACAGAACAATACCCCACACCACAGTCCAGTACCCCTCACCACAGAGCAATATCACACACCACAGACCAATATCAACCACCTCAGACCAATACCCTTCACCACAGACCAATACCCCTCACCAAGTTCCAATGCCCAACACCACAGTCCAATAGCCCACACCACAGTCCAGTACCCCTCACCGCAGTCCAGTACCCAACACCACAGTCCAGTACCCAACACCACAGTCCAGGACCCCACACCGCAGTCCAGGACCCCACACCGCAGTCCAGGACCCCACACCGCAGACCAATCTCTCTCACCCCTCACCACAGTCAAGTGCCCCTCACCACAATCCAGTACCCAACACCACAGTCCAGTACCCAACACCACAGTCCATTACCCCACACCAAAGACCAATACCCCTCACCACAGTCCAGTACCCCACTCCGCAGACCAGTACCCCACACCACGGTCCAGTACCCCACACCACGGTCCAGTACCCCACACCACAGACCAGTCCCACACACCACAGATGTCCCACCCACCACAGACCAATACCCCTCACCACAGACCAGTACCCTCACCACAGTCCAATACCCCACACCACAGACCAATTCCCCACACCACAGACTAATACCCCACACCACAGACCAATACCCCACACCACAGACCAATAGCACCCACCACAGACCAATACCCCTTACCAAGTTCCAATGCCCAACTCCACTGTCCAATAGCCCACACCACTGTCCAATGCCCAACACCACAGTCCAATGACCCACACCACAGTCCAATGACCCACACCACTGTCCAATGACCCACACCACTGTCCAATGACCCACACCACAGACCAATACCCCTCACCAAGTTCCAGTGCCCCACGCCACAGTCCAATGACCCACACCACAGTCCAATGCCCCACACCACAGTCCAATGCCCCACACCACAGACCATTAGCTCACACCACAGACCAATAGCACATGCCACAGTCCAATGCCCCACACCACAGACCAATAGCTCACACCACAGACCAATAGCCCATGCCACAAACCAATGTCCAACACCACAGTCCAATGACCCACATCACTGTCCAATGACCCACACTACAGTCCAATGCCCCACAGCACAGACCAATAGCCCTCATCACAGACCAATAGCCCACGCCACAGACATGTACCACTCGCCACAGACAAGTACCCCACATCCCAGTCCAATATCTCTCACCAATTTCCAATACCCCTCACCAGTCCTGTACCCTTCTCCACAGTCCAATACCCCACACCACAGAACAATACCCCAGACTGTAGTCCAGTACCCATCACCAGAGTGTAATGCCCCACACCACAGTCCAGTACCCCACACCACAGTCCAATACCCCTCACCACAGTCCAGTACCCAACACCAAAGACCAATACCCCCCACCAAAGACCAATAACCCTCATCACAGTCCAATGCCACAGACCAATAGCCCACACCACAACCAATACCCCACACCACTGACCAGAACCCAACACCGCAGTCCAGTACCCAACACCGCAGTCCAGTACCCCACACTACAGTCCAGTACCGCTCACCACAGACCAATACCCCACACCACAGACCAATACCCCACACCAAAGACCAATACCCCTCATCACAGTCCAATGCTACAGACCAATAGCCCACACTGCAGTCCAGGACCCAACACCACAGTCCAGTACCCAACACCACAGTCCAGTACCCAACACCACAGTCCACTACCCCACACCACAGACCAATATCTCTCACCCCTCACCACAGTCCAGTACCCAATACCACAGTCCAGGACCCCACACCGCAGACCAGGTCCCAACACCGCAGACCAGGACCCAACACCGCAGACCAGGACCCAACACCACAATCCAGTACCCAACACCACAGTCTAGTACCCCACACCGCAGTCCAGTACCCCTCACCACAGTCCAGTACCCCTCACCACAGTCCAGTACCCAACACCAAAGACCAATACCCCACACCAAAGACCAATACCCCTCATCACAGTCCAATGCCACAGACCAATAGCCCTCACCATAACCAAAAGCCCTCACCATAACCAAAAGCCCACACCGCAGACCAGGACCCCTCACCACAGTCCAGTACCCAACACCACAGTCCAGGACCCCACACTGCAGACCAATATCTCTCACCCCTCACCACAGTCCTGGACCCCACACCACAGACCAGGACCCAACACCACAGTCTAAGACCCAACACCGCAGTCCAGTACCCAACACCGCAGTCCAGTACCCCTCACCACAGTCCAGTACCCCTCACCACAGTCCAGTACCCAACACCACAGTCCAGGACCCAACACCGCAGTCCAGGACCCAACACCGCAGTCCAGGACCCAACACCGCAGATCAGGACCCAACACCGCAGACCAGGACCCCTCACCACAGTCTAGGACCCAAAACCGCAGTCCAGGACCCAACACTGCAGACCAGGACCCTACACCGCAGACCAGGCCCCAACACCGCAGACCAGGACCCAACACCGCAGACCAGGACCCAACACCGCAGACCAGGACCCAACACCGCAGTCCAGTACCCAACACCACAGAACAACACCCCTCACCGCAGACCAGTACCCCACATCACAGTCCAATACCCAACAGCACAGTCCAGTACCCAACACCAAAGACAAATACCCCTCACCACAGTCCAGTACCCCACACCACAGTCCAGTACCCAACACCGCAGACCAGGACCCAACTCCGCAGACCAGGACCCAACTCCGCAGACCAGGACCCAACTCCGCAGACCAGGACCCAACTCCGCAGTCCTGGACCCAACACCGCAGTCCAGTACCCAACACCACAGAACAACACCCCTCACCGCAGACCAGTACCCCACATCACAGTCCAATACCCAACAGCACAGTCCAGTACCCCACACCAAAGACAAATACCCCTCACCACAGTCCAGTACCCCACACCACAGTCCAGTACCCAACACCGCAGACCAGGACCCCTCACCACAGTCTAGGACCCAAAACCGCAGTCCAGGACCCAACACCGCAGACCAGGACCCTACACCGCAGACCAGGCCCCAACACCGCAGACCAAGACCCAACACCGCAGTCCAGGTCCCAACACCGCAGTCCAGTACCCAACACCGCAGTCCAGGACCCAATACCGCAGTCCAGTACCCAACACCACAGTCCAGGACCCAATACCACAGTCCAGTACCCCTCACCACAGTCCAGTACCCCATATTACAGTCCAATGCTCCACACCACAGTCCAGTACCCCACACCACAGACCAGTACCACACCACAGAACAACAACCCTCACCCCAGACCAGTACCCCACATCACAGTCCAATACCCAACACCACAGTCCAGTACCCCACACCAAAGACAAATACCCCTCACCACAGTCCAGTACCGCACACCACAGTCCAGTACCCCGCACCACAGTCCAATGGCACGCACCGCAGACCAGGACCCCACACCGCAGACCAGGACCCCACACCGCAGACCAGGACCCAACACCGCAGACCAGAACCCAACACCGCAGACCAGAACCCAACACCACAGTCCAGGACCCAACACCACAGTCCAGGACCCAATACCACAGTCCAGTACCCCTCACCACAGTCCAGGACCCCACACTGCAGACCAATATCTCTCACCCCTCACCACAGTCCAGGACCCCACACCGCAGACCAGGACCCAACACCGCAGTCCAAGACCCAACACCGCAGTCCAGTACCCCTCACCACAGTCCAGTACCCCTCACCACAGTCCAGTACCCAACACCACAGTCCAGGACCCAACACTGCAGTCCAGGACCCAACACCGCAGTCCAGGACCCAACACCGCAGACCAGGACCCAACACCGCAGACCAGGACCCCTCACCACAGTTTAGGACCCAAAACCGCAGTCCAGTACGCAACACCGCAGACCAGGACCCTACACCGCAGACCAGGCCCCAACACCGCAGACCAGGACCCCAGACTGTAGTACAGTACCCATCACCACTGTGCAATACCCCACACCTCAGACCAGTATCCCACACACAGACCTGTACCCCACATCACAGTCCAATACCCCTCACCAAGTTCCAATGCACCTCACCTGTACCCTTCTCCACAGTCCAATACCCCACACCAGAGAACAATACCCCAGACTGTAGTCCAGTACCCCTCCCCACAGACCAGTACCGCTCACCACAGACCAGTACCCCACATCACAGACCAGTACCCAACACCACAGTCCAGTACCCAACACCACAGTCCACCTCACCAATTTCAAATACCCCTCTCCACAGACCAATACCTAGCACCACAGTCCAGTACTCCACTCCACAGTCCAGTACCCACACCACAGTCCAGTACCCCACAGCACAGACCAGTCCCACACCACAGACCTGTCCCACACACCACAGACAAGTCCCACTCACCACAGAGCAATACCACCCACCACAGACCAGTACCCCTCACCACAGTCGAATACCCTACACCACAGTCGAATACCCCACACCACAGACCAATACCCTACACCACAGACCAGTACCCCAGACTGTAGTCCAGTACCCATCACCACAGTGCAGTACCCCACACCACAGTCGAATACCCCACATCACAGTCCAATACCGCACACCACAGTCCAATACCGCACACTACAGTCCAGTACCCCTTACCACAGTCCAGTACCCCACACCACAGTCCAGTACCCCACACCACAGTCCAGTACCCCACACCACAGTCCAGTACCCCACACCACAGACCAATAGCCCACATCACAGACCAATAGCCCTCACCACAGTCCAACACCCTTCGCCTCAGAGCAGTACCCCTCACCACAGACCAGTACCCCTCACCACAGTCCAATACCCCTCACTGTTCCAATACACCTCAACACAGTCCAATACCCCACAACACAGTCCAATACCCCTCACTAAGTTCCAATACCCCTCACCACAGTCCAGCACCCCTCACCTCAATCCAGTACCTCACTCCACAGTCCAGTACCCTTCACCTCTGACCAATACCCCTCACCACAGTCCAATACCCCACACCACAGACCAGTACCCCTTACCACAGACCAGTACCCCTCACTACAGTCCAGTACCCCACATCACAGTCCAATACCCCACTCCACAGTCCAATACCCACACAGCAGACCAATACCCCTCTCCACAGACCAATACCCCACATCACAGTCCAGTACCCCTCACCACAGGCTGGTACCCCTCACCACAGACCAGTGCCCCTCACCACAGTCCAGTACCCCACATCACAGTCCAACACCCCACACCAAAGACCAATACCCCTCACCACAGACCAACACCCCATACCACTGACCAATACGCCTCACCACAGAATTGTACATCACTGCATACTACTTTGCAATAGACCACAGTGAATTGTTGAGGGGAATGTGTCGGGGGTGAGGGAAACAGTTGTTGGAGGAGGTCATTAGGCAGGGAATGTGTCTGCAGGAAGTGAGTGTTTTGGTAGTTGGAAGTGCGACGAAGGCACAGATAAGGAGTCGTAGGAGCAGAACTGATGGAATAAGGAGAGTGGAAAGTTTTGTAGGTAGGGAGTGTTTTATGAACAATGGTGGAGGGAATATGGGAAAGTGGGAATTGACTAATAGAGAGTGAGAAAGTTGGAGTTATTCAGAAGGATGACAGAGGGATGGAACAGATGGGACAGAATGTTGTATCATTGGAGATACTGCAGCAAAGGACTGGGAGGGCAGAGAATAGAGTGGGGAAAAAAGCATCGGGAAGGACAGAATGGCATATGGGAGGTGGGTGCTGGGGAAAGTGGACTGGTTGAGGTGTCAATGGGAGTTCAAGTGGGAATTGGGAGAGCAAGTAAGGCATCCAAAAGAATGTGCCCAAGATGGAGAGAGGTACTGTATGTGATAGCAGGAGACAAGACAGACAAAGAGTTGAAGGGAAAAGAGGTTTCAGGAGAGGGTAGGGATAGAGCGGAGAGAATGAAGGAAGAGTGTGTCGGAGTTAAGAAAAGGAAAGACAGCGCGGGGAAGAGAGAGGGGAAGAGAGGAAGGGAGAGAAATAAGAGTTGGAAGGATGTGGTCAGAGGAAACATTCATCTTTCTCCTACTCTTGCCCTTTGACTCATCCTGGCCTTTACCCTCCCTCCCTACTGTCTACCTGTCACTCCCCCTTTACCTCTTCCTCCTGTCTCCACTCTTGCCTTTTTTCTCCCTTTCTTTCTTTTACCTTTATCTTCATTCACTGATTTCTCACCTTCTCCTCCTCCCCCCTGCTTCTACCATCATCTCTACCAGCTTGCCTTTGTCACTTCTCACCTTTCTTTTCTCCCATCCCCTCGCTCTTTCCTTCCCTTTCTTGCGCCACCTACTCTCTATTCTTCTCTCCCCTTATTTCTTCTTTCTCCTTTCTTTTCTGTTTTCCCTTCCTCCCTCTCATCATCTTGTTCCTACCCCTGTTTCCATCTCTTCCATCCTTGTGCTCTCCATCTCCCATTCCTCCCTCTGCTTCCTCTCTTTCCCTCCTCATTCCTCCTCTCATTTTCCTTCCCCCTCATTGCCATCCCCTCCACTCCCCTCCTCACGCCCTCTCCCATCCTCTCTCCCCCATCCTACCCACTCTCCACCCTCCCCCACCCTCACCCCCTCCCCATCCTCCCCTCTCCACCCTCCCCCATCCTCTCGTCCACCTCTCCCCTCCCCATCCTCTACCCCTGCATATTATCCTACCCCTCACCTCCTCTCCCTTCCCTATCTCCCCATCTTTCCCCTCCCCATCCTACCATCTCTCCCATCCTCCCCTCCCCACCCTCTCCCCATCCTCACCTCCTCACCATACTAGCCCCTCTCCACTTCCTCCCCTCCCCATCCTCTCCCCTGCATATTTTTCTACCCCTCACCTCCTCTCCTCTCAGCATCTTTCTACCCCCTCTCCTCCCTATCCTCTCCACCTCTCCCCATCCTCTATCTCCCCTCTCCACCCTCCCATTCTCTCCCCTCCTCATCCTCTCCTGTTCCTCGTCCTCTCCCCCTCCCCTTCTCTCCTTTGATTATCTCTTCTGTCCTTCTCTCCCATATGCACACTTCCTCCTCCTCGTTGCCCTCTCTCTCCCGTCTACCCCTCTCCACTCCATTCCCCCTCCACCCCTCTCTTTCCCGTCTATCCCTCTCCAGTCCTTTTCTCACTGCATTCTACCTTCCACCGCTCTCTCCCCCTCTCACTCCCCCACTTCCACTTTTCCTATTTCCATCCCCTTCACTTTGCCTACCCCTCCCCTCTTTCGTCTCACTGTTCTCCCATCTCCTCCCCCTTTCAACCCCCATGCCCTTACCTCCTTTCCTCCCATCTCCTCCCCTTCCACAGCCTACCACATCTTTTTTCTCTCCCTCTCTTCTCTTTACCCCTTTTCTCCCGTCCTTTCACTTAATTCCCCTCCTCTCTTCCCCCAGTTCTTGTTCTCCCTTCTAACCCCTTTCCCCCTCTCTTCCCTCCGGCATTTTTGCATCTTTCCCCTCTCCCCTCTGTCTTATCCCTCTCTTTCCGTCCACCCCTTCTCTCTTCCCACTCTCCCCATCGGACTCTGTTCTTACACCTCCCCATCTGTCCCCCATTGTCCTTCGCACCCTTCTCCCGCAGCCTCGGGAGGTGCTGATGCGGCACATCTCCGTCTGTCTCCCCACAGATCTGCGGCCGACCTGTTTACGGACGGCTGCTGCATTGGCTCTGCTGTCTGCCTGAGCTCGGCGTGGGCGCGGTCTCTCCCGGCTGCGCCCTTCCTGCGGATCCACTCGCCTTATTGGCAGCCGTGCCCCTCCCTCCGCCCCCTCCCCACTCCCCTCTCTTCCGTCCCTCCACTCCATCATCCAGATACCGAGGCTCGGCGCTTCGGCTCCTAGGACAGTGACCGGCTCCGCGTTGCCGCAATGTTGCTGCGGGTTGTCGTTTTGACATGCTGGCTGACGCCTCTCGTCCGCTGCAACTTACCCGTCGACTGCGGGTTGGAAGGTAGGGAGGGCAGAACTCGCCTGCATCCGTCTGATCGGTGGGAGAACCGGGATACCGGGACAGCAACAACAATCCCAAAACACGCAAACACAGAGACCGACAGTCTCTCTCTCCCTCGTTCACACACACACACCCACACAGAGAAACAAAATTCAGATAAAGGAACAGGAATGAGACACACACTTCGACAGAGACAGACGCACATCATACATACAAACACACCTAGACACAGGCAAACTCACTCAGGCATCCACAGACCGCGGTGGCCCCCCACCTGGTACCGAGTTATTTGGGACAGGGCGGCCGTATTGTTCCCCCGCTGTTTCCCGGGTTTGGGAGCGAGTGGCGGCTCCCGAGCGCAAAGCCCTTGTTTTTGCCAAGTGATGCATCGAATGGCGGCGATGTTCAGTCAGCGCTCACTGTCGCCCTTGCTCGCATCTCTGGACACCCAGTACTCGGCGTTTTGTCTTCACATAGAGCTGGATGTGGGGCGTGAGAGTGCAGGGTCTGGGGAAGCGACCAGGATACAGTGTCCGTGTGTATGTGTTAGTGATGGGTTGTTTGTTTGTTTGTCGTTTGTACGTTACAGGTTGTATGTGTGTGTTAGAGATGGGTTGTGTGTGTGTGTGTGTGTGTGTGTGTGTGTGTGTGTGTGTGTGTTACAGGTTGTATATGTGTGTTAGAGATGGGTTGTGTGTGTGTGTGTTACAGGTTGTATCTATGTGTTAGAGATTGTGTGTGTGTTAGTGTTCCGGAGATTGCGTTGAAGAGGGAATGTATGTGATAAGGGACAGGTCAGAGAGAGAGAATGAGAATGTGTGTGTGTGTGTGTGCAGGAGATAAACGGTGGGAATGAGACGCTGTGCGCTGGCGGCTCTCGGCGGGTTCAGTGGAAGGATGTTGCTTAACCTGCTGAATGCCTCCAACAGATTGCTGCTCCAGATTCCTGCATCCGCAGTCTCCTGTCTCTGTGAGAGAGACTGTGTCCTTTTGGGAGGGGTAGATTCCTTGTGCGTGTGGATGTTGTGTCTCGAGGTCTCCGCGGGGATGTGTCGCTGAAGGCGGTCTGTTTGGTGGGCTGTGGGACTGTGCTGGAGGGTGAGGACAGTGGTTACAGGGGAGACGAGTGGTCCCTTTGTTTTGAGGTGAAAGGTGATGGTGTGGAAGGCGCTGTTGTGGCTGGGGACACCATGTTAACACGGGAATTCTGTTTCAAGGAGGAATGTGTTTATCTTACGGCAGAGGGACTGTGCAGCGGGTCTGCATTGTCATCGGGGCTGCGATCATTTGGGTGGGGTCTGCTCTGTCTGGGGGGGGGGGGAGACAAGGAGAACCCGGATCATGATCTAGAGGCTGCCTGTTTATCTTCCTGTCAGTGACAGACGTCCCATCTGTTTCATCCCGTCATCTCCCTGCTTCATCCTTTCGCCCCCTCCCTCCGATCCGCAGCCCTTGTCAAGCACCCGTTCTGCGACACTGCGGGAGGAGGCGGCGCAGGATCCCGGAGGCTGCGGAGGGACCCTGGTACTGGGCTGCAGCAGCAGGAGTTGGCGACGGGCCATCCGCTGCGTGAGACCGGCCGGCCGCAGAGACGGGAAAAGCCGCAGGGAGGGGCAGTGTACCGTAGGGGCCCGACTCCTCACACAAACTCCCACGGCTACTCGATCTCCTCAGATCCTTAAGATCCCCGCTCCATCTCTTAATGTCCTCTCCGTTCCTCGCCCCTTCTCTCTCTCCCGCCCCCCAGCTATCCCTCTCTCTATTCTTCCCTCCCCCTCAGTGATCTCCACCTCTCTATTCTTGATTTGCTATTCCTTTTCTTTTTCAATCTTTTTATTGAATTTCATATATAAAAAAACATAATATAATAATATAGGTTATAACCTATATATAATATAGGTTATAAATGCATAAGACTTGAAATTGAATTAATAGTAGGATAACAATATCCTATTAAAATATCAACAGAAAAACATAGTACATTATCAATCAAGTCTATAATAGTTATATGAAAAAAATAAGAATAATCATCAAAAGAAAAAGAAAAAAATTACAAAAATACAGGCAAAAAATATAAAAAAATACTAAACTAAATTAACATGGGCAATACTAACAGATTATTTGTATATGATAGTGCCAAAAACTCCGGAACTCCATACCTGAACAAGCAGAGAGAAGGTCTGGAAAAGGCCAAATTAATTCATATGAAAATGTCGAATAAACGGTCCCCATGTTTCTTCAAATTTAATTGATGAGTCAAAAATAGTGCTTCTAATTTTTTCCAAGCTCAGAAAAGAAATAGTTTGAGAGAACCACTGGAAAGTGGTAGAAGGATTTACTTCTTTCCAATTTTGTAATATAGACCTTCTGGCCATTAATGTTACAAAAGCAATCATTCGTCTAATTGAAGGGGAAAATTGATTATCATCCTCATTTGGTATACCAAAAATTGCAGTAATAAAATGAGGTTGTAAATCGATATTCCAAATTGAGGAAATGGTAGCAAATATGTCCTTCCAATAGTTATATAAGGTGGGACATGACCAAAACATGTGGGTCAATGAAGCCACATCTGAATGACATCTGTCACATTGAGGGTTAATATGAGAATAGAATCGAGCAAGCTTATCTTTAGACATATGAGCTCTATGTACAATTTTAAATTGTATTAAAGCATGTTTAGCACATATAGAAGAAGAATTAACCATTTTTAAAATTTTTTCCCATTTTTCTATTGATATATTATATTGAAGTTCTTTTTCCCATTCTTGTTTAATTCTACCTGATATTTCTGGTTGTATCTTCATAATCATATTATAAATAAAAGCCACTAATCCCTTCTGATAGGGATTTAAGGTAAAAATCATACCTAAAAAGTCCATTGAAGTTGAATTGGGGAAGGATGGTAGAATTTTATATAAAAAATTTCTAATTTGTAAATATCTAAAAAAGTTAGATTTAGGTAACTCAAATTTGTTGGAAAGTTGGTCGAAAGACATCAAACTACCTTCAAAGAAAAGATCACGAAAACATTTTATACCTTTCCTTTTCCATATGCTAAAGGCTTGATCTGTCAAAGGTTTGAAAAAAAAAATTAAGTAAAATAGGGCTATCAAGAACAAAGTTTTTCAGAGTAAAAAATTTACGAAATTGAAACCAAATTCGTAATGTATGTTTGACAACAGGGTTGGATATCTGTTTATTGAATTTAACTAAATCGGCAGAAAGAGAAGAACCCAGAACGGAGAATAGAGAATATCCCTGTGCCTCATTGCATTCTAAATTTACCTACTGTGGGCACAATGGTGAATCCAAATCTGATTTCCAATAAATTAAGTTACGAATATTATTCGCCCAATAGTAAAATCTAAAGTTAGGTCGAGCTAAACCACCATCTTTTTTAGATTTTTGTAATTGCCTTTCACTTAACCTAGGATTTTTATTTTGCCACACCAATGAAGAAATTTTTGAATCAATGTTATCAAAAAAAGATTTAGGAATAAAAATTGGTAAAGCTTGAAATAAATATAAAAATTTTGGTAAAATCATCATTTTAATAGCATTAATCCGACCAACTAATGATAGGGATAAGGGAGACCATCTTGTAGTAAGTTGTTGAATTTGATAAAGCATAGGTAGAAAATTCAATGTAAATAAATCTTTATATTTCTTAGTAATTTTTATACCTAAATAGATAAAGTTATCATCAACAACTTTAAATGGTGTCCTTTCATTCAATAAAGTTTGCGCGTTTAAAGGGAATAAATCACTCTTATCCAAGTTTAGTTTGTAACCAGAAAAACTACCAAATTGAGCCAACAAGGATAAAATAGCGGGAATAGACCTGTCAGGATCAGAAATATATAACAACAAGTCATCAGCATAAAGTGATAACTTGTATAATTTCTCATTACGGGTAATACCAAAAATATTAGGAGATTCACGAATAGCAATGGCTAAAGGTTCTAATGCAATATTAAACAATAAAGGACTTAAGGGACAACCTTGTCTCGTACCACGAGATAATTGAGAAAAAGAAGATCTGTAATTATTTGTAAGAACAGAAGCAACAGGTTTATGATATATTAATTTGATCCATGATATAAAATTAGGACTAAAATTAAAATATCTCAAAGTGTTAAATAACTATGCCCATTCAACTCTATCAAAGGCTTTTTCAGCATCTAGTGAAATAACACATTCTGGAATTGTGGGTGATGAAGTATAAATTATATTAATCAATTTTCTAATATTAAAAAAGGAATACTGATTCCTAATAAAACCAGTTTGGTCTTCTGAAATAATCTGTGATAATACCTTTTCTAACCTAATAGCTAAAATTTTTGTAAGAATCTTAGAATCTACATTTAATAGTGATATAGGGCGATAAGATGCACATAAAGTGGGATCCTTATCTTTTTTAAGAATTAGAGAGATAGTAGCTTCATAAAAAGATTGAGGTAATCTCGTCTTAACAAATGCATCATTAAAAATTTCACATAGCCAAGGGGAAAGCAAAGAAGAAAAAGTTTTTAAAAATTCTATAATATAAACATCAGGACCAGGAGCTTTCCCTGAGTTCATTAATGAGATGGCCTCTCCTATTTCGGCCAGAGAGATAGGAGCATCAAACAAGCTACGATCTTCATCTGTCAGTTTGGGAATATTCAAATTGTTAAAAAAGTTATCCATCATGGACAGATCTTGATTTGCTATTCCCTCATCTCACTATCTCCATCAAGCCTCCCATCTCTCCAACTTTCACAACCCTCTCTCTTCCCCTCTCAGTCCCCAACCACTCTCCAGAGCATCATTCTTCCCTCTCTCACCAACCGTTTCATCCCACGACTCTCCCCTCTGTACTTCCCCTCCACCTTCTCCCCCACAACTCCCCTCTCTCCCTTTCCTCTCACTTCTGTTGTATCTACCCCTCATCATCCCCTTTACCCCTGCCTCTTTCCCATCCCTCCCCATCTCTCTCCTCTCTCTGCATCTCTGCCCATCCTCTCCCAATCTTTCCCCATCTCTCTTCCCATCTATCTTCCCACCCCTCTTCCCATCTCTGTTCTCAACACCCTCCTCATCTCCATCCCCATCACCCTTTCCCCATCTCTCTCCTCTCTCCTCCAGCTATTTCACACCATTCCCATGCACATCTTCCCTCCTTTTCTGTCCCACACCACTCTCTCCCCTTCCACTCTCTTTCCCCATCATGCCTGCCTCCTCCTCCTCCCTGTATTCCCACCTACCCCCTTCCACTGTAACCCATCCTCTTTCCCCCTTTATCTTCTCATCTCACCATCTTACCCACACTGTCCTCCCTGCTTTATCCCCTCCTCTACCTCTACACCCACTCCTCCTGCGCATCCCCCCTCATAACTTATCTTCTCTACTTCCTGCTCTCTCTGTCAATCTCTCACACCCCTCACCTCTTTCCACTTTGCTCACCCTAATCTCATTGTACCTCTCCCCAATTTCTATACTCTTCCCTGGCCTGCTTTCCCCTTTCCACTCTCCTGTCTCTAAACCCTTCCCCAACCTCTCCATTTCCCCTTGACACCCTACCTCTCTCTACCCAGTCTTCCCACATGCCCCCTCCTCCCTCTATGCCCTCTCATTCCGTCTCCCTCCTCCATCTATTTCTCCCTCTATCCCATTCCTTCTCTCGCTTCCTCTCTCTCCCCACCTCTCTCCCCCTCTCTCCCCACCTCTCTCCCCACCTCTCTCCCACCTCTCCCCACCCCTCCTCTCTATCCCCTCCTCTCCTCCACCTCTATTACCCATCTCTATCCTCTCCCCCACCTCTCTCATCCTCTCTCCCCTACACATCTAACCCCTCCTCTCTTCCCCCACCTCTATACCAACCTCTTTCTCCCCCATCTCCATCTTCCCTCTCTCCTCTGTTCTCCACCTCTCTCCCCTCCTCTCTCTCTTTCTATCTCCTCCATTTCTATCCCCTCCTCTCTGGCTCACCTATCTCCCCTCCACTTTTATCCCCTTCTGTCTCTCTCCCCCTATCTGTCCCCACCTCTCTTCCCCAACTCTCCCCTCCTCTCTATTCCTCATCTCCCCCCATCCCAACCTCTCTCCACCATCTCTATCCCCTCTTCTCTGCCCACCTATCTCCCCTACACTTCTATCCCCTCCTCTTTCTCCCCATCACCTTCTCTCTACACCCACCTTTATTGCTTCCTCTCTCCTCAACCTCTATATCCTCCTCTCTTTGCCCAACTCTATCCCTTCCTCTCTCCTCCAACTTCTATCCACTCTGCTCTCTCCCCTATCTGTCCCCACCTCTCCTCCCTTCTCTATTCCCCATCTCTGATCTCTGTCTCCTCCTCTCTATCCCCAAACCTCTATCACCTTCTATTTCCCACCTATTCCAACCTCTCTCTCCCACCTCTATCCCCTTCTCTCTTCCCTACCTCTATCCCCTCCTATCTCCCTAAATGTGGGGGAGAAAGAGCAGGGGATAGAGGTGGAGGGCAGATACCTCCCCCACTTCTATCCCAACCTTTCTCACCCACCTCTATTCCCTTCCCCTCTCCGTTCTCTCTCCATTCCCCCTCCTCTTCGCTCCTCCTCCCTATGGCCTCTCCCTTCCCCTCCATCTCTCTCTCTCCCTCTTTCCTCCTCTTCTCTAAAGCACCTTCCTTCCCCCTCCCTCTTTCTCTCCCTCTGCCCTTCCCCTCTTTATCCCCCTTCTCCCTTTGTCTCTCTCCCTCTTCCCTCTGCCTCTCTCCTTCCCTCTCCTCTCTATCCCCTCTCCCTTCCTCCTTCATCTTTCCCTTTTCCCTTTCCCTCTCTATCCCCTCTCTCTTCCCCCTCTGCCTCTCCCTCTTCCCTCCCCATACCCTCTTTCTTCCTCCTCTGCCTCTCTCCCCTCCTTCTCTATCCCCTCTCCCTCTTCCCTTCTCTGTCTATCCCCTCTCCCTTCCCCCTCCATCTCTCTCCCTTTCTCACCCACTTCTCATCAACGTATGCTCAACTCCATTCTCTTACTCTTGTCCACTCACTCGCCTGCTGCTGCACCTCCCTGTCTCTCATTTTTTCTCTCCCCTGTCCCCCTCTCTATTCCCCTACTTTCCTTTGTCCTTCTCTGCAATTATTTTCCATTGCTCTCTCCCCTTGCTAACCCCACCCTTGCGTGTCCACCCCTCTCTTTCCCCTCCTACCCTCTTTCCAACCTATTCTTTCTCCTCCTTCACTCGTGCACTCTCTCTGTACCTCCCACTTACATTCATTTTCTGCCTTACCTCCTCTTCCTATCCCTCCTCTGCTCTGTACCCAGCACTGACTCTCCCTTGGCCCCTTCTCTCTCTCCCTCTCCCCCTCACACCTTCCACCTCCTCCCCTCTCTCTCCCTGTCTGTCTCTCCCTCACTCTCTTTTGTCTTTCCACCCTCACTCACTCTCCTGCCTCTGTCCCCTCTACCCTTCTTCACTCTCCCTTGAAACTCCTCTTCTCTCTCCTACCCCAGATACTGTCTTTTGTTTGTCCCCCTTCCCTGTCTCACTCATCTCCCACTCTTACTTTTTCTAAATATTCTTCCCTCCTACCTACTTCCACCCACCCCTTTACCCTATTGCTTCCCCCCCACTCCCAGTGCTGACCTTGTCTCTGTTGCTTTCTCCCCAGAGGCCGAGTTGCTGTGCCCAGTCACCAAGGACGAGAAGGTACAGGAGCGTGGCACAGTGACCCTCCGTTGTACGGTCCAGGAGAACGACAACTCCTCCCTACAGTGGTCAAACCCCACTCAGCAGACCCTCTACTTCGATGACAAGAAAGGTAGGAGGGGAGAGGGGCATGGAGGTAGGGAGAAGGGCGCTGAGAGTTGGGAGGGAGGATGTGGGGAGGGGAAGGCGAAAAGGCGAAGGGATGGGCAGATGAAGCATGGCCAGGATAGTGCCCAAGGAGCCAGGATCTCTGCCAGGCCATGGCCCCTCTCCTGCTTCCAACTATCCATGTATCCCCTGGATCTCCAAAGATGTAAATCTACAACATACACACCAGACTACAGATACTCTCCCCTCCCCATTCCCTTCCCCTTCTCCCTATCCTCCTCTCCTCCTGGTCCCCTTCTCTTTCCTTCTTGTCCTCTTTCCTCTCCCTCCCCATCTATCTTGACCTTCCTCCCCTTTTCCTTCCACCCTCTTCCTCATCCCCTCCATACTCTCCTCTATTCTTACTTCCCCTACCCCCTCCTCACCCCCTCCTTTCTGTTTCCCCACCTCCCCTTCCCTGCTCTTCGTCCCTTCCTCTCTCCCTCAATCTTATCCCTTCCTCACTCCTCCCTGACTCTTCCACCAACATCTTGTACAATTGTCCCATCTCTTCTACCAAATGCCCCCTCTGAGGAGGGCAGGTTTTCTGTGTGTCTTTTTCATCAAGTTCTTCACGTGTGTCACCACTTCCAGGAAGCTGTGAAGTTTCAGCCCAAGACTCGCCTCCTAAAGGTCCTGCCATTTACTGTATACATTATTCGTACATTCACATCCCAAAGAGAAGCACCTTACAGACTAAACTCCATCTGCCATTTCTCTGCCCACATTTCCAACTCATCTGCATCCTTTAATAATCTTCCTCAACATTCACAATTCCTCAGCTTGTGTGTCACCTGGAAGGTTATTAATCAGCCCATCTGCACTTTCATCCAGTCGTTTATATATATCACTAACAACAGAGGCCCCAGCATAGGTCCATACAGAACAGTATTGGTCACAGGCAGTATAGCAGCCCTCCACTACTGCCCCCTCTCTTCTATGTCCAAACCAATTTTGAATCCATTCTATCAAGTCTAAACTCCATGCACCTGGATGAGCCTAGCGGAGGGAACTTGTCCAACGCCTTCCTTAAAGTCCATCTAGACAACATCCACTGACCTACCCTCATTGATCACATCCCCAAAAAAAGCAATCAAATTTGATAGACAGGACCTCCACACCTTGTCCCTAATATACTTGTGATGTAGGTTGATCTTATTCTAAAGAATCATCAGTAGCTTTCTTACCACTGATGTTAGACTCACAGGCCTATATTGTCCTGGTTTGTTGTTACTGCTTTTCTTAAGCACAGAAACAAAACTGGCTATTCTCCAGTCCTCTGGGGCCTCATCTATTGCTACAAGGATTTCTGTCAAAGCCCCAGCAGTCATCCCTCTTGCCTTTCTCAGTGACGTGGAATAGATCCCATCAGGCATTTACCTTAATAAACTCCAACAGGTGTTAACACATTTTCCTTTTGATATCAACATGTCCTGGAAATCACCATACCCCTCCCTGGTCTCACTAATCTCTAAGACCTTCTCCTGGGTGAATACTGATGGATAGTCCTTAATTAGGACCTCAGCCACATCCTCTGGCCCCAGACATTAATTCCCTCCATTGTTCTTGAGTGGTCCTACCCTCTCCCTAGCTGCCTACTTATTTTTAATATACATATACAGTTAAATATCTTGAGATTCTCTGTGATTTTAGTTGCTAAGAACATGTTATGTCTCTTTTTATCCCTCCCAATTCCCTGATTAATTTCTCACCTGCTTCTCAAGGGCCCTGTCTGATTTCAGCTTCCTTTTCTCTCAACAACCGAGGTTTTTGAACTTGTTGTCTTTGTCTTTCTTCCTCACAGGAACACGCAGGTCTGAAATTCTGACCAACTGCCCTTTAAACATCTCTCACATCAGATGTGAACTTACCCAGTAAAATCCTCTCCCGATCTACTTTGCTCTGCTCCTGCCTGATACTGTGGTGATTAACCTTATCCTTATCCAAAACTACGTGAAGACCTAGTACAACAATTTTTGAAATACTCACCCACTAAATCTCCAGTTACCTGGTCAGGCTCATTTCCCAGTATGGCCCTTTCCCTGGTTGAATTACCTACGTACTGATTCAAAAAGTTCTGAATGCACCTAATAAATTCTGCCCCATCTAAGCCTTTGGTATTAAGGTAGCTCCTGTCCTTATTGGGGAAGTTAAGGTCACCCACCTGAATTACCTTATTGTTTTTGTCCTTCCCATGATCTGCCTACAAACCTATTCCCTTGTCTCCCACTGGTTTATTTATTGGGAGGTCTATAGTATATGCCCGTCAGAGTATACATACCTTTCTTATTCCCAAGCTTGACCCATTTTGCTTCACTGGACAAGTTTTCTGGGTCGTCCACTCAGAGTACAGTTGTGACTTTCTCCCTGGTCAGTAGAGCAGCTTTCCACCTCATTACATTTCTCCCTGTCTCATCTGAATCCTGGACCATTGGGCTGCTGGTCCGGCCCTTCCCCCAACAGACAGACAGACATAGTTTATTGATCCCAAGGAAAATTGGGTTTCATTACAGCTGCACCAACCAAGAATAGTGTAGAAATATAGCAATATAAAACCATAAATAATTCAATAATAGTAAGTTAATCATGCCAAGTGGAAATAAGTCCAGGACCAGCCTATTGGCTCAGGGTGTCTGACACTCCGAGGGAGGAGTTGTAAAGTTTGATGGCCACAGGCAGGAATGACTTCCCATGATGCTCAGTGTTACATCTCGGTGGAATGAGTCTCTGGCTGAATGTACTCTTATGCCTAACCAGTACATTATGGAGTGGATGGGAGTCATTGTCCAGGATGGCAATGAACAAAGTCTCTGTAATGACCACAAAACCAGGCCAATAAGTACTGACTTATATGACATTTTGTTTTGCAGCAGCAGTATGGTGTAAATACATGAACATTACTACAAACTACAAAAATCAATAGTGCAAAAAAGAAAGGAATAGCAAGGAAAGGAATAGCAAGTTCATGGACTGTTCAGAAATCTGACCGAGAAGGGGAAGAAGCTCTTCCTAAATCATTGGGTTTGGAATTCCCAAGAGAGGGAATTTGTACTACGCCTATGAGATATCTTTTTAGAGCAGTTTGTGGTTGAGCCCACTAAGGGTATGGCAATTCTGGATTGGGTGTTATGTAATGATCCAGATTTGATTAGGGAGCTTCAGGTAAAGGGACCTTAGGAGGCAGTGATCATAATATGATGGGCTTCACAAATAGTTTGAGAAAGAAAAGGTAAAATCAGATGCATCAGTATTATAGTGGAGTAAGGGGAATATAGGGGCATGAGAAAGGAGAAGGCTAAAGTTTACTGTAAAGGGATATTAGCAGGGATGATGGCAGAACAGCAATGGTTGCAGTTCCTGAGGGGAATTTGGAAAACACAGGAATGATACATCCCAACTATGAAGAAGTATTCTAAAGGGAGGTTGAGGCAACCGTAGCTGGGAAGGGAAGTCAAAGGCAGCATAAAAGCAAAAGGGAGAGCACGTAATACAGCAAACATTAGTGGGAAGGAAACTTTAAAAACCAACAGAAAACAACTAAAAAGCCATAATGACAGAAAAGATGAAACATGAAGGTAATTTAGCCAATTAATATAAAAGTGGATACAAAAAGTATTTTTAGATATACAGAGTCAATGAAGAGTAAAAGAGAGACAAGAGTAGATATTGAACTGCTGGAAAGTGACACAAAGAGGTAGTAATGGGGAACAAAGAAATGGTGGATGAAGTGCGTAAGTATTTTGTATTAGTCATAACTGTGAAAGACACTAGCAGAATACTAGAAATATGAGAGTGTCAGGGGGCAGACATGACTGTCATTGCTATTACTAAGGAGAGATGCTTATGAAGTTAAAAAGTCTGAAAGTAGATAAGTCACCTGGACCAGATGGACTACACCAGAGAGATTGTGAAGGCATCAGTAATGATCTTTCAAGAATTACCAGATTCTGGAATGTTTCCAGAGCATTGGAAAATTGCAAATGTTACTTGGGTCTTTAAGAAGGGAACGAGGCAGAAGAAAGGAAATTATAGGCCAGTTAGCCTGATTTCAGTGGTTGGAAAGATGATGGAGTCCATTATTAAGGATGAGGTTTCAGAGTACTTGGAGACATAAGATAAAATAGGATAAAGTCAGCATGGATTTTTCAAGGGAAAATATTGCCTGACTAATCTGTTAGAATTCTTTGAGGAAATTTTGGGCAAGATAGACAATGGAGAATCAGTGGGTGTCGTTGATTTAAATTTTCAGAAGGCCCTTGACAAGGTGATGCACATGAGGCTCCATAACAAGATAAGAGCTCATGGTACTTTAAGGAATGTATGAGCTTGGATAGAAGATTGGTTGACTGGCAGGAGGCAAAGAATGAGAATAAAGAGAGCCTTTTCTGATTGGTTGCCAGTGACTAGTGGTGTTCCACGGGGGACAGTGTTGAGACCACTTCCTTTCACCTTATATGTCAATGATTTGGACGAAGGACTTGATGCCTTTGTGGCAAAGTTTGTAGATGATGTGAAGGCAGGTGAAGGGACAGGTAGTAATGAGGAAGTAGAGAGGCTACAGAAGGATAGATAGGCAAAGGGAATGGGCAAGAATGTGGCAGATGGAATAGAGTGCCAGAAGTGCATGGTCATGCAATTCGAGAGAAGGAGTAAAAGCATGGACTATTTTCTAAAAGGGGAGAAAATTCAAAAATCAGAAGTGCAAGGGTACTTGTGAGTCCTTGTGCAGGATTCCATAAAGATTAACTTGCAGGTTGAGTCAGTGGTAAGGAAGGCAAATGCAATGTCAGCATTCATTTTGAGAGGACCAGAATACAAATGCAACAATATAATGCTGAGGTTTTATAAGCCATTGGTCAGATTGCATCTGGAGTATCGTTAATAGTTTTAGGCCCCTTATCTAACAAAAGATGTCCTGGCATTGTAGAAGGTCCAGAGGAGTTCACAAGCATGATCCCAGAAAAGAAAGGGTTAACATATAAGGCTTATTTGATGGCTCTGGGCCTATATTCACTGGAGTTTAGGAGAATGGGTGGTGGGGGGGGGGGGGGTCTCATTGAAACATTGACATTTGACAAGGTCCTGCATGGGAGGTTCGTCAAGAAGGTTTAGTTTCTTGGCATTCAAGATGAAGTAGTAAATTGTATTAGACAGTGGCTTTGTGGGAGAAGCCTGAGAGTGTTAGTAGATGGTTGCCTGTTTGACTGGAGGCCTGTGACTAGTGGTGTGTCACAGGGATCAGTGCTGGGTCCATTGTTGTTTGTCATCTATATCAATGATCTGGATGATAATGTGGTTAATTGGATCAGCAAGATTCACGGGTGTAGTGGACAGCAAGGAAGACTAACTGTGCTTGCAATGGGATCTGGATCAGCTGGAAAAATGCAGATAGAATTTAATGCAGACTAGTGCAAGGTGTTGCCCTTTGGTAAGACCAACAAGGATAGGTCTTACATAGTGAATGGTAGGGCACTGAGGAGTGTGGTAGAACAAAGAGATCTGGGAATACAGGTCCATAATTCATTGAAAGTGGTGGTAGAGCTAGATAGGGCTATAAAGAAAACTTTTGGCACATTGGCCTTTGTAAATCAAAGTACTGAGTACAGAAGATGGGATATTATGTTGAGATTGTATAAGACATTTGGTGAGGCCTAATTTGGAGTATTGTCTGCAGTTTTTGTTACCTACCTGAAGGAAAGATGTAAACAAGGTTGAAAGAGTACAGAGAAAATTTACAAGGATGTTGCCAGAACTGGAGGCCCTGAGTTATAGGGAAAGATTGAACCATTTAGGACTTTATTCCCTGAAATATAGAAGATTGAAGAGAGATTTGATAGAGGTATACAAAATTATGAGGGATATGATAGGGTAAATGCAAACCAGGCTTTTTGCACTGAGGTTGGGTGGGACTACAACTAGAAGCCATGGGTTAAAGGTCAAAAGTTTAAGAGGAACATGATGGAAAATTTCTTCATGGAGAGGGTTGTGAGAGTGTGGAATCAGGTGCCAGTGCAAGTGGTGCATGCCAACTTGATTTCAATCTTAAGAGAAGTTTGAATAGGAGCATGGATAGTTGAGGTATGGAGGTCTATGGTCCAGGTGCAAGTTGATGGGTATGAGCAGTTTAAATGGATCAGCATAAACTAGAAAGGATGAAGGGCCTGTTTCTGCAATGTCCAAACATGTTTTCTGTAACTATGAAAACTACTGAATATTGGTCAGTATAGATAGAGTACATGTAGAGAGGATTTTTCCTATAGTGGGGGTCTCGGACTGGAGGCCACCTGCTCAGAATTGAGAGATGTCCGTTTAGAACAGAGATAAGGAAAAATTGCTTTGGTAAGAGGATAGTAAGTTTGTGGAATTCATTATCACAACTGGCTGTGCAGGCCAAGTCAGTGGGTACTTAAGGTGGAGGTTGAATTGGGATAATAAATCAGCAATCAGATAATCAATCATGAATCCATGTATCCATGAACTTCCCGTCAGATAAGACCATGAGACATAGAAGCAGAATTAAGCCAATTGAGACTGCTCCATCATTCCATCATGGCTGTTCCCGGATCCCACTCAACTCCATACCACTGCCTTCTCACCATATCCTTTGATGCCCTGACTGATCAGGAAAAAATCAACTTCCGTCTTAAGTGTATGCACGGACTTGGCCTCCACTTCAGTTTGTGACAGAGCATTCCACAGATTCACTACTCTCTGGTGAAAAAAAATCCTGCTTACCTTTCTTCTAAAAGGTCACCCCTCAATTTTGATGCTGTGCCCTCTAGTTCTGGATAGTCCCACCATAGGAAACATACTCTCCACATCCATCTTATCTGGTCCTTTCAACATTCAGTAGGTTTCAAAGAGATTTCCCAAACATTCTTCTAAATTCCAGTGAGTACAGGCCCAAAGCTGCCAAACACTGCTCATATGTTAACCCCTTCATACCCAGAACCATCCTCGTGAACCTCCTCTGGACTCCCTCCAATGACAACACATTCTTTCTAAGATATGGAGCCCAAAACTTAACAATGTTCCAAGTGCAGCCTCACTAGTGTCTCATAAAGCTTCAGCATTATCTCCTTGCTTTTATATTCTATTACCCTTAAAATAAATGACAACATTGCATTTGCCTTCTTCACCGCAGACTCAACCTGTGAATTAACCTTCTGGGAGTCTAGCATGAGGGCTCCTAAGTCCCTCTGCACCTCTGATGTTTGAACTTTCTCCCCATTTAGATAACAGTCTGCACTATTGTTCCTTTTACTAAAATGCATTATCATACATTTTCCAACACTATTCCAGCTGCCACTTTTTTTGCCCATTCTTCCAATTTGTCTAAGTCCTGCAATTGCATTGTTTCCTCAGCACTACCTACCCCTCCATTTTTCAAGGTTTTAAAGGTACATTTAATGTCAGAGAAATAAAAACATGAAACATAGAAAACCTACAGCACAATACAGGCCCTTTGGCCCACAAAATTATGCTGAACATGCCCCTACCTTAGAAATTACTAGGCTTTCCCTCTATTTTACTAAGCTCCATGTATACCTAAAAGTCTCTTAAAAGACCCTACTGTATCTGCCTCCACCACTGTTGCCGGCAGCCCATTCCATGCACTCACTACTCTCTGAGTAAAAAACTTACCCCTGACATCTCTGTACCTACTCCCCAGCACCTTAAACCTGTGTTCTCTTGTGGTAACCATTTCAGCCCTGGGAAATAAGCCTCTGACTATCCACACGATCAATGCCTCTCATCATCTTATACACCTCTATCAGGTCACTTCTCATCCTCCGTCTCTCCTAGGAGAAAAGGCCGAGTTCACTCAACCTATTCTCATAAGGCATGCTCCCCAATCCAGGCAACATCCTTGTAAATTTCCTTTGCACCCTTTCTATGGCTTCCACATCCTTCCTGTAGTGAGGCAACCAGAAATGAGCACAGTACTCCAAGTGGGGTTTGACCAGGATCCTATATAGCTGCAACATTACCTCTCGGCTCCTAAATTCAATTCCACGGTTGATGAAGGCCAATACACCATTCGCTTTCTTAACCACAGAGTCAACCTGAGCAGCTGCTTTGAGTGTCCTATGGACTCGGACCCCAAGATCCCTCTGATCCTCCACACTGCCAAGAGTCTTACCATTAATACTATATTCTGCCATCATATTTGAGCTACCAAAATGAACCACTTCACACTTAGCTGGATTGAACTCCATCTGCCACTTCTCAGCCCAGTTTTGCATCCTATCAATGTCCCGCTGTAAACTCTGACAGACCTCTACACCATCCACAACACCTCCAACCTTTGTGTCATTAGCAAACTTACTAACCAAACTTACTGCCGTCTGGGAAAAGGCTCCGAAGCATTCAAGCTCTCATGACCAGACTATGTAACAGTTTCTTCTCCCAAGCTATCAGACTTAATACCCGAAGCCTGGACTGACACCTTGCCCTATTGTCCTCTTTATTATTTATCGTAATGCCTGCACAGTTTTGTGCACTTTATGCAGTCCTGTGTAGGTCTGTAGTCTAGTGTAGCTTTCTCTGTGTTTTTTTTTTAAGTAGTTCAGTCTAGTTTTTGTAATGTATCATGTAACACCATGGTCCTGAAAAATGTTGTCTCATTTTTACTATGTACTGTACCAGCAGTTATGGTCGAAATGACAATAAAAGTAACTTGACTTGACTTGACTAACCCATCCCTCCACTTCTTCATCCAGGTCATTTATAAAAATCACGAAGGGCAAGGGTCCCAGAACAGATCCCTGAGGCACACCACTGGTGACCGACCTCCAAGCAGAATATGACCCGTCTACAACCACTCTTTGCCTTCTGTGGCAAGCCAGTTCTGGATCCACAAAGCAATGTCCCCTTGGATCCCATGTCTCCTTACTTTCTTAATAAGCCTTGCATGGGGTACCTTATCAAATGCCTTGCTGAAATCCATATACACTACATCCACTGCTCTTCCTTCATCAATGTGTTTAGTTACAGCCTCAAAAAATTGAATCAGGCTCGTAAGGCACAACCTGTCGTTGACAAAGCCATGCTGACTACTCCTAATCATATTACACCTCTCCAAATGTACATAAATCCTGCCTCTCAGGATCTTCTCCATTAGCTTACCAACCACTGAGGTAAAACTCACTGGTCTATAATTTCCTGGGCTACCTCTACTCCCTTTCTTGAATAAAGGAACAACATCCGCAACCCTCCAGTCCTCTGGATCCTCTACGTCCCCATTGACAATGCAAAGATCATCACCAGAGGCTCAGCAATCTCCTCCCTTGCCTCCCACAGTAGCCTGGGGTACATCTCGTCCAGTCCTGGAGACGTATCCAATTTGATGCTTTCCAAAAGCTCCAGCACATCCTCTTTCTTAATATCTACATGCCCAAGCTTTTCAGTCTGCTGCAAGTCAACACTACAATCGCTAAGATCCACATCAATACCATACCCCCAATACCTTGTGCTTTAAGTTTGCATGCTAATCTCCTGTGTGGGACCTTGTCAAAACCCTTTTGAAAATCTAAATGTACCACATCCACTGGCTCTCCCCTACCCACTCAACTAGTTACATCTTCAAAAAACTCTATAAGATTTGTCAGACATGATTTTCCTTTCACAAATCCATGCTGACTTTGTCCGATGATTTCACCTCTTTCCAAATGTGCTGTTATCACATCTTTGATAACCGACTCTAGCATTTTCCCCACCACTGATGTCAGACTAACCGGTCTATAATTCCCCCGTTTTTCTCTCCCTCCTTTTTTAAAAAGTGGGATTACATTAGCCACCCTCCAATCCTCAGGAACTAATCCAGAATCTTGTGTGGCACCTTATCAAATGCCTTTGAAAATCCAAGTAAATGACATCCACTGCCTCTCCTTTGTCCAACCTGCTTGTAACTTCCTTGAAGAACTCTATCAGATTTGTCAGGCAAGATTTGCCTTGATGGAAACCATGCTGACTTTGACTTATTTTATCATTAGTCTCCAAGTACCTTGAAACCTCATTTTTAATAATAGACTCCAACACTTACCCAACCACTGATGTTAGGTTAACTGGCTTATAATTTCCTTTTTTTTTTGCCTTCCATCCTTCTTAAGGAGTGGAGTGACATTTGTAATCTTCCTGTCCTCCGGGATCTATCTTCTTGATAGATCATGACCAATGCATCCGCTACCTCTTCAGCAACCTCTCTTAGGATGTAGTCTGTCTAGCCCAGGTGACTTATCCACCTTAAGATTATTAGTTTGCCTAGCATTTTTCCTTTGTAATAATAATAGCTCTCACTCCTGCTCCTTGGTACTCATGGACCTCTGGCACACAGCTAGTATCTTCCACAGTGAAGACAGGTGCAAAGTACCCATTAAGTTCATCTGCCATTTCTTTGCCTCACATTACTACCTCACCAGCATCATTTTCCAGTCATCCAATATAAGCTCTTGTCTCCCTTTACTCTTTATATAACTGAAAATATTTTTGATATATTGCTTTATATTATTGACTAGTTTGCCCCCTTCTTGTAGCTTTTTTAGTTGCCTTATGTTGGATTTTAAAAGCTTCCCAATCATCCAACTTTCCACTCACTTTTGCTACCTTGTATGACCTTTCCTTGGCTTTTATGTTGACCTTTGTTAGCCACGGTTGCCTACCCCTGCAATTTGAAAACATCTTTCTCTGTGGGACGTATTGATCCTGTGCCTTGTGAACTATTCCAAAAAACTTCATGATGCATGACCTAACCTCTACCTTCTCAATCCATCCATTGCTTAGGGTTCCACAACCCAACCACACTAGTGCACCTTCCCAAGGTCTTAGGATTCTCTTTTACCCTCTCCGCCAGCGATATCTTAAGTCCCTTTTTTTGCCCTCCTGATTCTCCCCTTAAATGCACTCCTACATTCTTTGAACCCTCACTTGCTGTCATATCCCTATACCTGACCCATGTCATCTTCTTTTTCCCTGACCTGAGCCTCAACGTCCCTCATCAACTAGGTTTCCATCATCCTGCAGCCTTGCCTTTCTCTCTAATCAGAGCATGTTATCCCTGAACTCTCATTTTCTCACTTTTAAAACTCTCCGACTTGCAAACATCCTGTCCTAATCAACCTTTGTAAGTTCTTGTGTAATGCAATTGACATTAGTAACATCACAGTGCTAATGAAGGATATTGACTTGAGCAACAGTTCTATTATATTGAAATAACTCGAATTCAAAGTAAATTTATTATCGAAGTACATATATGTCACCATGTACAACCCTGAGATTTGTTTTCTTATGAGCTTACTCAGTAAATCCAAGAACGTTACAGAATCAACGAAAGACCACATCCAACAGGATGGACAAACAACCAATGTTCAAAAGAGAATAAACTTTGCAAATTCAAAAGAAATAAAAAGGATGAATAGTAATAAAGATAATAAATCAGTAAGCAATAGGTAAGGAGAACATGAGATGAAGAGTCTTGAAAGAGAGTCCATAGATTGTGGGAACAGTTTACTGATGGGGCAAGTGAAGTTCAACCCCTGGTTCAGGAGCCTGGTGGTTGAGGAGTACTAACTGTTCCTGAATTTGGTTGTGAGAGTCCTGATGGCAGCAGCAAGAAGAGAGCATGGCCTAGGTGGTGGGGATCCCTGATAATGTAAGCTTCTTTCCCGTTACAGCGCATCCATGTAGATGTGGTCAGTGGAGGGGAGGGTGTTACCAGTGATGGACTGGGCCATATCCACTGATTTTTGAAGGATCTTTGGGTCAAGAGCATTGATGTTTCCCTATCAGACCATGATGCAACTAGTCAACATATTCTTCACCACACATCTATGGAATGTTGTCAGCTTTAGATGTCATGTGGATTTATAGTCACAGGTCCCTCTGACCAGTGGTCCCTACCACTGACACCCAGCCACTTTCCCAGCCTTATTTCCAGTGTGGGCCCCCTCTCTAGTAGGGCCATCCACATATGGCTGCACTGGTCAAGCTGAACAAGTTCTGTCTCACCCAAGCCCTGGGCTTTGTGACAATTCCAGTCAATGCAGAGAGTAACTCAGACATGTTGTCATCAGCACTGGGGAAAAGTGGAGAATGACCTTCCCACCACATCATACACAGAGGAACACTCCAACTGCCTTGCCCTCCCCTCGCAGCCGCTCCTCACTCACTCTTCCACTCACTTCACACCTGTATATGTGGTGTTGGTTCCCCTTGGTGGGATGTGGGCGGCAGAGTTTGTGGGAGGAGTGGGGAGTAGGGGATTTGGTAAGACTGACGTTCAGAATGCCAATCTCCTGGTCTGCCTCCAGCACTGCGGGACAATCGGATCTCCCTGGTCTACTACTCATGGCACGAACTCACCATCAGCATCAGTAACATGAGCTTGAAGGACGAGGGCAACTACACCTGCTCCATCTTCACCAAGCCTGTCCGCACAGCAGTGGCTAGAGTGGAGGTCTGGGGTAAGGAACAGTCCCGTTATGTCTGACCCGTGTCCTGGGACCGTGTGATGGGAGAAATAAAGGGAGCTTCACTCTGTGTCTGACCCATGTCCTAGGTTTGTATGATGGGACAACGTAAAGGGAGTACCATTCTGCGTCTGACCATGGGAGTGTGTGAACGGACAGTGTACAGGGAGCTTCATTCTGTATTTGACCATTGCCCAAGCAGTGTGTGATGGGACAGTGTAGAGGGTGCTTCACTCTGTGTCTGACCTGTACCCTGGGGTGTGTGATGGGACAGTGTAGAGGGAGCTTCACTCTGTGTCTGACCCATGTCCAGTGAGTGTGTGATGGGACAGTGCAGAGGGAGCTTCACTTTGTGTCTGACCTGTGCCCTGGGAGTGTGTGATGGGACAGTGTAGAGGGAGCTTCACTCTGTGTCTGACCCGTGCCCTGGGAGTGTGTGATGGGACAGTGCAGAGGGAGCTTCACTCTGTGTCTGACAAATGTCCAGTGAGTGTGTGATGGGACAGTGTAGAGGGAGCTTCACTCTGTGTCTGACCCTTGCCCTGGGAGTGTGTGATGGGACAGTGCAGAGGGAGCTTCACTCTGTGTCTGACCCGTGTCCAGGGAGTGTGTGATGGGACAGTGTAGAGGGAGCTTCACTCTGTGTCTGACCCGTGCCCTGGGAGTGTGTGATGGGACAGTGTAGAGGGAGCTTCACTCTGTGTCTGACCCGTGTCCTGGGAGTGTGTGATGGGACAGTGTAGAGGGAGCTTCACTCTGTGTCTGACCTGTGCCCTGGGAGTGTGTGATGGGACAGTGTAGAGGGAGCTTCACTCTGTGTCTGACCTGTGCTCTGGGAGTGTGTGATGGGACAGTGTAGAGGGAGCTTCACTCTGTGTCTGACCTGTGCCCTGGGAGTGTGTGATGGGACAGTGTAGAGGGAGCTTCACTCTGTGTCTGACCCATGTTCAGGGAGTGTGTGATGGGACAGTGTAGAGGGAGCTTCACTCTGTGTCTGACCCATGTCCAGGGAGTGTGTGATGGGACAGTGTAGAGGGAGCTTCACTCTGTGTCTGACCCATGTCCAGGGAGTGTGTGATGGGACAGTGTAGAGGGAGCTTCACTCTATGTCTGACCTATGCCCTGAGAGTGTGTGATGGGTCAGTGTAGAGGGAGCTTCACTCTGTGTCTGACCTTTACTCTGGGAGTGTGTGATGGGAAGTGTAGAGGGAGCTTCACTCTGTGTCTGACCTGTGCCCTGGGAGTGTGTGATGGGACAGTGTAGAGGGAGCTTCACTCTGTGTCTGACCCATGTCCAGAGAGTGTGTGATGGGACAGTGTAGAGGGAGCTTCACTCTGTGTCTGACCCATGCCCAGGGAGTGTGTGATGGGACAGTGTAGAGGGAGCTTCACTCTATGTCTGACCTATGCCCTGAGAGTGTGTGATGGGACAGTGTAGAGGGAGCTTCACTCTGTGTCTGACCTTTACTCTGGGAGTGTGTGATGGGAAGTGTAGAGGGAGCTTCACTCTGTGTCTGACCTGTGTTCCTGGAGTGTGTGATAACGTTGTTTTTTGTGCACATCAGCTGTTCCCAAGAAGCCAGAGATTTCGGGATACCTTGGTCCAATTACAGAAGGGCGGACGATCACTCTGATGTGTAACACCACAGGCAGTAGGACACTCCCTAGCATCCGCTGGTTCAAGGGCAATGAAGAACTGCCAGGTGAGCCCATGCACTCTGGGATTCCTCTCCATGACAGAGGCTGCCCACAGTACCTCTCCACATCCTCTGGTGTCCTGTCGAGGGCACCTGACTCCAGAGTAAGGACATCCTATCCCATGGCAGTGATGGGGCCAGCGGGATGGGAGGGGGAGTGTCAATAAGCACCTGAAACACAAGATCGTGGAGAGCAGGCATTTCGGAGTATGTACCACAGGCCATGGGGGACATATTGCAGAATAACAGTAGTCAGGGAATCAGAAGATGTAGGGACCAGTGAGGGTTGACAAGGCACGAAGGGGGTGGAGGGGTTTATGGTGCCCAGGGGTGGGTGAGGTTACAGAAATATGGAGGGGCTGGAGAGGATTAGAGAGATAGGAATGGTGAAAGGGCCAAAGGGTTTTACAGAGGCTGGGACAGGTGTAGGGACCAGATGGGGATGACAGACAGGGATGGGTGTGGGTGTAATCTGTCTCTGTTTTATCGGTCTCTTCCCCTTTCTTTCTCTCTTCTCTGTTTTCTCACACCATTACAATTTCTGTCCTCCCTCCACCTCTCATTGTTCCACCCTCATTCATCTTGTTCTGCTGTGTTCTTTTTACATTGACCCCTCCCCTCCTTCCCTTCCTCCCCTTCATTCCCTCTATTCTCCCCTTCCCTCCTGCCCTCCCTCCCCTCTTTCCACCCGCTCCCCTCCTCTCCTTCTCCACTCATTCCCTCTGAACCCTATCCCTTGGCCTCCCTTCCCTCCCTCTTGCTCACTTTACTCCTCCCACATTACAAACCCCTTTCCTCTCTCTCCCATACCCTCACATCCCTACACCCCTCTCTCCTCACACCCCTCTCACTTCCCCACCTTCCCCTTGCTCTCCACCACTCACTTTCTCATTCCCCCTTACTTTGCATCTCCCTGCTCCGTCTTGCCTACTCCCCCTACACCCTCCTTCCCAATGTCACCCACCACCTGTTACCCCCAAACCATTCCCTGTCCCTTCCCAACCCCCTGCCCAGGTTACTCCACTCACCAGGGGGAGTCCACTGACCAGCAAACCTCTGTTCTCAGCCTGGTGAACATCACCGTCTCACGGGAGGACAATGGTGCCCTCATCATATGTGCACTGGACCAACCGGCCATCGACAACAATGACTACAGGACACAACAGAAGATTGAAGTTTACTGTGAGTGTCCATACCGCTGCCTTATCGAGAATCACCCTATGCTCTCCTAACAGACCCAACACACATCCCACTCATGCCAACCATCCACGCTCCCAACAGACCCCATCCCCTTCCCATTCACTCCCACTATCCACACTCCCAATGGACCCCACCCCTTTCCACTCACACCCACCATCCACACTCCCAACAGACCCCATCCCCTTCCCATTCACTCCCACTATCCACACTCCCAACAGACCCCATCCCCTTCCCATTCACTCCCACTATCCACACTCCCAATGGACCCCACCCCTTTCCACTCACACCCACCATCCACACTCCCAACAGACCCCACCCATTTTCTATTTACTCCCAACAGATCCCACCCACTTTCCATTCACTCTGTCCACATTCCCAACAGACCCCACCCCCTTCCCATTCACTCTCACTGTCCACATTCCCAACAGACCCCACCCGTTTTCCATTCACTTCCACTGTCCACATTCCCAACAGACCCCACCCGCTTCCCATTCACTCTCACTGTCCAACTGATAAAGTACAAAGGGACTCCACTCTGCTTTGAATCTCTCTGCGCTGGGTGATAGTGACACAAGAGATTCCTTGCACCCTTGAATTATCCCCGTATCCCCCTTCCTACCCACTGTTTCCCACTTCCACAGACACTGCCCTCTGATGTATGGTCCTGTGGTGGGTTTCTAGGGAGGGACCATAGAACAAGAACAAGAGGTTCAGCAGGTCTGTTCTGACCTAACCCTAACCCTAATGCGGTGCCAAATTAAACTTCCTCTCTTTGATCCGTTTATTCATATTGTTCTGTTCCACGTGTCTTCACATTCCGATTTAAAATTCTCTGAAGCCCCTTCACTGGGCTCGAATGGAAACTTGAATCTTTGCCGGCCCCACTAACAGCATGGGAGTCTGCAGTGAAAAGTCACCTTTCATAAACGATAGGCGTCTAAGGTCGGTATGATTTGGGGTTCAACCAAACAGGAATATTGTGATGTTCTGATTAAAGAAACCTTGATTTGAGTGAATACTGTATAAATGCTGCCCATACCCAATTGTTGATTGGCAAGAAATAACAAATTGTACTCTCTATAAAGTTATAAAGTAAGTATATTTACAAAGTTCAGTTTTATCAAACAGTAGGGAAAAGAAAAGGGAAAAAAATAAAAAGGCCTATTACATAAAATAAAAGGACACAACATTCCTAAGTTGAGCATCATAACCATTTTATCTTTATCTGAAAACCCAAACATGCTATAGCAGGACACCCTGCTTCTACAGAAATCTACTAAATTAAATACCCTACAGCATTAGCAGTAAAAATCTTAACCATGGCATTACACCTCCTGAACACCATGATCACCATTTGCTTCCATTACCATATCTGGCAGCCTTTTCTCAACACCTATTACTCTCAGCGTCAAAGACAAACATGCCTCTATCACCTTTAAATTTTCCTCCTCCCACTTTGAATGCATACTTTCTGGTCTTTGATATTTCAACCTCAGGGAAAGAGATTCTGTCTGCCCACCCTGTCCATGCCTCCCCTCCAACACATCAGAGAAAAAAGCCCAAGTTTGTCCATCCTCTCCTTGTGGGTAATAACTTCAAATCCACCATAATGTCCTGGTGAGCCTCTTCTGCAAACTTTCCAAAGTCTCAACACCCTTGCTGTAGTGAGACAATAGGAAATGCACACAGTTCCCTGACCAAAGTTTTCTATTGCTGGAACATATCTCACTGACTCATGCTCTAAATGTTCTGAGCAGTGAAGGCAAACGTGAATACACCTTTACCACTCTACCCACTTGCATGGCACTTAAAGTGATCTATGGACTTGGCTCTCAAGATCACAGTCCCTTTGAGGGTTCTGACATTAACTGAGTGCTTTCCCCTTACATTTGACCTTCTACAGTGCAACATCTCACACTTGCCTGGATTAAACGGCATCTGCAATTTCTTCACCCATATCTACTGATCTATATCTTGCTGTATCTTTTGATAATCTTCTTCACTGTCTACAACTTTACTAACGTTTATGCTGCCTGTGAGCTACCTGTCTACATTTTCATCAAGGTAATTTTTATACATTACACACAACAGAGCATGTGGTGGACCGGTTAGTGTAACACTACTACAGTATCAGCAACCTGACCTCAATTTCCACCACTGTTTGAAAGCAGTTTGTATGTTCTCCCTGTGACCACATGGGTTTCCTCCTGGTGCTCCAGTTTCTTCCCGCAGTCCAAAGACATTCCAAATGGTTCGGAGGTTAATTGGGCAGCAGGGGCTCATTAGGCTGGAAGGGCCTAATGTTGTATCTCTAAATGAATATATAAAACAGGGATCCCAATATTGACCCCTACAGAACACCATTAGTCACAGACTTCCAGCCAGAATAATGTTCCTCCTTCACTATGCTCTGTTTTCTCTGGGCAAGCCAATTCTGATTCCAAACTACCAAGTCACTGTGGATCACACGCATAATAATCTGTACCAGCATACAATGAGGACCTTATCAAGATTTTACTGAAGTCCATGTGGACAACATCCACAGCCCTACCATCAACAATCACCTTTATCAGCTCCTCAAAAAAATCTATTAAGTTAATAAGGCATAACTTGCCCCACACACAGCCATGCTGACTGTCCCCAATTAGGCCATGCCTTTCCAAATGCACACAGTTGTTATTGCTAAGAAATCCTTTCCGATAGCTTCTGTGGTACAGACGTGAGACCTGCTAGCTAACACTACCTGGATCATCCCATTTTCCCTCCTTGAACAAAGTAAGATTTGCCGCTCTCCAGTCCTCTACCACATCACCTGTTGCTGGAGAGGATATGAAGATCTTTGTCAAGGCCCCATATTCTCCACCTTTGCCTCTTTCCATAACCAGAGCTATATCTTATTAGACTCTGGGGTACTATCCAGCTCAAGAGACCCAGCACCACCTCCTTTCCAATCTCAGAACAGCCTGATTCATTTTACCCTCCATACCACTCTCACTGTCCTTCATATCTTTCACCTTGTGAATACCAAAGTAAAATACCTTGTCCACATCCTCTGGCTTCAGTCCTCAATTCCATCCTTTATGCTTGAGTGATCCAACCCTCCCCCTAGTTATCCTCCACTTAGTGATATAAAATATGTCCAAATTCTCCTAAATCCTACTTGCCAAGGGCATTTCCTAGCCCTTGTTGGCACTTCTAATTCCCCATCGAGCTCTTACCTGCTACCTTTACATCCCTGAAGGGTCCTGTCTGATTTTATCTTCTTGAATCTTACATATGATTCCTGTTTATTTTAGACTCAATGCACCTCCTCTCTTCTCGCCATGTTTCCATGAAGTATGCCATGTCTACTGGTCACAGGCACACTGATCACTCCCTCTCTCCGCTACAGATTCCCCAACTGTTGAGATCCGGGAGTCCAAAATCGTTGCTGAGGAAGGTGCAAATTTTATGCTGCGTTGTATTGGACGGGGAAATCCAGAGTGAGTTAAAAGTACACGCGGAGGGTCACTCTGTGTCTGACCTGTGCCCTGGGGATGTGTGATAGGACAGTGTGGAGGGAGCTTCACTGTGTCTGACCCCGGGAGTGTGTGATGGGACAGTGTGGAGGGAGCTTCACTCTGTGTCTGACCCCGGGGGTGTGTGATGGGACAGTGTGGAGGGAGCTTCACTCTGTGTCTGATCCCGGGAGTGTGTGATGGGACAGTGTGGAGGGAGCTTCACTGTGTTTGATCCCGGGAGTGTGTGATGGGATAGTGTAGAGGGTGCTTCACTGTGTCTGATCCCGGGAGTGTGTGATGGGACAGTGTGGAGGGAGCTTCGCTCTGTGTCTGACCCCGTGAGTGTGTGATGGGGCAGTGTGGAGGGAGCTTCGCTCTGTGTCTGACCCCGGGAGTGTGTGATGGGACAGTGTGGAGGGAGCTTCGCTCTGTGTCTGACCCCGGGGGTGTGTGATGGGACAGTGTAGAGGGTGCTTCGCTCTGTGTCTGACCCCGGGGGTGTGTGATGGGACAGTGCGGAGGGAGCTTTGCTCTGTGTCTGACCCCAGGAGTGTGTGATGGGACAGTGTGGAGGGAGCTTCGCTCTGTGTCTGACCCCGGGGGTGTGTGATGGGACAGTGTAGAGGGTGCTTCGCTCTGTGTCTGACCCCGGGAGTGTGTGATGGGACAGTGCGGAGGGAGCTTTGCTCTGTGTCTGACCCCAGGAGTGTGTGATGGGACAGTGCGGAGGGAGCTTCGCTCTGTGTCTGACCCCAGGAGTGTGTGATGGGACAGTGTGGAGGGAGCTTCGCTCTGTGTCTGACCCCGGGAGTGGGTGATGGGACAGTGTGGAGGGAGCTTCGCTCTGTGTCCGACCCCGGGAGTGTGTGATGGGACAGTGTGGAGGGAGCTTCGCTCTGTGTCCGACCCCGGGAGTGTGTGATGGGACAGTGTGGAGGGAGCTTCGCTCTGTGTCCGACCCCGGGAGTGTGTGATGGGACAGTGTGGAGGGAGCTTCGCTCTGTGTCCGACCCCGGGAGTGTGTGATGGGACAGTGTGGAGGGAGCTTCGCTCTGTGTCCGACCCCGGGAGTGTGTGATGGGACAGTGTGGAGGGAGCTTCGCTCTGTGTCCGACCCTGGGAGTGTGTGATGGGACAGTGTAGAGGAGCTGCATTTTGTCAATGTGCTTGCATGGTGTTAGGCTTTCTGTTGGTGACTCTTTACTCTTTCTGACCTCAGACCCAGTTTCTTCACTTGGGTCCGTTTTAACGGGGATCTGTCTGAATCTGCATTTGTCCGGAATGAGAACCTAACCTTCACTAACCTGAATAAGACTGACGCAGGAGCCTATCGCTGTGAAGCCAAGAACATCATTGGGACTGGTGGCAAGAACTTCACACTGATAGTGCATGGTGAGCTGGTAACTGCCTTCCCACACCAGTTCAGTGCCGTCTGCTGTTTATAGGGTGTGGTGTTCCCAGAGCTGGCGAGTGTATAAGCCCCAGTTTAAAGTCCTTTTGCTATCACCACCTCTCTCCCTGTCTCTCTATCTTTCTTTCTATACTCTCTTTTCTCACCTGTTTGCTTTTCTTTCTAAATAAAAATATTCTTTACCCCATTTCTTTCTCCCTTTTGACCTTCCTCTCTTTGTCTCTCTGTCCATTCATCTCTCTCTCTCTTTCTCTATCTGTATCTCTCTGTCTGTGTGTGTGTCTCTCTCACACACATGCATCCCTTCTTAAACAAGAGTAGCAGTCTGTCTGTGCTCTGGGTGAGGTCCCACTACACTCTGTCTGCTGGTACGGACTCTTGCCCACTATTACACCCTCCCCTCTGTGATAAACACCAGCTGACCACTTGCCCTGGGAGAGACGCTGTACCCATGTGCTCTGTTCACATCCTTGGCCACCCAGCCTTCAGCCCCTCTCTCCGTTTACACAGCCAGCTGTGTCTCTGTCCTCACGACACCAGGGTCTCACCTTTCCCACACGTGTCCGGACACACTCACGTAATCTGTCAGTGTGTCTCTGCTTTTGCAGGGATCCATCCGCTGGTATTGGTGAGAGCACAGAAAGGGTGACTGGGTGCACCTCAGGGTGCTCTCTCTCACCAAGAGGGTGCTGGCTGCAATTTAGAGTGCCGGGTGCCTCAGGAAACTGCAGGTGCCAAGGGGCTCCACCAGGGACAAGCAGAAGGGTTCCCTCCGGTGGTGAAGATAAAGGGGGGATTGGGGGAATAAGTCTGAGAATACGGGGTCCGCCTGATTCAGCAGGGGTGAGGAAAAACACTCCCTTGTAGGAGGGAAAGGATTTAGGTTGGAAACTGGAGGGAGCTCAGTGCAAGAGAGGGGCAGAGAGATATGGGGGGGTAAGAAGGGTAGTGATGGAGGGGATACAGGGCTGGTGATGGAGGAAGAGTGAGGAATGGAGGAGAGGGGGAGGGGTGGAGAAGGAGGGGTGTGAGGGGAATAAGGCAAGGAGAGAAGGGATGGGAGAGTGAGTGAGGAAGTTCAGTGCAAGAGATGAGTAGTGAGATATGGAGGGAGAGGGAAGTGATGGAGAGGTGCTGAGTGCGAGGATGGAGGGTTGGGTAGTGATGGGAAGGAGGATGGTGAGTGAGTGAGAGTGTGGGGATGGATGGTGGGAAGGAGGGGTTGAGTGAGAGGGTGAGGATGGGTGTGTGGGAGGGTAGTGAGTGGGAGACTGGGAAGTGAGTGAATGGGAGGGTGGGGAGTGGGTGGGAGTATGGGGAGTGAAGGGTTGGTTGGGTGGGTAGGGAGAGAATGGGAGGGTGGGAAGTGAGTGAGTGGGAGGGTGGGGTGTGAAGGGTTGGGTGGGAGGGGAGTGAATGGGTGAGAGGGTGGGGAGGGAGTGGGTGGGAGGGTGGAAAGTGAGTGGGAGGGGTGGAGAGTGAGTAAATGGGAAGGTGGGGCTTTGAGTGGGGAGTGAGTGGGGGTCCAGGTTTAGGTGGGGGTGAGTGTTATTAATTTGATATGGATGTTCCAGTCCCATCTGTGTGTTTTGGTGAACATGTCTCCCTCGAGGGTGGGTGCCAAGCGTCTTCACGTGCCTGATCACCTTGTGTCTTATGTGTCACGCGTGTGTCTTCCTTCTCGCCCAATCGCAGGGGACGCCCTGGAGATGGCCCCCACCTCCTCCCCTGCTTCTGTCAATGACTCCCTGACACTGGCCATCGGCGGTAGGTTTATCCTGACTCCCTTCTGCTTTCTCCGTGACTCCTCCACCCTCCACCAGTGGGGTGGGGTAGGGCTGGCCTGGTATGGCCATGGGTGCAGGAATAGGGTTGGTCGCCTGTTGACTGCTCCAGGAAACATGATTGGCTGAAGGGAATCCAATAGGCTGGGGAATCAGTGCAAATTGGGGTTTGTTGTCTCGGGACAATGCCAGCCAATCAAAACAGGCAGAGCCAGGTGACCAATCCCATTGGTTCTTGCAATACCCTTGCCTGTCTAGAGATAAGCATGCTTTGGGCCAGTAACAAACTTGGTGCAAGAGAAAGGAACCAATAAGATTGTAGAGGGAGTTTCACTCTGACTGACCAACGTCCAAGGAGTGTGTGCTAGGACAGTGCAGAAGGAGCTTACTCTGAGTCTGACCCATACCCTGGGAGTGTGTGATGGGACAGTGTAGAGGGAGCTTCACTCCGTGTCTGACCCATACCCTGGGAGTGTGTGATGGGACAGTGTAGAGGGAGCTTCACTCCGTGTCTGACCCATACCCTGGGAGTGTGTGATGGGACAGTGTAGAGGGAGCTTCACTCCGTGTCTGACCCATACCCTGGGAGTGTGTGATGGGACAGTGTAGGGGGAGCTTCACTCTGTGTCTGACCTGTGTTCTGGGAGTGTGTGATGGGACAATGTAGAGGGAGATTCACTCTGTGTCTGACCCATACCCTGGGAGTGTGTGATGGGACAGTGTAGAGGGAGCTTCACTCCGTGTCTGACCCATACCCTGGGAGTGTGTGATGGGACAGTGTAGGGGGAGCTTCACTCTGTGTCTGACCTGTGTTCTGGGAGTGTGTGATGGGACAATGTAGAGGGAGATTCACTCTGTGTCTGACCCATACCCTGGGAGTGTGTGATGGGACAGTGTAGAGGGAACTTCACTCTGTGTCTGACCTGTGTTCTGGGAGTGTGTGATGGGACAATGTAGAGGGAGTTTCACTCTGTGTCTGACCCATACTCTGGGAGTGTGTGATGGGACAGTGTAGAGGGAGCTTCACTCTGTGTCTGACCCATACTCTGGGAGTGTGTGATGGGACAGTGTAGAGGGAGCTTCACTCTGTGTCTGACCCGTGTCCTGGGAGTGTGTGATGGGATAGTGTAGAGGGAGTTTCACTCTGTGTCTGACCCATACCCTGGGAGTGTGTGATGGGACTGTGTAGAGGGAGTTTCACTCTGTGTCTGACCCATACCCTGGGAGTGTGTGATGGGACTGTGTAGAGGGAGTTTCACTCTGTGTCTGACCCGTGCCCTGGGAGTGTGTGATGGGACAGTGTAGAGGGAGCTTCACTCTGTGTCTGACCCATACCCTGGGAGTGTGTGATGGGACTGTGTAGAGGGAGTTTCACTCTGTATCTGACCCGTACCCTGGGAGTGTGTGATGGGACAGTGTAGAGGGAGCTTCACTCTGTTTCAGACCTATGTCCTGGGAGTGTGTGATGGGACAGTGTAGAGGGAGCTTCACTCTGTTTCAGACCTATGTCCTGGGAGTGTGCGATGGGACAGTGTAGACGGAGTTTCACTCTGTATCTGACCCGTACCCTGGGAGTGTGTGATGGGACAGTGTAGAGGGAGCTTCACTCTGTGTCTGACCTGTACCCTGGGAGTGTGTGATGGGACAGTGTAGAGGGAGCTTCACTCTGTGTCTGACCTGTACCCTGGGAGTGTGTGATGGGACAGTGTAGAGGGAGCTTCACTCTGTGTCTGACCCGTGTCCTGGGAGTGTGTGATGGGACAGTGTAGAGGGAGCTTCACTCTGTGTCTGACCCGTGTCCTGGGAGTGTGTGATGGGACAGTGTAGAGGGAGCTTCACTCTGTGTCTGACCCGTGTCCTGGGAGTGTGTGATGGGACAGTGTAGAGGGAGCTTCACTCTGTGTTTAACCCATTCCCTGTGAGTGTGTGATGGGACAGTGTAGAGTGAGCTTCACTCTGTGTCTGACCAATGTCCTGAGAGTGCGTGATGGGACGGGTTCTGAAGAGTGGGCAGGGTAGGCATGGGGTAGAGTTCTCCCTAGGTGGGGCTCTAGAACCAGGAGTCAGTGTATAATTACAAGGAGTCACGGCCATGGACGACAAGAGGAAATGTTTTCTCTCAGAGGGTGGGTTCTTTCCCTCCCAGGAGCAGAGCCTTTGGGTGTTCCCAGGGCAGAGTGAGATGGATTGGTGATGGGGTTGAAGAGGGGTGGAAGTTCACTGGGGGTGAATGAAGATATGATTACAGTTATCGCAACAGTGTTGTTTATGTGGAAGAGGCTGGAGGGGATGAGTGTTCTCTGTTTTCCCGGTGATGTGCGCGTCACTCTGTGTCTTGCACCAAGGTTTGTGTGGGCAGGTCTGCTTGTAGTGTTGTGGGTGTGGTGTGCAGGAAATCTGAGTGAGGATGGTGGTCCCAGACCACTGGTGAGCTCAGGAGAGGTCCTAGCTGTTCAACCACACGAGGCCTCAGATGTGTGACTGGCTGTTGGTCACATCCCTAAACTTAACCCCAACATCACTCTGTCTTTCCTCTCAACTCCCCATCCCTTCCCCAATTCCTCCTGCTCTTCTCCAGCATCCCACTTTGTCTCTACTCCACCCCCATCTTTTCTTTCTCTCCCTCACTTCTCACCACTTTCCGTCTCCCTCTCTATCTCACCACTCACTGTCTATTTCTCTCTTTTCCTCTCACTCCCATTCTCTCTCCTCCCCTCTCTGTGTCTCTCTGCATTCTCACACTCTCTCCTTTCCTTCTTAACTCTCCCTCACCCCTACCCGTTCATTGTCCACTCATTGTCTCCCCCTCTCAATGTCCCCCCACCCTTCTCCCTCGACCTCTCTCCCTCTCACAGTCTCTATCTCTTCCTCTGACTGTCTCTCCCTGTTCTCAATGTCTTACATGTCCCCTCTCACATTGACTGTCAATCCACTTCCTAGTCTCTCTTCCACACCCTCTGCTTCTCATTCTCTCCTCCTTTCACTCTCACTGTCTATCCCTCACTTTCCCTATCGCTCCCCTCAATTCTTTCACTATGCCTCTCTTCCACTTTCCTCCCTCAGCCTCTCCCCATCATCTTCCTCTTCCTTCACTGTCTCTTTCATACTCTTCCCCCATTCTCTACCCCTTGCTGACTCTCTCCCTCTCACTCCTCCACTCTCTTTCCCCCTCTATCCCTTTCTCCCTTTCTTCTCCACTCTACCCCCGTGCTGTCTCTTTCTCCCCCCTCTCTTTGTCCTCCTTTCCCTATCCTCCCCATTACTCCTTTTTCTTCTGCCCCATATCCATGTGAGTTTCCATGTTCATTGCCTGAGCCTCACTCAGTGGTGTCTGGTCCCACCTCTCTGTGCTCATTGGTATGGTTAGATGTCGGTCATGCTTTATTGCTCCAATCATTGTCTACATTTCTCTGTTCATTGTTTACTCCACCCCCCCTCCCTGCACGACCCTCCCTCCCTCTCTCCCTGGCTCCACCTCCCATCGTCATTACACCCCTCCCTCCCTGCACCCCAACCCCCATTCCCTCCACCCCTCCCTCCCTACACTAACTGCTCCTGCTCCACCCATTACACTCCCCCTTCCTTCCATCTACTTCCAGCCCAACTCTCCCTCCCCTTCCTTCCTACCACCTCCCCCTTCCTTGACTTCACACTCCCTCCCCTACACCTCTCCCTTCCCACCTCCACCATATCCCACTCCGACCCCTCCACTTCCCCTTCCATCTACCTCACTCTCACTCACATCCTTCATGGCAATTCATCCTCATCCTCCATCTCTCCTTCCCCTACTCCCTCCCTTACTCCCCATCCCTCTCCATCACTGATTTCATCCATCGGTGTGACCATCAGTCTCCACCTCAAGTCCCTCCCCGGACACAGGTACAGTCTGACTGCTGGCTGCTCTCCCTCTCAGCACTCTGTCCCTTTTTCATTCTTCACCTCCCTCTGTTACACTTTACACTCATTACTGAGCACTCTCTAGTGATTGTCTCACTCTTCCTGCTCTCTCCTTTCACTCCATCCCTAAATGCTGCCACTCCAACTCACCCTCCCTTTCATTCATTGCCTGTCTTTCTTTCTTGTTTCGTTGTTGTCCATCTCTCTCATTTTCTTTTGTCCATTTTCCAATTATCTCTCTCTCTCTCTCTCTCTCCATCCCTCTTTTTCTCACGGTCTCTTTCTCTTTATCTGTCCTTCTCTTTTCTCTCTTTCACACCACTTCTCTGTAACCACCCCTCCCTCCCTCTAACCAAACCCTCTCTCTCTCAATCCTCGTTTCCCCTTCTCCTTTTCACTATCTCTCTGTCTGGCTCTCTCTTTCCTCTCACTCTCATTCACTCTGTCTCTTTCCAGGTCTCTGTGATTTGACAGTCTGTCTGTCTCTCACTATGTCTTTGCATGGATTAGTTTTGGATGGGACTATGGGGGTGAATTAATTTGAAAAAGGATTACAGAGGCTGGATTATTTTGGGATGGGATAAAAGTGGTAGATTAGTTTGAGATGGGATTACAGGGAAGTGTACTAGTTTGGGATGGGATGACAGTGAGGTGGATTCATTTGGGATGGAATTACAGAGAGGTGGAGTCATTTGGGATGGAATTATAGGATAGATTAGTTTGGGATGGTTTTCACAGAGGTGGATTAGGTTGGGATGGGATTACAGAGATGTGGATTGTTTGGGATGAAATTACTGGGGGGTTAGTTTGGATTTGGTTTACAGTGTCTGGATTAGTTTGCAATGGGATTACAGAGAAGTGGGTTAGTCTGGGATGGTGTTATGGAGATGTGGATTCATTTAGGATGGAATTACAGGTGTGGATTACAGAAATGTGGATTATTTTGGAATAGGACTATGAAGAGGAGGATTAGATGGAGTTGGGTTTACAGTGAGGTACATTAGTCTGTGGTTGGATTACAGAGAGATGGATGAGTTTGTAATGGGATTACAGAGGCTGGATTAGATCTGGATAGGGTTACAGTGAGGTGCAATAGTTTATGACGGCATTGCCCTGGGATGGTTTACTTTGGGATGGTATTACATGACCGTGGAGTAGTTTGGGATGGGATTACTGGGGGGCCCGTTTGGATTGAGATTACAGTGTCTGGGTTAGTTTGCAATGGGATTACAGAGAGGTGGGTTAGTCTGGGATGGTGTTATGGAGATGTGGATTCGTTTAGGATGGAATTACAGGGGTGGATTAGTTTGACGTGTGATTACAGGGGTTGAATAGATTGGAATGGGATTAGAATGTGGTGGATCCGTTTAGGATGGATTACAGAAAGGTGGATTAGTTTGGGATAAGATTACATGGGTTGATTAATTTGTACTGGGATTGCAGGTAGGTGGACATATTTCTGTCTGATGGGATTACACAGAGATGGACTAGTTTGGGATGGGATGACAGCAAGGTGGATTAGGTTGGGATGGGATTACAGAGATATGGATTGTCTGGGATGAGATTCCAGGGGTGGATCAGTTTGCGGTGGGTTTACAGGATGTGAGTTAGTCTGAGATGGGATTACAGGTGGTAGATTAGCTTGGGATGGGGTTACAGAGAGGTGTATCAGTTTAGGACAGGATTACAAAAATGTGGATTATTTTGGGATGGGGTTATGGGGAGATGGATTATATTGGGATGGGATAACAGGGAGTTGGATTAGTTTGTGATGGGATTACAGTGATGTGGGTTGGTTAGGGATGGGATTGCTGAGAGGAGGATTACTTTGGGATGGGATTACAGCAGGTGGATTAGTTAATGATTGGATTACAGAGAGATGGATTAGTTTGTGATGAGATTATGGGGATGGATTGGTTAGGCATAGGATTAGAGTGGGTGGTTTAGTTTGGGATGGGATTATGGGGATATATTGGTTTTTGATGGAAGTACAGAGAGCTGGATTACTTTGAGATAGGGTTAGAAAAGTGTGGATTCATTTGAGATGGGATTACATAGAGGTGGATTATTTTGCAATGGGATAACAGAGATTTGGATAAATAAGGAATGGGAATACAGAGAGGTGAATGAATTTTTGATGGGGTTACGGAGAGGTGGATTAGTTTAGGGTGGGGTTACAGAGAGGTGGATTAGTTTAGGGTGGGGTTACGGAGAGGTGGATTAGTTTAGGGTGGGGTTACAGAGAGGTGGATTAGTTTAGGGTGGGGTTACAGAGAGGTGGATTGGTTTTTGATGATATTACTGGGGTGGATTACTTTGGGATGGGTTTACAGAGGGATGGATTAGATTGGGATTTGATTGCAGGGTAGATTAGTTTTGGATGGGGTTACAGAGAGGTGGATTAGTTTACAGGGCCTAGACTGAGATGTCAGAGCCAGTAAATATTTTACAATTTCCTGCACGAATGTGCAACTGGAAATGTCTTTGCATTCCATAGCAAGAATGGCCTTTTAATGGCATTCTCATATCTGGGCTGTTTTTTTTTTACTTAGGGTGGTGTCATTTAGTTGTAGAATCCTGCTAAAGATGTGGTTGGGATTCTGGATTCCCAGTAGGATTGTTCGTTTGAGAGTGGGATTTGGGGATATTAGGAAATAGGATTGGTGATTGGGGATTGTAAACTGTCATGAAATGTGTTGTTTTCTTTAAGCAGTTCACTGCAAGATAAAAAATTACTACAAGTGGCTATAGAACTAAATAAATTTATGGTGCAAAAGTGATATAGTGAGTTAATGTTCATGGAACATTCAGAGGGGTAAAACTATTCCAAACACATTTAGTGTGGGTCTCCAAGCTCCTGTATCTCCTTTCTGATGGTAGTAATGAGAAGAGGGCATGCCCCAGATCGTGAAGATCCTTAAAGATAGATGGCACCTTCTTGAGGCACCAGCTTGTGAAGATGACATTGATAATGGGGAAGGTTGTGCCTGTTATGGAGATGGCTGTGTCTAAGTACTCTGTAACCTCTTTCATTCCTGTGCATTGGAGCCTCTATACCAGGCAGAATGCAACCAGACAGGATGCTCACCAACGTACACCTGCAGAAATTTGCCAAAGTCTTTGGTGCATACCAGATCTCAACATTCTAATGAAGTGCAGTCACTGGTGTGCCTTCTTCATGACTGCATTAATAGGTTGGTGCACAGTACGTCCCTACATTTCCAAGTGATCATCAAACCTGCCTCTCAGATTGTTTCTCAAATATCGTCCCAGTCTTTCATTCAGTTTCAGTAAGACCAAGGAATTAATTGTGGACTTCAGGGAGAGGAGGCAGGAGGGTACAGGTCAGTCCTCATTGATTGATCAGTAGTGGAAAGAGTAAACAGTTTCAAATTCCTGGCTGTCAACATCTCAAAGCAAGAAGGCACTCCACTGGCTATACTTCATCAGGAGTTTGAGGAGATTTGGTGTCTCCTCCAATTCCCCACAAATGTGTCCAGGTCATTTGGTCAGAATGTTCTCCACACTACATCTGTAGAAATTTACTAGAGTGTTTGGTGACAAATCAGATCTCCTCAATCTCTGGACAAAATATAGTGACACTTTCATCTTTGCATCAATATGTTGAACCCAGAAAGAATTCTGTGAGATGTTGATGTCCAAAAACTTGCATCTGCACACCCTTTCCGCTATGGACCCTGTAATGAGGACTAGTGTGTGTTCTCCCAACTTCCCTTTTCTGAAATTCCTTGGTCTTACTGATGTTGAATACAAGGCTGTTGCTGTATCCTAACTCAACCAGCCAATCTAGCTCATTCATGTCTGCCTCCTCGTCACCATCTGAGATTCTACCAACTACTGTGGTGTCGTCGGTGAATTGGTTGGTGCAGTTGTGCTTCGCCACAGTCATGAGGTAGTCATTACAATTCCAGGTTTGAGGATGCCACAGAGCAAATGGGATTCCCGGTCTGGGGCAGAGAACAAACATTTGCGATTGAGATAGAGAGTCCATAAATGAGATGACATGGCAGAAGTTCAAGAGGGAGGGTGAATGAGGGACAAGTAGGGTAAGAGGAGTGGTCCCAGAGTAAGAAGAGGGATGCAGGGTAGAGGAGTGTCCTGGATTGAGTTTATACCTCAGAGACAGTGTACAGGTGAGCATGGGAATTAGTGGGGTCCTGGTTACACCCAGGGACCTGGTACCCTCACCTCCCATCGACAGGGAGAGGATATAGATGTGCCCACAGGCAGGGACAGAGCCTGAGTAACATGGGAGAGAGAGAGTGGGGAAGTCACTGATATGAAGAAGTGATGGAGTGCTGCATTGTGTGAAGGTCAGTTAAGGACCACCACGATATGGAAGGGGAGGTGAGGCAGGGCCCATTATGGAGGGGTGTTGAGGGAATGCCACAATTCAGATATTATTTGGAGTTCCTAAATTTGTGAGAGCTCTGTGCTCTGATTCCTGTTTCTGCAATTTCTCTGTTCCTCCCTCTCCCCGTTTTCTCTTTCTCTCTCTCGACCAGATCCTCTTTCACAGATCACCCCGTCGGGCATTGACCACGCTGTCATCGGTGGGATTGTGGCCGTCATTGTCTTCATCGTACTGTGTCTCTTCATCGTTCTGGTCCGCTATCTGATCAGACACAAGGGTAAAATCCTCCCTCCCCAAAACCCCACCCAGTCTCTGTAAGCCCCTAGACCTCTTTCTGTCTCTGTAACGACTACACCCCTCCCTGTTTCTATATCCTCCTCTGGCATCTCCACCCCTCCCTGTCACTGTAACCCATCCCTTCCCCCCCCCCCAGATCCTACATCACCCTCTCTGTAAACCCTACCAGCCCCTGAAATCCTCTCTGAATCTGTATCCTCCCAGCCTCCAATACCAACACCACTCCCTGTGTCTATAACCCTCTCCAGCCCCCACACCCCTGTATCTCTGTAAGACCCTCCACCTCCAGACCCCTTCTTGTCTGTAACCCCCTCTGGTCCCTATACTCCTACCTGTCTCAATAACCCCCTTTAGCCTCTACATCACTCCCTGTCTCTATAAACCCCTCTGGCCCCTACAACCCTCCCTTCTTTATAATCCCCTCTGGCCTCTAAACTCCTCCCTGTCTGTGTAACAACCCCCCAGCCCCTACAGTCTTCCCTGTCTCTGTAACCCCTTCCAGCTCCTGCACCCCTCTCTAAATCTGTAACCCCCTCTAGTCCCAACACCCCTCCTTGTCTCTGTAACCCCTTCTAGTCCCAACACCCCTCCCTGTCTCTGTAACCCCCTCCAGTCCCAACACCCCTCCTTGTCTCTGTAACCCCCTCCAGTCCCAACACCCCTCCCTGTCTCTATAACCCCCTCCAGTCCCAACACCCCTCCCTGTCTCCGTAACCCCCTCCAGTCCCAACACCCCTCCCTGTCTCTGTAACCCCTTCCAGTCCCAACATCCTTCCCTGTCTTTGTGACCCCATCTGGCTCCTACACCCCTCCCTGTTTCTGTAAAACCCTCTGGTCCCTATACTCCTCCCTGTCTATTAGAATACACTTACACCCTCTGAATGGATTTCCTTGCTCCCTCCTGCAAATGCCACAAATGTCCTCCTTCCGCCATGCCAGCATGCAACCTTCACCAGGCCATGGGTGTCCATGTTGCACGGGGCCTAATCTCTGTATTTCCTTCCATAAACTAGCTTCTCTCCATTGCCCATCACCCCCGCTGGCTCACTGCCCCAATTCATTTTGAACAGACAGTGGCTCGTGTTTTGGGGCTTGTGAACTGGAGCGCCTTGCCTATATTAAACGTGGAGGGGAGTGGGCATCACTGTCCTTCTCCCCATCCCTGGCCCTGTGCGTGTCTTTGCTCAGGACTCCCTGGATCTATCAACTCAGCCCTAGCCCCATTATGAAATGCACCTTCACTCCATCCTTGATGTTCAAGGATTTTTAGAATGGAGAAAGCATTTGAATTTTTGCCCAGATAGAAGGCTGCATTTGGGCCTGGCCCCAGCAAGTGACTGGTCTCGTCAGGCCTTCCTGCAAACGCAGGCCTACTTTGTGACAGAGGCTGAGCAGTCCATTCTCCAAAAGGACATAAATAATGAACAGGAATCAGCCATTTGGCCCATCAATGCTAAAACTATGCCCTCTCATGCTTGCCATTTCAGCCCTGGGAAAAAGCCTCTGACTATCCAGACAATCAATGCCTCTCATTATTTTGTACACTTCTATCAGGTCACGTCTCAACCTCCATTGCTCCAAGGAGAAAAAGCCAAGTTCACTCAACCTATTCTCATAAGGCATGCTCCCCAATCCAGTTAACATCCTTGTAGATCTCCTCTGCACCCTTTCTTTGTTTTCCACGTCCTTCCTGTAGTGAGGCGACCAGAATTGAGCACAGTACTCCAAGAGAGGTCTGATCAGGGTCCTATATAGCTGCAACATTACCTCTCAGCTCTTAAACTCAATCCCATGATTGATGAAGCCAATACACTGTATGCCTTCTTAGCCACAGAGTCAACCTGCGTTGCAGCTTTGAGTGTCCTAAAGACTTGGACCCCAAGATCCCTCTGATCCTCCACACTGCCAAGAGTCTTAACATTAATGCTATAGTCTGCATTCATATTTGACCTACCAAAATGAACCACTTCACAGTTATCTGGGTTGAACTCCAACTGCCACTTCTCAGCCCAGTTTTGCATCCTATCAATGTCCACTGTAACTTCTGACAGCCCACCACACTATCCACAACACCCCCAACCTTTGTGTCATCAGCAAATTTAATAACCCATTCCTCCACTTCCTCATCCGAGTCATTTATAAAAATCACAAAGAGTAAGGGTCCCAGAACAGATCTCTGAGGCACACCACTGGTCACCGACCTCCATGCAGAATATGACCCGTCTACAACCACTCTTTGCCTTCTGTGGGCAAGCCAGTTCTGGATCCATAAAGCAATGTCCCCTTGGATCCCATGCCTTCTTACTTTCTCAATAAACCTTGCATGGGGTACCTTATCAAATGCCTTGTGAAATCCACTACATCTACAGCTCTACCTTCATCAATGTGTTTAGTCACATTCTCAAAAAATTCATTCAGGCTCATAAGGTTCGACCTGCCTTTGACAAAGCCATGCTGACTTTTCCTAATCATATATGCCTCCCCAAATGTTCATAAATCCTGTCTCTCAGGATCTTCTCCATCAACTTACCAATCACTGAAGTAAGACTCACTGGTCTATAATTTTCTGGGCTATCTCTACTCCTTTTCTTGAATAAAGGAACAACATCCACAACCCTCCAATCCTCCGGAACCTCTCCCGTCCTCATTGATGATGCAAAGATCATCACCAGATGCTCAGCAATCTCCTCCCTCACTTTCCACAGTAGCCTGGGGTACATCCTGTCCGATCCTAGTGACTTATCCAACTTGATGCTTTCCAAAAGCTACAGCACATCCTCTTCCTTAATATCTATATGCTCAAGCTTTTAAATCATCCCTACAATCACCAAGATCCTTTTCCATAGTGAATACTGAAGCAAAGTATTCATTAAGTACCTCTGCTATCTCCTTCGGTTCCATACACACTTTTCCATTGTCACACTTGATTGGTCCTATTCTCTCACATCTTATCCTCTTGCTCTTCACATGCTTGTAGAATGACTTACAGTACAAAAATCTATCCATGTTTTAAATCTATTTAATGAGGTACCGTAGCCTTGGCAGAGAATTTCTCAGATGCACTACTCTCTGAGGAAAGCAGTTCCTTCTTATCATCATCCTAGATCTTAAGTCTCTGTCCCCTATTTCTAGTCTGAAATACAACTTTACTGTATTTTATCTACCCCTCTCCTAAATTGATATTGTTCTACAAGATCCCCTCTTGTTTCTCTGAGTTCCAGACCCAGACAACTCGGTGTCTGCTCAGAGGCTAAATCCTATATCTCCGGAATGAAGCTCTTAAACCTCTTTCACACTGCCTCCAAAGCCAGTGTAGAACCGACTCCCATCCTAACACACAACCCCTCTCCCCCACAGGCACCTACCTGACTCATGAGGCTAAGGGCTTGGATGATGCTCCAGATGCTGACACGGCCATCATTAATGCGGAGGTGGGTCACTCCAGCTCGGAGGAGAAGAAGGAGTATTTCATTTAGTGCAGGAGCGAGGGGGGAGAGAGAGCACGGGAGAGAAGAGAAATGAAGGGTCCCGGCGGTTGAGAAGGAGATGCCATCTGTAGAGAGCACCTTGGTCTGCTGCCGATGAGAGTGGATGGCTCCTCCTGTTGCACAAGCACCACCAGAGTTTGCTCAAACTTACGCCTAGCGTGCAGCCTGATTATAACTTACTGTTGTAAACACGATCGCTGTTAAGTCTAGTTATTGGTTTAATATCCTTCTGTTCAAAGATTTATTTGTGAGAGAACAGGAGAAACAGAGGGGAGGGGTAGGGAAAGGGGTGGGCCAGTAAATTGGGATGGGTCCAGGAACCAGACATCATCGGCAATGTCCATCCTCACCTGGGCGTTTTCAAGATTATTCCTCCAAGTAATGCCCTGGGAGTGTGTGATGGGACAGTGTAGAGGGAGCTTCACTCTGTGTCTGACCTGTACACTAGGAGTGTGTGATGGGACAGTCTAGAGGGAGCTTCACTCTGTGTCTGACCTGTACACTAGGAGTGTATGATGGGACAGTGTAGAGGGAGCTTCACTCTGTGTGTGACCTGTGCCCAGGGGGTCTGTGATGGGACAGTCTAGAGGGAGCTTCACTCTGTGTCTGACCTGTGCCCAGGGGGTCTGTGATGGGACAGTCTAGAGGGAGCTTCACTCTGTGTCTGACCTGTACACTAGGAGTGTATGATGGGACAGTGTAGAGAGAGTTTCACTCTGTGTCTGACCCGTAATCTGGGAGTGTGTGATGGGACAGTGTAGAGGGAGCTTCACTCTGTATCTGACCCGTACCCTGGGAGTGTGTGATGGGACAGTGTAGAGGGAGCTTCATTCTGTGTCTGACCCGTAATCTGGGAGTGTGTGATGGGACAGTGTAGAGGGAGCTTCACTCTGTATCTGACCCGTACCCTGGGAGTGTGTGATGGGACAGTGTAGAGGGAGCATCTCTCTGTGTCTGACCCGCACAATTGCTGGTCTGCCTTGGTGTCGGGTATTTCCCACATTTTGGAGTTTGGCAGCATTATCAATGTCTGCATGGTCACTGCTAAGCAGCAAGCCCTCTACCCTGGCTAAGCATAGGAAGACATCTGCATCACTTGTCTTTCAGTTTCTCAATGGCCAAGTCTTACTACCCCTCCCAACCTTACTCCTGTTCTGCAAAGTTTGATATGATTGGCTGGAATTATATACATATACGTTATAAATATATACATATAACTATGAATAATAAGTGGATGTCTACATGTGTCTTGAAAAAGCAGCACTGCAATTGGCTGGGAGTTTTCACGTGTATATTAAGCAGCGCTGTAATTGGTTGTTTGCTGTGTCTGCACACTGCCCCACACACAGTAAGGGCAACGTGTTGTATCTGGGTTTGGTCACTGGGGGTACTGGGTGTTGTTTTTGCAAATATTTTAAATAATAAAAGGGAAAGATTTAAACCCTTCAGCGAGAGATGTGTTTTCCTTTCGGGGTTGGTACTTGAGCCGCAGGTGGTCGAGGAAAGACACTGAGGAACGGGATAGTTGGCTCGGTCTGCAGTGAGAGAGTCAGGAATCTGCAGAGGCCTGACTGCTGGAAAGTATCCTTTGGAGTGGGAGTGGGGCATTGATAGGAGAGGGAGGGATGGGATGGGCAGAGAGAAGGATTGGATTGGTTTGCAAGGGAGGGGCTGGGGTGGGAGGGGTTCAGGAGGGGTGGGTTTGGAGGGTAGTGTGGCATTTGGGAGAGTGGGTCATAGGTGAAGAGGGATTGTGACAAGAGGGACTGTCTTAAGGAGTAGGGAAAGTGAGGAGAGGCAAGTGCAGGGTTTTGGCAAGGAAGTGCCTGGGAGGGAGAGGGACAAGTTTGAAGCGAAGGGGTGAGAGGAAGACTGTCCTGACAGGACGAGAGCAAAATCAACTAGCGGTCTTTGAGGGGAGAGGAGTAGCTTTAGAGAAACATAGACTCTCAAAGAGTTTACTGCAGGGGTTAGGAGGCCAAAGAAAGAGAGAGAGAGGCTCCCATCTAGTGCTGGTGCCTCAACAGAAGGGGGGTGGGAAAGAGAGACAGAGAGAGAGAGAGAGAGAGACAGAGATATTCCCTCTCTGAAAGAAGTCCTTGGGCTCAGAGAGAGGATTCAGTGTGTGGGGTCTCTGATGGGCTGTATCTAAGATGGGTTCTTCCCATCTCTCTTTCTTCCTCTCTCTCTCTTTCTCCCCCTCACTTTCTCTCCCCTCCCCCTCCTCTCCATCTTTTTCTCCCCTCTCTCTTTCTCTCACCTCTCTCCCCCTCCCCTTCCTCCTCCCTCTCTCCATCTCTCCCTCTTTGCTTCAGGCTGGCCTCTGAGCCTTTGGCCTAATTTTGCCTGTAAGCTGAGGCTGTTGCCCCTGGCAACACCAGGCAGGGTGAAGCCATAACGCCTCACCTTTTGTTCCTGGCCCCTCCCATCAGCACAGAGTTAGGGGGTTGGGGGAATGAGGGACAGTGGTCTATTGTTGTAGCTGGGTTGTGTGAGGAGGAAATGTGAGAGCAAGGACATCAGATTTCAGTCGAGGCTTGGGACCCTGGCCGTCTGGAGGCAGGCTACAGTCTGGCTGGGAACTCTCACTGCCAGTCCAGTCACCACAGGACCATTCGGGGCAGGACAGGTCTGAGGTTGTACTGGAGGAGCACAGGGGTCTAGTGTAGAGGGAGAGAGTCCCTGATCGAGAGGGACGGGATTGTGTTGGGAGAGAGAGAGAGAGAGCTGAGAAAGAAAAGTGTGAGAGAGGGACAGGGAGAGAGAGAGGAGAGAGCACAGACAGTGAGGTATAGGGACAGGGAGAGAGAGAGAGAGGAAAGGAGGGGAGAAAGAGTCAGAGGGCACAGAAATAGAAAGTGAGAGTGACAGGGACAAAGAAAGGAAGTGCAGGAGACTGGCTCAGAGAGAGAGAGAAGGAAAGAAAAAAAAGAGTGGACAGAGAAAGGGAGAGAAGGAGAGAAAGTGTGGGAAGGGATGTGAGGCAGAGACAGACCGATGGAGAGACAGTGAGAAAGGGACAAAAGGCAGAGGAGATTTTGTATTTGGAGTTTGCTGGTAGAAGAAAGTGGGGTGGGAAAGGAATGTGGGCAACCAGGAGTGGGAAAGGAAGAGTGACAATAGTGATGTAAAGTGGTTTAAGGAGAGGCATCTAGGACAGGGAGAGGGAGGGGATTTAGTAGAGAGGGGAACAGAGACAGAGGAGGAACAAGATGGGGAGTGTTGTGAGGGGAGTGACTGGGACTGTCGCAGACTGATCGCAGCTGGGGATTTGAGAGCCCAGTTTGGAAACGATGGACAGCCTCCAACCTAGGGAATGGTGGATCCAGCCCGCAATTCAAGGAGTCAGCCTGTGCACATTTTGCCCTGAACCCCTCGAGTATTAGCCCACTACCTCAGGCTTTCCTTCCTCTGTCAACAGTGAAATGACGTGCAGCCATCTCATCTGCTTTGTCCTTGCAGCCTTCTGCACTCTGTCTGTCTCGTCTGCAGGTAGGAGCAGCTTGGGTCAATCCGTGGGGTTGGTTGGATTAGTGGAGTGAAACAATGGGGGACGGAAGACAGGGGTGTAACCTGAGGATGACCAGGGTCAGGGGAGACATTAAGGAAACAAGACCTTTGACCCAACTGACCATGCCAACCAAACTTCCTATCAAACAAGTACTTTACTTGAGTATTCACTATGGAAAAGGATCTTGGTGATTGTAGTGATGACTTGCAACACACTGAAAAGCTTGAGCATGTAGATATTAAGAAAGAGGATGTGCTGGAGCTTTTGGAAAGCATCAAGTTTGATAAGTCACTGGGACCGGATGAGGTGTACCCCAGGCTACTGTGGGAGGCGAGGGAGGAGATGGCTGAGCCTCTGGTGATGATCTTTGCATCATCGATGGGGACGGGAGAGGTTCCTGAGGATTGGAGGGTTGCGGGTGTTGTTTCTTTATTCAAGAAAGGGAGTAGAAATAGCCCAGGAAATTATAGACCTGTGTGTCTTCCCTCAGTGGTTGGTAAGTTGATGGAGAAAATCCTCACAGGCAGGATTTATGAACATTTGGAGAGGTATAATATAATTAGGAGTAGTCAGCATGGCTTTGTCAAGGGCAGGTTGTGCCTTATGAGCCTGATTGAATTTTTTGAGGATGTGACTAAATACATTGATGATGGAAGGGCAGTAGATGTAGTGTATATGGATTTCAGCAAGGCATTTGATAAGGTACCCCATGCAAGGCTTATTGAGAAAGGAAGAGGCATGGGATCCAAGGGGACATTGCTTTGTGGATCCAGAACTGGCTTTCCTACAGAAGACAAAGAGTGGTTGTAGATGGATCATATTCTGCAAGGAGGTCAGTCACCAGTGGAGTGCCTCGGGGATCTGATCTGGGACCCTTACTCTTTGTGATGTTTATAAATGACCTGGATGAGGAAGTGGAGGGATGATTTAGTAAGTTTGCTGATGACACAAAGGTTGGAGGTGTTGTGGATAGTGTGGAGGGCTGTCAGAGGTTACAGCGGGACATTGATAGGATGCAAAACTGGGCTGAGAAATGGCAAATGGAGTTCAACCCAGATAAGTGTGATGTGGTTCATTTTGGTAGGTCAAATATAATGGCAGAATATTGTATTAATGGTAAAACTTCTGGCAGTATGGAGGATCAGAGGGATCATGGGGTCCAAGTCTATAGGACACTCAAAGCAGCTGCTCAGGTTGACTCTATGATTAAGAAAGCATATGGTGTATTGGCCTTCATCAATCGTGGAATTGAATTTAGGAGCTGAATTGAATTTTACAGCTATAATAGGACCCTGGTCAGACCTCACTTGGAGTACTGTGCTCAGTTCTGGTTGCCTCACTGAAGGATGTGGAAGCCTTAGAAAGGTTGCAGAGGAGATTTTCAAGGATGTTGCCTGGATTGGGGAACATGCCTTATGAGAATAGGTTGAGTGAACTCGGCCTTTACTCCTTGGAGCGATGGAGGATGAGAGGTGACCTGTGATAGAGGTGCATAAGATGATGAGAGGCATTGAATGTGTGGATAGTCAGAGGCTTTTTTGCAGGGCTGAAATGGTTGCCAGAAGAGGACACAGGTTTAAGGTGCTGGGGAGTAGGTACAAAGGAGATGTCAGGGGTAAGTTTTTTACTCAGAGAGTGGTGAGTGCATGGACTGGGCTGCTGGCAACGGTGGTGGAGGCGGATACAATAGGGTCTTTTAAGAGACTTTTGGATAGGTCCACGGAGCTTAGTAAAATAGAGGGCTATATGTAATCCTCATAATTTCTAAAGTAGGGACATGTTCGGCACAACTTTGTGGGCCAAAGGGCCTGTATTGTGCTGTAGTTTTTCTATGTTTCTATGTGCCCATGTGTCGTCCATTGATAAACATTTCTCATTCAAGTGCCTTTTAAATGTTGTTAATGCTCCTGCTTCAATCACTTCCCCTACAGCTCATTCCAGATACTGACCAACCTCTGTACAAGAAGGGCCAGAGTCACCTCTACTTCCTGAGGAGACTGAGGTCCTTTGGAGTATGCTGGCCTCTCCTTCACATGTTCTACCAGTCTGTTATCGGCAGTACAATCTTCTATGCGGTGGTGTGCAGGGGCAATGGCATCAACACAGGTGATGCCAATAGGCTCAATAAACTGATTAGAAAGGCTAGCTCTGTTATTGGAATCAAACTGGACACCCTATAGGCTGGAATATAACAAAGGAGCCTACAGAAAATCCTGGCAACTCTAGACAATGGTTTTCACACTCTGCATGCCACGTTGGCTGAACAGAGGTGCACTATTAGTAATAGACTACGCACTACAGGAGGTCATTCTTACCCTTGGCTATGAGGCTTTTTTATGAGTCAACCTATAGCCGGGAGAGTGATGACCTCCTCCTGTCAGACTATTTGAGGTAACTTACTTGTATTCTCTCTTACTTCTCTAATAATATTTGTATACCTGTGCACCCACAATGCCACTATGACACTGTAATTTAATTTTGGATCAATATAATATCTATATAATCTTTGGGTGAAAAACTTGCCCCTAAAGTTCCTATAAAGTCTCTGCCTGATCACCATAAACCTCTGCCCTCAGGCTCATCATTCCCAAACCCTGGAAAGAAATTGTGTGCATTCACCCCATTGAAGCCCTTTGATATTTTATAGGATAAATCTTAGTCTCCAATGTTCCAGTAAAAACGCTCCCATCCTGCTCAAGCTCTCGCCATAACACAGTCCATTGATTCCCAGGAAAACGCTGGTTAATCTCAACAGCAACACTTTTCATCTTAATGTCATCTTTCCTAAAGCAGGCTATATATATATAGGGAGAGTATTCCATCCAGATCACTCCCACATCCACAACTATATTGTCCAAACATACCTACATCAACCCAACAACCCCATGTACAACAGCCCATCACAACTACATCACTCCCTTTCCCCATCTACACTGTCTGTCCCATCCACATCACTCCCATTTCCCCAACTACACTGTATCATCCCATCCACATCGCTCCCACTTATCTCCATCTACACCATCCCATCCCATCCACATCATTTCCATGTCCCCATCTACACTGTCCCATCCCATCTACATCATCCTGTCACATCTCCATCTTCACTGTCCCATCCCATCCACATCATTCCCATGTCCCCATCTATACTGTCCCATCACATCCACATCACTCCCACGTCATCATCTACATCATCCTGTCACATCTCCATCTATACTGTCCCATCACATCCACATTGCTCCCACTTATTTCCATCTACACCATTCCATCACATCCACATCACTCCCATGTCATCATCTACATCATCCTGTCACATCTCCATCTTCACTGTCCCATCACATCCACATCACTCCCACTTATCCCATTGACATGGATCCTAATTGAACCTTCATTTCTTCATGCTTCTTGATATTTTTGGACTGTGCTCAAGTCAAGTGGAGCTTATTTTCATTTAACTACATACATGTGTATAATATATATAGAAACGAGACATTTCTTTGAACCAGGGTGTAAAACACATAACACAAATCACACACAACAACTTACGAAGGTAAGGATAAAGTCTACAGATGACTAAGTAACTAACTAAAGTGATTTAACATTAAATATTGTAAGAATCAGAATAGATTAAGCAGTGACACTTCAAGAATGATGCAGCAGTGAGTTCAGAAGCCTAATGACCCGGGCAAGAAACTTATTCCCATTCTGACTGTTCTTGTTTTTATGCATCGGAGGCTCCTGCCTGACAGGAGAAAGTCAAAGGGATGCTGGGTGGATGGGTGGGATTCTGCATGGAGGTCAGTCACCAGTGGTGTGCCTCAGGGATCTGCTCTGGGACCCTTACTGTTTGTGATTTTTATAAATGACCTGGATGAGGAAGTGGAGGGATGGATTAGTAAGTTTGCTGATGACACAAAGGTTGGAGGTATTGTGGATAGTGTGGAGGGCTGTCAGAGGTTACAGTGGGACATTGATAGGATGCAAAACTGGGCTGAGAAGTGGCAGATGGAGTTTAACCCAGATAAGTGTGAAGTGGCGCATTTGGGAAGGTCAAATATGATGGCAGAATATGGTATTAATGGTAAGACTCTTGGCAGTGTGGAGGATCAGAGGGATCTTGGGGTCCGAGTCTATAGGACACTCAAAGCAGCTGCTCAGGTTGACTCTATGATTAAGAAAGCATATGGTGTATTGGCCTTCATCAATCGTGGAATTGAATTTAGGAGCTGAATTGAATTTTACAGCTATAATAGGACCCTGGTCAGACCTCACTTGGAGTACTGTGCTCAGTTCTGGTTGCCTCACTGAAGGATGTGGAAGCCTTAGAAAGGTTGCAGAGGAGATTTTCAAGGATGTTGCCTGGATTGGGGAACATGCCTTATGAGAATAGGTTGAGTGAACTCGGCCTTTACTCCTTGGAGCGATGGAGGATGAGAGGTGACCTGTGATAGAGGTGCATAAGATGATGAGAGGCATTGAATGTGTGGATAGTCAGAGGCTTTTTTGCAGGGCTGAAATGGTTGCCAGAAGAGGACACAGGTTTAAGGTGCTGGGGAGTAGGTACAAAGGAGATGTCAGGGGTAAGTTTTTTACTCAGAGAGTGGTGAGTGCATGGACTGGGCTGCTGGCAACGGTGGTGGAGGCGGATACAATAGGGTCTTTTAAGAGACTTTTGGATAGGTCCACGGAGCTTAGTAAAATAGAGGGCTATATGTAATCCTCATAATTTCTAAAGTAGGGACATGTTCGGCACAACTTTGTGGGCCAAAGGGCCTGTATTGTGCTGTAGTTTTTCTATGTTTCTATGTGCCCATGTGTCGTCCATTGATAAACATTTCTCATTCAAGTGCCTTTTAAATGTTGTTAATGCTCCTGCTTCAATCACTTCCCCTACAGCTCATTCCAGATACTGACCAACCTCTGTACAAGAAGGGCCAGAGTCACCTCTACTTCCTGAGGAGACTGAGGTCCTTTGGAGTATGCTGGCCTCTCCTTCACATGTTCTACCAGTCTGTTATCGGCAGTACAATCTTCTATGCGGTGGTGTGCAGGGGCAATGGCATCAACACAGGTGATGCCAATAGGCTCAATAAACTGATTAGAAAGGCTAGCTCTGTTATTGGAATCAAACTGGACACCCTATAGGCTGGAATATAACAAAGGAGCCTACAGAAAATCCTGGCAACTCTAGACAATGGTTTTCACACTCTGCATGCCACGTTGGCTGAACAGAGGTGCACTATTAGTAATAGACTACGCACTACAGGAGGTCATTCTTACCCTTGGCTATGAGGCTTTTTTATGAGTCAACCTATAGCCGGGAGAGTGATGACCTCCTCCTGTCAGACTATTTGAGGTAACTTACTTGTATTCTCTCTTACTTCTCTAATAATATTTGTATACCTGTGCACCCACAATGCCACTATGACACTGTAATTTAATTTTGGATCAATATAATATCTATATAATCTTTGGGTGAAAAACTTGCCCCTAAAGTTCCTATAAAGTCTCTGCCTGATCACCATAAACCTCTGCCCTCAGGCTCATCATTCCCAAACCCTGGAAAGAAATTGTGTGCATTCACCCCATTGAAGCCCTTTGATATTTTATAGGATAAATCTTAGTCTCCAATGTTCCAGTAAAAACGCTCCCATCCTGCTCAAGCTCTCGCCATAACACAGTCCATTGATTCCCAGGAAAACGCTGGTTAATCTCAACAGCAACACTTTTCATCTTAATGTCATCTTTCCTAAAGCAGGCTATATATATATAGGGAGAGTATTCCATCCAGATCACTCCCACATCCACAACTATATTGTCCAAACATACCTACATCAACCCAACAACCCCATGTACAACAGCCCATCACAACTACATCACTCCCTTTCCCCATCTACACTGTCTGTCCCATCCACATCACTCCCATTTCCCCAACTACACTGTATCATCCCATCCACATCGCTCCCACTTATCTCCATCTACACCATCCCATCCCATCCACATCATTTCCATGTCCCCATCTACACTGTCCCATCCCATCTACATCATCCTGTCACATCTCCATCTTCACTGTCCCATCCCATCCACATCATTCCCATGTCCCCATCTATACTGTCCCATCACATCCACATCACTCCCACGTCATCATCTACATCATCCTGTCACATCTCCATCTATACTGTCCCATCACATCCACATTGCTCCCACTTATTTCCATCTACACCATTCCATCACATCCACATCACTCCCATGTCATCATCTACATCATCCTGTCACATCTCCATCTTCACTGTCCCATCACATCCACATCACTCCCACTTATCCCATTGACATGGATCCTAATTGAACCTTCATTTCTTCATGCTTCTTGATATTTTTGGACTGTGCTCAAGTCAAGTGGAGCTTATTTTCATTTAACTACATACATGTGTATAATATATATAGAAACGAGACATTTCTTTGAACCAGGGTGTAAAACACATAACACAAATCACACACAACAACTTACGAAGGTAAGGATAAAGTCTACAGATGACTAAGTAACTAACTAAAGTGATTTAACATTAAATATTGTAAGAATCAGAATAGATTAAGCAGTGACACTTCAAGAATGATGCAGCAGTGAGTTCAGAAGCCTAATGACCCAGGCAAGAAACTTATTCCCATTCTGACTGTTCTTGTTTTTATGCATCGGAGGCTCCTGCCTGACAGGAGAAAGTCAAAGGGATGCTGGGTGGATGGGTGGGATTCTGCATGGAGGTCAGTCACCAGTGGTGTGCCTCAGGGATCTGCTCTGGGACCCTTACTGTTTGTGATTTTTATAAATGACCTGGATGAGGAAGTGGAGGGATGGATTAGTAAGTTTGCTGATGACACAAAGGTTGGAGGTATTGTGGATAGTGTGGAGGGCTGTCAGAGGTTACAGTGGGACATTGATAGGATGCAAAACTGGGCTGAGAAGTGGCAGATGGAGTTTAACCCAGATAAGTGTGAAGTGGCGCATTTGGGAAGGTCAAATATGATGGCAGAATATGGTATTAATGGTAAGACTCTTGGCAGTGTGGAGGATCAGAGGGATCTTGGGGTCCGAGTCCATAGGACACTCAAAACGGCTGCGCAGGTTGACTCTGTGGTTAAGAAGGCATGTGGTGTATTGGCCTTCATCAATTATGGAGTTGAATTTAGGAGCCAAGAGGTAACGTTGTAGCTAGATAGGACCCTGGTTAGACACCACTTGGAGAACTGTGCTCAGCTCTGGTTGCCTCACTACAGGAAGGATGTGGAAGCCATAGAAAGGGTGCAGAGGAGATTTACAAGGATGGTTCCTGGATTGGGGAGCATACCTTATGAGAATAGGTTGAGTGAACTTGGCCTTTTCTCCTTGGAGCAACGGAGGATGAGAAGTGACCTGATAGAGGTGTACAAGATGTTGAGAGGCATTGATTGTGTGGATCGTCAGAGGCTTTTTCCCAGGGCTGAAATGGTTGCCACAAGAGGACACAGGTTTAAGGTACTGGGGAGTAGGTACAGAGGAGATGTCAGGGGTAAGTTTTTTACTCAGAGAGTGGTGAGTCCATGGATTGGGCTGCTGGCAACGGCGGTGGCAAACGGAGGCGGATACGATAGGGTCTTTTAAGAAACTTTTGGATAGGTACATGGAGCTTAGAAAAATAGAGGGCTATACAGTATGTAAGCCTAGTAATTTCTAAGGTAAGGACATGTTTGGCACAACTTTGTTGGCTGAAAGGCCTGTATTTTGCTGTAGGTTTTCTATGTTTCTTAATAATACTAAGAGCCCTACGTACACAGCGCTTCTGATAAATGTCCTCGATGAATAGTAGGGAGACCCCTATTATCCTCTCAGTTGTTCTCACAGTTCATTGAACGGACTTTTGGTCCGATGCTCCACTGATCCCTTACTTCACGCGATCAACCCTGAAACATTGCCAAAGATCAGCTCATTTCAACTGTCCTCTCCATTTCTAAGTACTCCACATGGACAGCATCCAACCTGCACCAGGGGCATCTGTCACAGACATGTCCCAGCCACAAACCTGGGCCAGTGGCATCTGTCACAGACATGTCCCAGACACAAACCTGGGCCAGTGGCATCTGTCACAGACATGTCCCAGACACAAACCTGGGCCAGTGGCATCTGTCACAGACATGTCCCAGACACAAACCTGGGCCAGTGGCATCTGTCACAGACATGTCCCAGACACAAACCTGGGCCAGTGGGATCTGTCACAGACATGTCCCAGACACAAACCTGTACCAGCGGCATCTGTCACAGACATGTCCCAGACACAAACCTGGGCCAGTGGCATCTGTCACAGACATGTCCCAGACACAAACCTGGGCCAGTGGCATCTGTCACAGACATGTCCCAGACACAAACCTGTACCAGCGGCATCTGTCACAGACATATCCCAGACACAAACCTGTACCAGCGGCATCTGTCACAGACATGTCCCAGACACAAACCTGGGCCAGTGGCATCTGTCACAGACATGTCCCAGCCACAAACCTGTACCAGCGGCATCTGTCACAGACTGGTCCCAGACACAAACCTGGGCCAGTGGCATCTGTCACAGACATGTCCCAGCCACAAACCTGTACCAGCGGCATCTGTCACAGACTGGTCCCAGACACAAACCTGGGCCAGTGGCATCTGTCACAGACATGTCCCAGCCACAAACCTGTACCAGCGGCATCTGTCACAGACATGTCCCAGACACAAACCTGTACCAGCGGCATCTGTCACAGACTGTCCCAGACACAAACCTGGGCCAGTGACATCTGTCACAGACATGTCCCAGACACAAACCTGGGCCAGTGGCATCTGTCACAGACATGTCCCAGACACAAACCTGGGCCAGTGGCATCTGTCACAGACTGGTCCCAGACACAAACCTGGGCCAGTGGCATCTGTCACAGACATGTCCCAGACACAAACCTGGGCCAGTGGCATCTGTCACAGACATGTCCCAGACACAAACCTGGGCCAGTGGCATCTGTCACAGACATGTCCCAGCCACAAACCTGTACCAGCGGCATCTGTCACAGACTGGTCCCAGACACAAACCTGGGCCAGTGGCATCTGTCACAGACATGTCCCAGCCACAAACCTGTACCAGCGGCATCTGTCACAGACTGGTCCCAGACACAAACCTGGGCCAGTGGCATCTGTCACAGACATGTCCCAGCCACAAACCTGTACCAGCGGCATCTGTCACAGACATGTCCCAGACACAAACCTGTACCAGCGGCATCTGTCACAGACTGTCCCAGACACAAACCTGGGCCAGTGACATCTGTCACAGACATGTCCCAGACACAAACCTGGGCCAGTGGCATCTGTCACAGACATGTCCCAGACACAAACCTGGGCCAGTGGCATCTGTCACAGACTGGTCCCAGACACAAACCTGGGCCAGTGGCATCTGTCACAGACATGTCCCAGACACAAACCTGGGCCAGTGGCATCTGTCACAGACTGGTCCCAGACACAAACCTGTACCAGCGGCATCTGTCACAGACATGTCCCAGACACAAACCTGTACCAGCGGCATCTGTCACAGACTGTCCCAGACACAAACCTGGGCCAGTGGCATCTGTCACAGACATGTCCCAGACACAAACCTGGGCCAGTGGCATCTGTCACAGACATGTCCCAGACACAAACCTGGGCCAGTGGCATCTGTCACAGACATGTCCCAGACACAAACCTGGGCCAGTGGGATCTGTCACAGACATGTCCCAGACACAAACCTGTACCAGCGGCATCTGTCACAGACATGTCCCAGACACAAACCTGGGCCAGTGGCATCTGTCACAGACATGTCCCAGACACAAACCTGGGCCAGTGGCATCTGTCACAGACATGTCCCAGACACAAACCTGTACCAGCGGCATCTGTCACAGACATATCCCAGACACAAACCTGTACCAGCGGCATCTGTCACAGACATGTCCCAGCCACAAACCTGTACCAGCGGCATCTGTCACAGACTGGTCCCAGACACAAACCTGGGCCAGTGGCATCTGTCACAGACATGTCCCAGCCACAAACCTGTACCAGCGGCATCTGTCACAGACTGGTCCCAGACACAAACCTGGGCCAGTGGCATCTGTCACAGACATGTCCCAGCCACAAACCTGTACCAGCGGCATCTGTCACAGACATGTCCCAGACACAAACCTGTACCAGCGGCATCTGTCACAGACTGTCCCAGACACAAACCTGGGCCAGTGACATCTGTCACAGACATGTCCCAGACACAAACCTGGGCCAGTGGCATCTGTCACAGACATGTCCCAGACACAAACCTGGGCCAGTGGCATCTGTCACAGACTGGTCCCAGACACAAACCTGGGCCAGTGGCATCTGTCACAGACATGTCCCAGACACAAACCTGGGCCAGTGGCATCTGTCACAGACTGGTCCCAGACACAAACCTGGGCCAGTGGGATCTGTCACAGACATGTCCCAGACACAAACCTGGGCCAGTGGCATCTGTCACAGACATGTCCCAGCCACAAACCTGTACCAGCGGCATCTGTCACAGACATGTCCCAGACACAAACCTGTACCAGCGGCATCTGTCACAGACTGTCCCAGACACAAACCTGGGCCAGTGGCATCTGTCACAGACATGTCCCAGACACAAACCTGGGCCAGTGGCATCTGTCACAGACATGTCCCAGACACAAACCTGGGCCAGTGGCATCTGTCACAGACATGTCCCAGACACAAACCTGGGCCAGTGGCATCTGTCACAGACATGTCCCAGACACAAACCTGGGCCAGTGGCATCTGTCACAGACATGTCCCAGACACAAACCTGGGCCAGTGGCATCTGTCACAGACAGGTTCCAGCATTTTGTCTCCCTCCCTTCTTGAAGAAGGGTCGATATGGTTGAAGCCAAACAAAGCACTCAGTACTTGTGACAATAAAAAATCACAAATGATAATAACAAGGCTCCCTGGAGCTCAGTGAGGTTTGTAAAACCACAACTCCACTGTCTCAATGGACACTTGTTTCCATCCTCGGGCACAAGACATTGGGTCCTGGGATGTCTTTGCCTTCAGTTCCAATACTGTTGCCAAAGTTCTGTTCCATGTGAAGACCTGGTCTCCTGGGAAGCTGACATCCAGAATTGATAGAGGCCATGGTTGGAAAGGTTTGCAGTTTGGGATGGCTGGGAATGATGGGTTTTGAGAAGGTGGGAGTGATGGGATCCATGTATGTGAATGAAAGGGGTTCAAGGGTGGAGTGATGCTGTCAAAGGGTGCGGTGGGCGTGATGGTGTCTAAGGGTGGGATTGGAGTGATGGGCTCTAAGGGTAGGAGTGATAGGGACCAAGGATGGAAGGGATGGTTGTTGGGCAGAGGCAGTGGTGGGTGTCTGGTGGTGGAAGTGATGGGTGTCCAGGGGTGGGAGTGATGAGTATCTGGGTTTGAGAATGTTGGTTGTTGGCAGTGGGAGTGATGGGTGTCCAGGGGTGGGAGTGATGAGTATCTGGGTTTGAGAATGTTGGTTGTTGGCAGTGGGAGTGATGGGTGTCCAGGGGTGGGAGTGATGAGTATCTGGGTTTGAGAATGTTGGGTGTTGGCAGTGGGAGTGATGGGTGTCCAGGGGTGGGAGTGATGAGTATCTGGGTTTGAGAATGTTGGTTGTTGGCAGTGGGAGTGATGGGTGTCCAGGGGTGGGAGTGATGAGTATCTGGGTTTGAGAATGTTGGGTGTTGGCAGTGGGAGTGATGGGTGTCCAGGGGTGGGAGTGATGAGTATCTGGGTTTGAGAATGTTGGGTGTTGGCAATGGGAGTGATGGGTGTCCAGGGGTGGGAGTGATGAGTGTCCCTGGGTGTGAATGTTGGTTATTGAGGGGTGGGAGTGATGGATATCAGGGGGTGGAATGATGGGTGTTTGGTGATGAAAGTGATGGGTATCCAGAGGTAGGAATGATGAGTGTCCAGGGTGGAAGTGGTGGGTGCCCCTGGGTGTGAATATTGGATATCTGGGGGCGGAAGTGATGGGTGTCTTGGTGTGGGAATGATGAGTATCTGGGTGTGGGAGTGACAGGTGTTGGCATTGGGATGTCTGGGGATGGGAGTGATGAATGTCCAAGGGTGGGTGTAATGGGGTCCAGGTATGAGTGTGATTGTGTCTGGAGTGTGGTGAGAGAGATGGGTATCCTGAGGGATGGTGGGACAGATGGAGGATCGGGATGTAAATGACGTGGGTCGTGGAGGTTCGTGACACAGGCCAGGTGGGCCTGCTATCTTGATCAAGAATGGTTGATCCACTGGGGGCCCAGTCTGAGGGAGTGATACACTGGTACTGAGATCTGGGATTGACAAACCAAAGGCAGGTACTGACATCACCTTCTCTTCTAATCACACACTCTTTCCCAACTCCATTCCTCCACTTTCCCATAATCTCCTCCTTCACATCCCTCTCCGCTGATCACACTTGCTTCCACATCTTTCTCCATTACCCTCACCCTCGTATGGCTCACCCCATACTCTCCGTCATCCTCCCACCCTTCTCTATCACGCTCCCTCTCTCCCCCTCTTAGTTGCAGGTTCGTTGGCTGACCGGACCCCACCAGTGGCAGTGAGTGTGACAGAGGGTGCATCGACTGTCCTGGGCTGTGACCTTCACGAGGAACAGGATGACCCCACCACCACTGTGGTGGAATGGGTTTCCCGGAATCATGTGCTCCCAATCTTCCTCAAGTTCGGAATATATCCTCCATGGGTTTATGCTTCTTACCTCGGTATGTGGGAATCCTGGGCAAGCAGAGAGGGGGAGAGGGAGAGAGACAGAGAGAGAGATTACACAACCCATGAGATAACGCCTGAAAGAGAGAGACTGAGAGACACTGGTCAGTGTACAGATATCCCCCTGAGAGAGAGGGACTGAGAGACACTGGTCAGTGTACCGATATCTCCCTGAGAGAGAGGGACTGAGAGACACTGGTCAGTGTACCGATATCTCCCTGAGAGAGAGGGACTGAGAGACACCGGTCAGTGTACAGATATCCCCCTGAGAGAGAGGGACTGAGAGACACCGGTCAGTGTACAGATATCCCCTGAGAGAGAGGGACTGAGAGACACCGGTCAGTGTACCGATATCTCCCTGAGAGAGAGGGACTGAGAGACACCGGTCAGTGTACCGATATCTCCCTGAGAGAGAGGGACTGAGAGACACCGGTCAGTGTACAGATATCTCCCTGAGAGAGAGGGACTGAGAGACACCGGTCAGTGTACAGATATCTCCCTGAGAGAGAGGGACTGAGAGACACCGGTCAGTGTACAGATATCCCCTGAGAGAGAGGGACTGAGAGACACAGGTCAGTGTACCGATATCCCCCTGAGAGAGAGGGACTGAGAGACACCGGTCAGTGTACAGATATCCCCTGAGAGAGAGGGACTGAGAGACACAGGTCAGTGTACAGATATCCCCCTGAGAGAGAGGGACTGAGAGACACCGGTCAGTGTACAGATATCCCCTGAGAGAGAGGGACTGAGAGACACCGGTCAGTGTACAGATATCCCCCTGAGATAGAGGGACTGAGAGACACCGGTCAGTGTACAGATATCCCCCTGAGAGAGAGGGATTGAGACACACCGGTCAGTGTACAGATATCCCCCTGAGAGAGAGGGACTGAGAGACACCGGTCAGTGTACAGATATCCCCTGAGAGAGAGGGACTGAGAGACACTGGTCAGTGTACCGATATCTCCCTGAGAGAGAGGGACTGAGAGACACCGGTCAGTGTACAGATATCCCCCTGAGAGAGAGGGACAGAGAGACACTGGTCAGTGTACCGATATCTCCCTGAGAGAGAGGGACTGAGAGACACCGGTCAGTGTACAGATATCCCCTGAGATAGAGGGACTGAGAGACACCGGTCAGTGTACAGATATCCCCTGAGAGAGAGGGACTGAGAGACACTGGTCAGTGTACAGATATCCCCTGAGAGAGAGGGAATGAGAGACACTGGTCAGTGTACAGATATCCCCTGAGAGAGAGGGACTGAGAGACACTGGTCAGTGTACAGATATCCCCTGGGAGAGAGGGACAGAGACACTGGTCAGTGTACAGATATCCCCCTGAGATAGAGGGACTGAGAGACACCGGTCAGTGTACAGATATCCCCCTGAGATAGAGGGACTGAGAGACACCAGTCAGTGTACAGATATCCCCTGAGAGAGAGGGACTGAGAGACACCGGTCAGTGTACAGATATCCCCCTGAGATAGAGGGACTGAGAGACACCGGTCAGTGTACAGATATCCCCTGAGAGAGAGAGGGACTGAGAGACACCAGTCAGTGTACAGATATCCCCTGAGAGAGAGGGACTGAGAGACACCGGTCAGTGTACAGATATCCCCCTGAGATAGAGGGACTGAGAGACACCGGTCAGTGTACAGATATCCCCTGAGAGAGAGAGGGACTGAGAGACACCAGTCAGTGTACAGATATCCCCCAGAGAGACACCGGTCAGTGTACAGATATCCCCTGAGAGAGAGGGACTGAGAGACACTGGTCAGTGTACAGATATCCCCCAGAGAGAGAGGGACTGAGAGACACCGGTCAGTGTACAGATATCCCCCTGAGAGACACCGGTCAGTGTACAGATATCCCCTGAGAGAGAGGGACTGAGAGACACTGGTCAGTGTACAGACATCCCCCAGAGAGAGTGACCGAGAGACACCGGTCAGTGTACATATATCCCTGAGAGAGAGGGACTGAGAGACACCGGTCAGTGTACAGATATCCCCCAGAGAGAGAGGGACTGAGAGACACCAGTCAGTGTACAGATATCCCCCTGAGAGAGAGGGACTGAGAGACACTGGTCAGTGTACAGATATCCCCTGAGAGAGAGGGACTGAGAGACACTGGTCAGTGTACAGATATCCCCCAGAGAGAGAGGGACTGAGAGACACCAGTCAGTGTACAGATATCCCCTGAGAGAGAGGGACTGAGAGACACCAGTCAGTGTACAGATATCCCTGAGAGAGAGGGACTGAGAGACACCGGTCAGTGTACAGATATACCCCTGAGAGAGAGGGACTGAGAGACACCGGTCAGTGTACAGATATCCCCTGAGAGTGTGGGACTGAGAGACACTGGTCAGTGTACAGATATCCCCCTGAGAGACACCAGTCAGTGTACAGATATCCCCTGAGAGAGAGGGACTGAGAGACACCAGTCAGTGTACAGATATCCCTGAGAGAGAGGGACTGAGAGACACTGGTCAGTGTACAGATATCCCCCTGAGAGACACCAGTCAGTGTACAGATATCCCCTGAGAGAGAGGGACTGAGAGACACCAGTCAGTGTACAGATATCCCTGAGAGAGAGGTACTGAGAGACACCGGTCAGTGTACAGATATCCCCTGAGAGTGTGGGACTGAGAGACACCGGTCAGTGTACAGATATCCCCCTGAGAGAGAGGGACTGAGAGACACCAGTCAGTGTACAGATATCCCCCGAGAGAGAGGGACTGAGAGACACCAGTCAATGTACAGATATCCCCCTGAGAGAGAGGGACTGAGAGACACTGGTCAGATATCCCCCTGAGAGAGAGGAACTGAGAGACACTGGTCAGTGTACAGATATCCCCCTGAGAGAGAGGGACTGAGAGACACTGGTCAATGTACAGATATCCCCCAGAGAGAGAGTGACTGAGAGACACCAGTCAGTGTACAGATATCCCCTGAGAGAGAGGGACTGAGAGACACCGGTCAGTGTACTGATATCCCCCTGAGATAGAGGGACTGAGAGACACCGGTCAGTGTACAGATATCCCCTGAGAGAGAGAGGGACTGAGAGACACCAGTCAGTGTACAGATATCCCCCAGAGAGACACCGGTCAGTGTACAGATATCCCCCAGAGAGAGAGGGACTGAGAGACACCGGTCAGTGTACAGATATCCCCCTGAGAGACACCGGTCAGTGTACAGATATCCCCTGAGAGAGAGGGACTGAGAGACACTGGTCAGTGTACAGATATCCCCCAGAGAGAGAGTGACCGAGAGACACCGGTCAGTGTACAGATATCCCTGAGAGAGAGGGACTGAGAGACACCGGTCAGTGTACAGATATCCCCCAGAGAGAGAGGGACTGAGAGACACCAGTCAGTGTACAGATATCCCCCTGAGAGAGAGGGACTGAGAGACACTGGTCAGTGTACAGATATCCCCTGAGAGAGAGGGACTGAGAGACACTGGTCAGTGTACAGATATCCCCCAGAGAGAGAGGGACTGAGAGACACCAGTCAGTGTACAGATATCCCCTGAGAGAGAGGGACTGAGAGACACCAGTCAGTGTACAGATATCCCCTGAGAGAGAGGGACTGAGAGACACCAGTCAGTGTACAGATATCCCCCTGAGAGAGAGGGACTGAGAGACACCGGTCAGTGTACAGATATCCCCTGAGAGTGTGGGACTGAGAGACACCGGTCAGTGTACAGATATCCCCTGAGAGAGAGGGACTGAGAGACACCAGTCAGTGTACAGATATCCCTGAGAGAGAGGGACTGAGAGACACCGGTCAGTGTACAGATATCCCCCTGAGAGACACCAGTCAGTGTACAGATATCCCCTGAGAGAGAGGGTCTGAGAGACACCAGTCAGTGTACAGATATCCCTGAGAGAGAGGGACTGAGAGACACCGGTCAGTGTACAGATATCCCCTGAGAGTGTGGGACTGAGAGACACCGGTCAGTGTACAGATATTTCCCTGAGAGAGAGGGACTGAGAGACACCGGTCAGTGTACAGATATCCCCCTGATAGAGAGGGACTGAGAGACACCAGTCAGTGTACAGATATCCCCCGAGAGAGAGGGACTGAGAGACACCAGTCAATGTACAGATATCCCCCTGAGAGAGAGGGACTGAGAGACACTGGTCAGATATCCCCCTGAGAGAGAGGGACTGAGAGACACTGGTCAGTGTACAGATATCCCCCTGAGGGAGAGGGACTGAGAGACACTGGTCAATGTACAGATATCCCCCAGAGAGAGAGGGACTGAGAGACACCAGTCAGTGTACAGATATCCCCTGAGAGAGAGGGACTGAGAGACACCAGTCAGTGTACAGATATCCCCCTGAGAGAGAGGGACTGAGAGACACCGGTCAGTGTACAGATATCCCCCTGAGAGAGAGGGACTGAGAGACACTGGTCAGTGTACAGATATCCCCCTGAGAGAGAGAGAGGGACTGAGAGACACTGTTCAGTGTACAGATATCCCCTGAGAGAGAGGGACTGAGAGACACTGGTCAGAGTACAGATATCCCCTGAGAGAGAGGGACTGAGAGACACCGGTCAGTGTACAGATATCCCCCTGAAAGAGTGAGACTGAGAGACACCAGTCAGTGAAGAGATAGCTTTATGAGAAAGAGGGACGATACTCACCTGGGAATTGTCTCTCTCTCACATGGGTGTTTGGATAATTCACTAAGATCATCTACACTGAGGGGATTTGCATTTGTTGCCTCTTGTTCTGTGCATAAGTGGAGAGTCTGATGCACAGTCTAGGGACATCATTGACAAAGGGAGAGAGGTGTGGGACCGAGAAGGATGGAGTGAGGGGGAGAATGTGCAGGCAATAACATAAGTGGGTGAAGGGAGTGGAGCGGAGAGAATGGGGAGAGAACAGCAAAGCGTGCAAGAGAAGGAAAGGAGAATGTAGAGAGGGTAGGAATGAGGTGAAGATATTGTGAGTGAGTCAGACAGGGAATGAAACAGAACATGGAGGAACCATTGGGAACTCCCACACCTCCGATGATCCTATTTTCGATGAGTCTGTGAAGATGGCATGCGTCAGACTTCAGGAGGGTGTATCCATGGAAAGCATCCAGAGCTGAGCTGACCAACTGGATGGTGTGCTCACTGAGATCTTTAAGCTCTCGCTTCCAGTATGTGTAGTACCCATCTGGTTCAAGCAGGTTTCAACTATACCAGTGCCCAAGAATAGCATAGTGACCTGCCTCAATGACTGCCACCCAGGAACACTTACATCCACAGTGATGAAGTGTTTTGAGAGGCTGGTGATGAAACGTATCAGCTCCTGTCTGAGTGGCGACTTGGATCTGCTCCAATTTGTCTACTGGAGCAACAAGTCTGCAGTAGGTAACAACTTATTGACTCTTAACTCAACCCTGAAACACCTATGCAGCAAAGTTGCACACATCAGTATGGTCTTTATCGACTACAACTCAACATTTAATACCATCTTCCCGTCAAATCTAATCAGTAAGATCCCAGACCTGGGCCTCAATACCTCCTTGTGCAATTGAATCCTGGGTTTCCTCACTTGTAGATCCTAGAGTCAGTTCAGGTTGGCAACAATGTCTTCCCCATGATCTCCATCAGCACAGGTGCACCACAAGGCTGTTGTAGGTCATGTCAAAAGTGGTGATGAATCAGCATACAGATGGGAGATTGAATATCTGGCTGAATGGTGTCATAATAACAACCTCTCACTCAGTGTTAGCAAGACCAAGGAACAAATTGTAGACTTCAGGAGAGGGAAACCAGAGGTCCATGAGCCAGTCCTGATGGGGGGATCAGAGGTGCAGAAAGTCAGTAACTTTAAATTCCTCAGTGTTATTATTTCAAAGGACTTGTCCAGGATGCAGCACAGAAGTGCAATTGTGAAGAAAGCATGACAATGCATCTGCTTCCTTAGCAGTCTGCAGAGATTTGGCATGACGTCTAAAACTTTAACAAACTTCTAAAGATGTCTAGCAGAAGTATATTGACTGGCTGCATCACGGCCTGGTATGGAAACACCAATGCCTTTGAACAGAAAATCCTACAAAAGGTAGTGGATTCTGCCCAGTACATCACAAGTAAATCCCTCCCTATCATTTAGCATATCGACATGAAACGTGGTTGTAGGAAAGCAGCATCCATCATAGAAGACCCTCACCACCCAGGCCCAGCTCTTTTCTCATGGCTGCCATCAGGTAGAAGGTACAAGAGCTCAGGACTCACACCACCTGGTTGAAGCACATTTACGACTGTTTCGCTGTCAGGCTCTTGAACAAAGGAGCTAACTACATTCACTTGCCCCTTCATTGAGATGTTCCCACAGCCAATTATTTCACTGTAATTGAACATGGCAGAGAAGGGGAGAGAATGAAGATGTGCCGACCAGTGTTAGAATTGAATCCTGTTTCATCCCAACAGGTCGCCTGAGTTTACAAAAGGGTGCCTCTCTGCAAGTTGTTGACGTACAGCAAGAGGACAAGGGCTGGTACCAATGTCGGCTGCTGTTCCTTACCCAACCCCATGGAGACCGTAATGGCAGCTGGATTCACCTCTCTGTCACCAGTAAGTCAGTGTCTCACCACACAGACTGAAGCTTCCTCTGCAATGTGCCAGGACATGGGTCAGACACAGAGTGAAGCTCCCTCTACACTGTCCCATCACACACTCCCAGGACACAGGTCAGACACAGAGTGAAGCTCCCTCTACACTGTCCCATCACACACTCCCAGGACACAGGTCAGACACAGAGTGAAGCTCCCTCTACACTGTCCCATCACACACTCCCAGGACACAGGTCAGACACAGAGTGAAGCTCCCTCTCCACTGTTCCATCACACACTCCCAGTACACAGGTCAGACACAGAGTGAAGCTCCCTCTACACTGTTCCATCACACACTCCCAGGACACAGGTCAGACACAGAGTGAAGCTCCCTCTACACTGTCCCATCACACACTCCCAGGACACAGGTCAGACACAGAGTGAAGCTCCCTCTACACTGTCCCATCACACACTCCCTGGGTCAGATACAGAGTGAAGCTCCCTCTACACTGTCCCAGGGCATGGGTCAGACACAGAGTGAAGCTTCCTCTACACTGTCCCAGGGCATGGGTCAGACACATAGTGAAGCCCCCTCTACACTGTCCCATTACACACTCCCAGGGTACGGGTCAGACGCAGAGTGAAGCTCCCTCTACACTGTCCCAGGGCATGGGTCAGACACAGAGTGAAACTCCCTCTACACTGTCCCAGGGCATGGGTCAGACACAGAGTGAAGCTCCCTCTACACTGTCCCAGGGCATGGGTCAGACACAGAGTGAAGCTCCCTCTACACTGTCCCAGGGCATGGGTCAGACACAGAGTGAAGCTTCCTCTACACTGTCCCATCACACACTCCCAGGTTACAGGTCAGACACAGAGTGAAGCTCCCTCTACACTGTCCCATCACACACTCCCAGGACACGGATTAATTCATCATTCACGCGCCACTGAAACACTGCTGTTTTGTTTGAATGGACTGTGCTTCTGATGGAATTTTAACCTCTCTTAACACTGCAATGCTCCCTCACTACCCCTTTCCAAAATGTGATGTTCCCTGTCCATGAGGGCGGCAGTTGTGTAATATTCCCCCTCCCTTGTGTAATGCCATGGTTAGGATTTTTACTGCAATGTATTTTGGTTTCAGCTAAGATAAGAAGCCTTGTTCTTCTACGTAGGAATGTTGTGTCAGCCAATCAGGATGGTGGGATCTGGAGAAATTTCTAGAGAAAGCAGGGCAGAGAGAGATTTGTGACGGACAGAAGTCTTTTTGGTGGGAGCTGCCGCACCAAGCGTGGGAAGCAGACCCCGCTGCACGAAGTGCTTTATGCAGATGAATGGCTCCAAGGAGGAAGGGCCGATGTTCTCGAAAGAGAGTGAGTCGCTCAAGATGGATGTCAAGAGAAGTTTGGATTGTGGCTGGTGCTTTCACACAGACCATGGGTTCAGTGCCATGAGTAATGATTACCTTCAGCTTTGGGAGGGACGAGCTCCATCAGTCATTGCATATTTAGACTGGTTTAACTGTAATGGGCTCCTTTATTTTTCTCTTCTCTTCCTCTTACTAACTGTTTGATAAAGCTGAAATTTACTAAATATACTTCCTTTATAATTTTATGCAGTGTACGATCTGTTATTTTTTGCCAATTGATAATTGGGTATGGGTAGTATTTACACAGCATTTGCTCAAATCGCGGTTTCTTTAATTGGAACATCACAACATTCCGGTTTGGTTAAACCCCAAATCATACAGACTGGAGATATATATTGTTTATTGTTTATTGTTTATGAAAGGTGCCTTTTCACTGCTGAGTCACGTGGCTGTTAGCTAACAAGCCAACTTTGCATACGAGGCTGGTGAGGGGGTTACACTTGTTCTACTAGCCTCCCACTATTAGGGTTTATTTCTTTTGGGGGGGGTGATAGCCCATTCTTGGAGTTTATGTCAGTTAATTTGTGATCCTTTCTTCCCTTCCTCACCCACTCCACCCTCCTTCACCCTCTCTGTAGCCCCACCCACGTTCCGGAGCACCCCTCCTACTGTGCTGGAGATGCGCCAGGGGGAGCGGGCACAGCTGGTGTGCGAAGTGGGCGGGATCCCGGAGCCGGAGGTGAGCTGTCGTCGGGGAGCCCCCACTCACCTGTGGTGTGGCATCAGGTGAGAAGGTGTCGAGCAGCACCTGCAGGAGACAGGCGTCCCGATGACAGACCAACCCGTAGCTGCCTGTATCCATCGAGGTCCCACGCACTGTGCTGGCTGTTTGACAATAGGAGGCAGTGCAGCAGCTGTGTGCTTCTGCCTGGGTCATTCCATTCCTCTGCAATACTGAATGCACAAACTCACTCCCCAGACCCACTGCACCTCAACACCTGACATCTTGCGGCCATACAGGCTGTGTCCTCAGCTCTGCTGGAAGCTCCCTCCCCCGGGCTGTACGTGGGACAATCCTGGGAGGAGGGGCATCTGCAGGAATTGCACTGGTTTTACCACAGATGCACAGGCAAGTGGAGAGTGTTCTATCTCACAACTGACAGGTAAATGAGGGAAACGTCTTGGAGTGTCTGGAGGAGGGGCACACAAAAGTTGTTCTGCTTGCGGGTGAGCCTCAATGTTGGATCAGTCACCACAGCTCCGACAGTGACAGATATTCTTGAACCACAGGGCTGTGAGAACAGGTGACACACTACCATAGGAACTCTGCCTCCTTTCTGTGAATGGGAAAGAAGCAGAGAAAGGGAGGGGTCTATAAAGATGGGAGAGGATCTCAAGATTAGTCTGGCTGTTGAAAAGAACAACACACACACGTATTGTAATTGTTTTATTATTGCCACATGTACCGAGATACAGTGGATAGTTTGCCTTGCAGTGTGTTCATACAGATCAACTCATTACACAGTGCATTGAGATAGAACAGAGGCAAACCATTAGAAAATGGAAAAAAGCTACCAAGAAAGTACATTGCAGGTAAACAGCCTTCAAAGTCTCAACAAGGTAGATTGTGAGGTCAAGAGTTATTGCACACAAAGTCCACGCAAGAATCTGAAAACAGTGGGGTAGAAGCTGTCCTTGACACTGAGGGCACGTGCATGCAGGGTTTTGTATCTCTTGCCATGGCAAGAGAGAATAAGATCAAAAGACATAGGAGCAGAATTAGGCTCTTCAGCCCTTCCAGCCTGCTCTGCCAGTCCATCGTGACTGATCCGGGATTGCACTCAACCCCATACTCCTGCCTTTTTGCCTTTGATGGTCTGACCAATCAGGAAACTATCAACTTCCTCGTTAAATATACCCATGGACTTGGTCTCACCATTGTCTGTGGCAGAGCATTTCACAGTCACTACTTTCTGGCTAAAAAAAAATTCCTCCTTACCTCTGCTCTAAAAGGTTGCCCCTCAATTTTGAGGCTGTGCCCTCTAGTTCTAGATACCGCCACCAGAAGAAGCATCCTCTCCACATCCACCTTACCGGGTCCTTTCAATGAAATTCCCCCCCCCCCACATTCTTCTAAATTCCATTGAGTACAGGCACAAAGCTGCCAAATGCTCCTCATATGTTAACCCCTACATTCCTGGAATCATCCTCGTGAACCTCTTCTGGACTCTCTCCAACGACAACATATCCTTTCTGAGATATGGGGCCAAAAACTGTTGATAATACTCTGTGCGGCCTGAATAGAGTCTTATAAAGGCTAAATATTATCTCCTTGCTTTTATATTCTATTCCCCTTGAAATAAATGCCAACATTGCATTTACCTTCTTTACCACAGACTCAGTCTGTAAATTAATCTTCTGGGAGTCTTGCTCAAGGACTCCTAAGTCCTCTTGCACCTCTGATGTTTGAATTTTCTCCCCGTTTAGATAATAGTCTGCACTATTGTTCCTGTTACCAAAATGCATTATCATACGTTTCCCAACACAGTATCCCATCATTCACTTTATTGCCCATTCTTCCAATTTGGCTAAGTCGTGCTGCAATCACATTACTTCCTCCGCACTATCTACCCCTCCACCTATCTTTGTATCATCCACAAACTTTGCCACAAAACCATCAAATCCATTATCCAAATCACTGGCACAAGCAATGTGAAAAGTAGTGGTCCCAATACTGACCCCTGTGGAACACCACTTATCACTGGCAGCCAACCAGATAAAGCCCCTTTTTTTCCCCACTTGCTGCCTCCAGCCTGTCAGCCATTCCTCTATCCATGGCAGTATCTTTCCTGTAATGCCATAGGATTTTATCTTGTAAAGCAGCCTCATGTGGCGCATTATCAAGCACCTTCTGAAAATCCAAGTAAATGACATCCACTGCCCGTCCTTTGTCCACCCTGCTTGTTACTTCCTCAAGGAACTTGAAAATGCCTAGGGTTGATTTTGCTGTTTGTTATAATGAAGCAGCTAGAGGCGTAAAGAGAGTCCATTGAGGGGAGGCTGATTCCTGCCTCATGCTGAGCTCTGTCTACAACTCTCTGCAGCTCCTTATGGCCACGGATAGAACATTTGCCATGCCAGCTGTGATGCACACTCAGGAACGTCTGGTGCTCAGAACCAGAATCTACAAGAAGGTGCCAATAACTTGGTTGCTGGGTTGGCAGGTCTCTTGTAGGTCTCCAGGATGGGAAGGGGAATTTTCTGTGACCAGGAGTCATTGACACAGCCCCCCTTCTCTCCCTCTGCCCTTAGGTGAGTGGAGGGGTGCTGGAGATCGGGCCAGTGGATGCATGGAGCCGAGGGCTGTACACATGTGAAGCTAGCAAAATTGAAGGGAGCATCAATCACAGCACCACCCTCCTGGTGATAGGTAGGTCGGTACCTCCCCAGCCCCCCTGCTACCTCATCCCATTAGGGCATTGCCATGTACAGATCAGGGACCCCCCCCAGTTGTGTGCTGCCTGGTACAGGGTTCGCACAGAATTTCTGGAAGTAAGCACCTGGCTGCAGGGTAGCCAGGAAACATCTGGAAATGGGGAATGGCATCAGGGAAACATCTGGTAATTGGGAGGGCATCAGAGAAACATCTGGATGGAGGCTTAAGACATCTAGATGAGGACACCAGTGACAACAGCAGGGACAGTTGGAAGCCGCAGGGTACCTGCAGTGATTGCATTTCATGGTTAAGGCAGGTGTCCATCTGGAGAGTTTAGTATCTGAAGGGCATCCGGGTAGATGCACACAATGGATGGTAGAGCCATTTGAGGCTATCTGGAGAGATGTGCATGGACATTTCTACAGTCATCTGTAGTTTCCAACCGCATCTGTGAGAGCATCCTGATATGTGTGTTGAGTAGTAAGTGGAACCCAGATGAAGGCGGACACCTGGGGATGTTACGTATCCCGTAACTGGATAACTTACCAGCAAAGATAGAGAGGTCCGTTGAAGTCTGATGTCACTATTTTCAAACTTTTTATTTATAAAGGGGCACAAAAGTAAGGTTAATACAAACATTCAGATAATGCACGTCATCAATACTCAATCTAAAGCGCGGGTATAGTCATAATCATCATTAAGAAGTAATCTCGGCTGTTGTCTAGGGGATAATATTTTGTCCGTTGGAAATATAAAAGTCACTCAGAAGCCTGCAGACTTTAGCCTTTCGGGGAATTGCTGGGTTTCACGTGTTTTAGAGGGATCGGTGAAAAACGAAAAAAACTTGCCCGGGTCTTTATGAAGCCACTCCATAAAATCAGGGGAACGTTGTTTCCCCGTTGTTAGTTCGAAGTCCTTCTCGGTATTATCAGCCACCTGCTCCCCAGGCAAAGGAGTTAGGAGTGCACTTGGCATTGAGAGGCTTCCAGCCACGGGAGCGTTGAGCGAGGGTGTCCTTCTGGTGCGTCATTGGGGTACTGCCTCCTGCAGTCCCCTTTTATCTTGACTTGCAGAGTTGTAGATGTCCATCAAAGTAGGGTGATGCAATTCCCACCCCCACATTGCCCGAGGGTGTCCATATCCATGGTAGCTGTCACGTAGCAGGGACATGCACGTCACACAGGTGCCTCTAAGAACAATGGCCAAAACCGTTGCATTGTCTCTCACTTCCGAGATCCGAATTAATAGCGATCTTGCGATTCTCCGGAAGGAGGGGGCTGCTCCCGCTCCTTCGGCCCCTCAGAGCTGTGGTACAATCATAACAGGGAATATCCAGTGATAGGGAATTATGGCAGAGTGAACCATCTGGGGAGAACATGAGAAACCAAAGTTGGAGAGGCAAATCGCTCAGACCTCGAATGATCCACTACCTCAACACCAGTTTCTGCACTAGCACCCTCCCCCCATCCATTAATATCCAACAGCCCTGTGATCTCTGTACCGATTCCATTCAGTGACTGAGTCCCCACAGTTTCTGGGGGATATTCCTCTCAAGACTTCTCTGGGTGAAGAAAGTTCTTCCCATTGCTAACCTGAATGGCCAATCCCTCATTCTGAGAGTGTGATCCCTAGTTCTAGACATGCCATCCAGGGAAAATACTCTCCCAACTCCTACCCTGCCAAGCCTTGTAATGAATCTGGACCCTTCAGTGAGATCACCTCTTGTTCTTCTAGAGAGGATAGTCCCAGTCTGCTTCAGCTCTTCCCATGGGATGAACCCCATCCCCATCCTGGGAATTGATTTGAGGACTCTTCGCTGCTCTCCCTCTGTCACATGTAGATCCTCCCTTAGGTGGGGCCCAGACCTGTTCACAATATTTCAGGTGTGGTCTCCCCAGGGCCCAGGATAATTGAACAAGGAGTCTCTACTCTTGGAGCCAAACCGTCTCACAATGAAGGCCATTGGTCTGTTTCCCCCTTGACGCTACTGTTCCTGCAGGATAACGTTCAGTGACTGATGTGCCTGGACACCCAGCTGTCTCCCAACACCAACACTGCTTACTTTTTCACTTCTCTTACATCCTACCCTGTCTCGAACTGTCTGTCAGTCATTCTACCTCTTCTCCATCCACACACCTTTATCCATATTCACCTCTTTCCCTCCTCTCTCTGGCCTCTGTCTTGCCCTTGTTCCCTCCACCTCCCTCCCTCCCTCTCTCTGGCTTTATGTGGGGAAAATCATGACTCATAATTATTTTTGAACTTCTGAAGAGACTGGGAAGAAGATTGACAAGGCAGGATGGTGGAGTTTGACTATGTGGACTTTGGCAAGACCTTTGACAAGATCCCTCATGGTAGACTATTCTAGAAAGTAATATCACAAGGGATCCAGGATGAAATAATGAAATGAATACAAAATCAGGTTTGTGTTAGGAGTCAGAGGGTAGGAAAGGAGGGTTATTTTCAGACTGGAGGCCACTGATTTGCGGTATGCCGCAGGGATTGGTGTTGGGTCCCCTGTTGTTTGTTCTCTATGTCAATTATTAAAATGTTGTTAACATGATTAGTAATTTCACAGATGACACCAAACTTGGCAATATAGTGGACAGTGTAAGGGTAGTCTAATATTACAATAGGGTCTAGATCTATTAGGAACCTGAGTGAATGAAAGACAAATGGAATTAAACTCAGACAAGGTCAAAGTGATATAAAGCAGGGAAGGTCTTACAGAATGACTGGACACGGGGAATCACTGTAGAACAGACAGAGTTAGAGTTGAAAACACATAGCTCCTTGAATGTGCTGACACAGGTGGTCAGGGTGCCGATTTACCTGAATTGGTCAGGATACTGAGTAAAGGAGTTGTGCTGTCATGTTACAGCTAAACAAGGTGTTGGTGAGATTCCACCTGGAGAATTGTGTGCAGTTTAGTTCACCGCGTGTCGGTACAATCAAATGGGAGTCTGCGGCTGACAGCTCCCACCCCCCGGACAGCGGCTGGTACACCTGCACAGCCAGTAACGGAATAGGGAAGTCACCTCGAGCCAGAGCCTACCTCTCCGTTCTCTGTGAGTACCAGTGCGTGTGAGTCCAGTCCACCGCAGGAGTCGGGGCAGTGGGGGGGAGGGGGGTTGTGGAATGGAACTGTGCTCCACCTCACTGTGCTGGGAGGTGTGGGAAAGGTAGATGGAGTCTGTATACTGGGGTTAAGGACTGAGAGTGAGAGAGCTGCCATAGTATGGAAGGTGATAATTCGGCCCATCAAGCTGGTGATAAATCGATATGGGAGCAGATCCAACTAGTCACAGCAGCCTGTATTCTCCAGGTCCTGGAGCTCCACACATCTTACAATGTCTCACAATGGTCCATTAACCTGTCAATGGCTCAACTCCCCCAGAATGGGCTCCCATCACTCAGAGCAGGGCTGGCATCCTCCAAAACACAACTGGATCTCTTTAAAGGCAACACGAGTGAATCTGCACATGCTGGAAATAAATAAAAACACAAAATGCTGGCAGAACTCAGCAGGCCAGACAACATCTATGGGAGGAGGTAGTGACGACTTTTTGGGCTGAAACCCTTCATCGTCACTACCTCCTCCCATAGATGCTGTCTGGCCTGCTGTGTTCTGCCAGCATTTTGTGTTTTTATGGATCTCTTTAATACAGGAGCAGTCCTGCTAGAACAGGACAGGATCCAGGACAGTGAGTGGTAGGATTCAAAGTTGTGCAGTAAAGCACGGGAATACAAATACATAATTCCTATGAAGTGGCATCACATGTATTTAGGATCATAAAGAGAGCTTTGGTACATTGGTCTTCATAAATCAAAGTACAGGAGATGGTATATCATGTTAAAGTTGTATACGACGTTGATGAGGCCAAATTTAGAGTATTGTATGCAGTTCTGGTCACCAACCTACAAAAGAGATATCAATACTTGAAAGAGTTCAGAGAAAACTTGCAAAGATGCTGCTGGGACTTGAGGACCTAAGCAATGGGGAAAGTTTGAACAGGGTATGACTTTATTCCCTACAGCGGAGGAGAATGAGGGGAGATTTCGCAGAGAAATACAGAATTATAAAGCGTATAGATAATGTGCAGGATTTTTTCTGTTCAGGCTGAGTGGGACTAGCACAGTAGCAGAACCTTTGGCCCATCTAGTCCATGACAAACTATTGTACAGCTCTGTCCCATAGAACTGCTCATGGACCCTCTCTCCATACCCCTCCCATCCATGTACTTATCCAAGTTTCTCTCAAGTGCTGAAATCGAACCTGCATCCACCATTCTCACCATCATCTGAATTACTCAAATTCTCCTCACATTCCCTTTAAATAACTCACTTTTCACCCTTAACCCATGACCTCCAGCGGAAAAAACTTGCTTGCATTTACCCTATCTATACCTCTCATATTATACATACTTCTATCAAATCTCTCCTCATTCTCCTACACTCCAGTGAATAAAGTCCTAATCTATTCAACCCTTCCCGATAATTCAGGGCCCTTAAGTCTTGGCAAAATCCTTGTAAGTTTTCTCAACACTCGTTCAGGCTTATTGGTATCTTTCTTGTAGGTAGGTGGTCAGAACTACACACAATACTCCAAATTAGGCCTCAGTAACGTCTTATCCAACTTCAACATAACATCCCAACCCCTGTACTCAAATACTTGGATCTATGAAGGCCAGTGTGCTGAAAGCTTTCTGTACGAACCTGTGACATGACTGGAACTAGGGTTATAGGCTTAGGGTGAAAGGTGAAATGTTTAAGGAGAATCTGAGGGAGAACTTGTTCAGTCGAGTGTGGAACAAGTTATCAAATGAAGTAGTGAATATAGGTTTAATTTTCACAATTAAGAGAAGTTTAGATTGGTACATGGATGGGAGGGGTATTGAGGGCTATGGTCCAGGTGCAGGTCAATGGAGCTAGTGAGAAGACCAGGTTGCTACATACTAGATGGGATGAAGGGCTTGTTTTTAAGCTGTAGTGCTCTATGTTTCTACAATAGGATTGCTCCAGAATGGTATGTGGCTGCTCTAAACCAAATGGTTAACGTAGAATAGGGGTTAACTTCCTCTAGGACAGGATTAGATCCCTCTAGATTGCACAGAACACCTCTAAAACAAACCCAATTTCTTTTAGAACATCACTGCATCCCTCTAGAACATGTCAGGAACCGTCTCAGACCAGACTGGATTCCTCTGGAACAGGGCTGGGCCCCCAAGTTTATGACTCCTCTAGAACCAGTTTGCTCTAGAATAAGCTTGGGTTGTATTAGAATTAAGTTGGATTGTCTGGGAACTGAACCGTTGGTTGTAAACTGAGTTTGGATTGGTGAGAATTTGAGTGAATTGTTCTAAATCTGTTCTGGATTGCTGTAGTTTTGTCCTAGAATCGGGTTTGATGGATTGACTGAGATCGGATCAATACACAGGACCTAATTCTGTTGCATTTTAGCTCCATATTTTGTCACCCAGTGTGGAAAGGGGTGGGGAAGACTGGGTAAAGAAGGATGTCCTAATAAACTTGCTCCTAGGATTGGCCAAAGCTGCTATCAATGGGTCTGGGGATGGGCTGGCTGACTGCTTGGCAATATTCCAGGGATATGTTCGATCCCAGGTATCCCTGGAGAAAGAACATAGGCACCATGGAAATGCTGTGGGATCATTGGGCACTCCAGGGGATACCTGCAATCTGGTTGAAGATAGGAAGATGGTAATATTCATGTTAATTAGTCTTGTATTTGATTTGCTGTATTATTTTTGATAAAAGAAAAGACCTTGTTCAGGCCTGGATCACCCTCAAAAGAGTGGAGATAGCTCTAAGAACTCAAAACAGGATAGGGTTGATCTGGAATGGGACTGTCTTCCTACCTGTCTCCCCAGATTCAGCCTACAGCCAAGCAATGCCCTTGACCACGGTCTTAGTCTCAGGTCAAGGGGGTCGGATCCAGTGTCCTGCCATCTCCAACCCTCCACTGAGCTACGTCTCCTGGAGCAAGGATGGATACCCACTGAAAGTCACCCAGGTATGCCCACCTTTTCACTCCTCCATGCTGTCTCCCAGACCTTCCTAGCATCTCTCCACCACTTCGTCATCTGCCCACCATCTCCCTGTCTGTTCACCATCTCCCCACAACCTGCCATCTGCTAACCATCTCCCATTTGACTTAAAATGGCACGGGTGAACCTCTGCAAGTTCTGGCTGGTGGTTAATGAAGCAAGGGAAACAACTAAATACTTTGTTAACCACGCTTTTTCTGGCAAGCAGTCATCACAATAGTATGCAACTTCCTTTTGGGTTTGGAGGCAACTCGATGTGGCAGAACCGAGGTGAGGTGAAGTGGCAGAACTGAGGCAAGACGAGGTGACAGGCCTAGCGCAGAGAGCATGGAAGAGCATGAAAGATCGGGCACAGTCCAATCAAAACCATGAGGTACAGGTGCCTGACGTGGCTGAGCACAACCTACAGACAGAGATTTACAGGCCGAATCGAAGCTGCAGACGATCTATGGTTGAGGATTTAAAATTTGTGGAATGCACTGCCTCAGAAGACGGTGGAGGCCAATTCTCTGGATGCTTTCAAGAAGGAGCTAGATAGATACCTGATGGATAGGGGAATCAAGGGATATGGGGACAAGGCAGGGATTGGGTATTGATAGTGAATGATCAGCCATGATCTCAGAATGGCGGTGCAGACTCGAGGGGCCGAATGGTCTACTTCTGCACCTATTGTCTATTGTCTATTGTCTATTTACAGGTCGAATGGAAGTGGTGAAGTCCAGCGTATCCAAGAGGCAGAACCTATTGGGGCCAGATAGAAAAGGTCAGAGTGTCAGGGCCTGAGGTAAGGTTTGGGCTGTCTCAGACCAGTGCCCAAAATGGCAGAACCCAAAATTTAAAAAGAAGACTGCCATATACGGTGGGCTGCAGAGTGAGAGGCTGCAGAGGGATAGGGCTTTGGCTCAACAGGCTTAGGCAGTAATGGGATGAGGCGAGGTAGGTTTACCTGTGTTAACTGCAGAAAGGAAGTAGTATGTGTGTGAGACCCGTTTTCTGTGCCAGATGTGGGAGGTCCTGAAGTCTCCTAGCCTTCCGGACGGCCATATCTGCACCCGGTGTGCTGAGCTGCAGCTCCTAAGGGATCGAGTTAGGGAACCGGAGATGTAGCTCGATGACCTTCGCCTAGTCAGGGAGAGTGAGGAGGTGATAGAGAGGAGTTACAGGCAGGCGGTCACACCAGGGTCATGGAAGACAGACAGGAGTTAGGAGAAGGAAGGGGAAGAGTCAGGCACTAGAGAGTACCGCAGTGGCTGTACCCCTTGACAATAAGTACTCCTGTTTGAGTACTGTTGAGGGGACAGCCTACCTGGGGGGAAGCAACAGTGGCCGTCCCTCTGGCACAGAGTCCGGTCCTGTGGCTCAGAAGGGTAGGGAAAGGAAGAGGAAGGCAGTTGTGATGGGGGAATCTATAGTTAGGGGGTCAGATAGGCAATTCTGTGGACGCAGGAAAGAAACTTGAATGGTAGTTTGCCTCCCAGGTACCAGGGTCCGGGATGTTTCAGATCACGTCTAAAATATCCTGCAGTGGGAGGGAGAACAGCCAGAGGTAATGGTACATAGAAACATAGAAAATAGGTGCAGGAGTAGGCCATTCGGCCCTTCGAGCCTTACATATTGGTATCAATGACATAAATAGGAAAAGGTCCTGGAAAAAGACTACAGGGAGTTAGGAAGGAAGTTGAGAAGCAGGACCACAAAGGTAGTGATCTCAGGATTACTGTCTGTGCCACACAACAGTGAGAATAGGAATGGAATGAGGTGGAGGATAAATGCGTGGCTGAGGGATTAGAACAGGGGGCAGGGATTCAGATTTCTGTATCATTGGGTCCTTTTTTGGGGCAGGTGTGACCTGTACAAAAAGGATGGGTTGCACTTGAATCCCAGGGGGACCAATATCCTGGTGGGGAGGTTTGCTAAGGCTACTGGGGAGAGTTTAAACTAGAATTGTTGGGGGGTGGGAACCAAACTGAAGAGACTGGGGAAAAGGCGGCTGGCTCACAAATAGAGAAAGCTTGAAGACAGTGTGTGAGGGAGGATAGACAGGTGATAGAGAAGGGATGTGCTCAGATGGACAGTTTGAGATGTGTCTATTTTAATGCAAGGAGTGTTGTGAACAATGCGGATGAGCTTAGAGCCTGGATCAGTACTTGGAGATATGATGTGGTGGCCATTACAGAGACTTGGATGGCACAGGGACAAGAGTGGTTGCTTCAAATGCTGGGTTTTAGATGTTTCAGAAAGGAGAAGGGAGGCAAAGGAGGTGGGGGCATGGCACTGTTGATCAGAGATAGTGTCATGGCTGCAGAAAAGGTGGATGCCATGGAGGGGTTGCCTACAGAGTCTCTGTGGGTGGAGGTCAAGAACAGGGTGGGGTCAATAAATTTACTGGGTGTTTTTTATAGGCCACCCAACAGTAACAGGGATATTGAGGAGCAGATAGGGAAACAGATCCTGAAAAGGTGTAATAATAACAGAGTTGTTGTGATGGGAGATGTTAATTTCCCAAATATCGATTGGCATCTCCCTAGAGCAAGGGGTTTAGATGGGGTGGAGTTTGTCAGGTGTGTTCAGGAAGGTTTCTTGACACAATATTTAGATAAGCCTACAAGAGGAGAGGCTGTACTTGATTTGGTATTGGGAAATTAACCTGGTCAGGTGTCAGATTTCTCAGTGGGAGAGCATTTTGGAGATAGTGATCATAATTCTATCCCCTTTACAATAGCATTGGAGAGTGATAGGAACAGACAAGTAAGAAAAGTGTTTAATTGGCGTAAGGGGAATTATGAGGCTATCAGGCAGGAAATTGGAAGCTTAAAATGGAAACAGATGTTCTCAGGAAAAAGTACAGAAGAAATGTAGCAAATGTTCAGGGAATATTTGTGTGGAGTTCTGCATAGGTACGCTCCAATGAGACAGGGAAGTTATGGTAGGTTACAGGAACTGTGGTGTACAAAGGCTATAATAAATCTAGTCAAGAAGAAAAGAAAAGCTTATAAAAGGTTCAGAGAGCTAGGTAATGTTAGAGATCTAGAAGATTATAAGGCTAACCGGAAGGAGTTTAAGAAGAAAATTAGGAGAGCCAGGAGGGGCCATGAAAAGGCCTTGGTGGGCAGGATTAAGGAAAACCACAAGGCATTCTACAAGTATGTGAAGAGCAGAAGGATAAGACATGAAAGAATAGGACCTATCAGGTGTGACAGTGGGAAATAGCAGAGGTACTTAATGAATACTTTGCTTCAGTATTCACTATGGAAAAGGATCTTGGTGACTGTAGTGATGACTTGCAGCAGACTGAAAAGCTTGAGCATGTAGATATTAAGAAAGAGGATGTGCTGGAGCTTTTGGAAAGCATCAAGTTGGATAAGTCACTGGGACCAGATGAGATGTACCCTAGGCTACTGTGAGAGGCAAGGGAGGAGATTGCTGAGCTTCCGGCAATGATCTTTGCATCATTAATGGGGATGGGAGAGGTTCCAGAGGATTGGAGGGCTGTGGATGTTGTTCCTTTATACAAGAAAGGGAGTAGAGATAGCCCAGCAAATTATAGACCAGTGAGTCTTACGTCAGCAGTTGGTAAGTTGATGGAGAAGATCCTGAGAGGCAGGATTTATGAACATTCGGGGAGGTATAATATGATTAGGAGTAGTTAGCATGGCTTTGTCAAGGGCAGGTTGTGCCTTACGAGCCTGATTGAATTTTTTGAGGCTGTGACTAAACACATTGATGAAGGAAGAGCAGTAGATGTAGTGTATATGGATTTCAGCAAGGCATTTGATGAGGTACCCCATGCAAGGCTTATTAAGAAGATAAGGAGGCATGGGATCCAAGAGGATATTGCTTTGTGGATCCAGAACTGATTTGCCCACAGAAGACAAAGAGTGTTCGTAGACGGGTCATATTCTTCATGTAGGTCAGTCACCAGTGGAGTGGCTCAAAGATCTGTTCTGGGACCCTTACTGTTTGTGATTTTCATAAATGACCTGGATGAGGAAGTGGTGGGATGGGATAGTAAATTTGCTGATGACACAAAGGTTGGAGGTGTTGTGGATGGTGTGGAGGGCTGTCAGAGGTTACAGCGGGACATTGATAGGATGCAAAACTGGGCTGAGAAGTGGCAGATGGAGTTCAACCCAGCTAAGTGTGAAGTGGTTCATTTTGGCAGGTCAAAATATGATGGCAGAATATGGTATTAATGGTAAGAGTTGGCAGTGTGGAGGATCAGAGGGATCTTGGGGTCTGAGTCCATAGGACACTCAAAGCAGCTGCTCAGGTTGACTCTATGATTAAGAAGGCATATGGTGTATTGGCCTTCATTAATCATGGGATTGAATTTAGGAGCCGAGAGGTAATGTTGCAGCTATATAGGACCCCACTTGGAGTACTGTGCTCAGTTCTGGTCACCTCACTAGAGGAAGGATATGGAAGCCATAGAAAGGGTGCAAAGGGTGCAGAGGAGATTTACAAGGATGTTGCCTGGATTGGGGAGCATACCTTATGAGAATAGGTTGAGTGAACTCAGCCTTTTCTCCTTGGAGCGACGGAGGATGAGAGGTGACCTGATAGAGGTGTACAAGATGATGAGAGGCATTGATCGTGTGGATAGTCAGAGGCTTTTTCCCAGAGCTGAAATGGTTGCCACAAGAGGACACAGGTTTAAGGTGTTGGGGAGTAGATACAGAGGAGATGTCAGGGGTAAGTTTTTTACTCAGAGAGTGGTGAGTGCGTGGAATGGGCTGCTGGCAATGGTGGCGGTGGCGGATACGATAGGGTCTTTTAAGAAACTTTTAGATAGGTACATGGAGCTTAGAAAAATAGAGGGCTATTGGTAAGCCTAGTAAGTTCTAAGGTAGGGACTCGTTTGGCACAACTTTGTGGGCCAAACAATACAATATTGTATTATACGTTTCTATGTTGGGATGGAAATTTAGGCACTGAGCCAGATTGGAAACTTCAGAGCGTCAGAAAGGTCTGGGAGATGGGGACCGGTGAGGTACGGGCTGAATAAGATCGCTGCCCCACAATGTTTACATGACTCTGCACTAAAGTATGGGGCTGTCCTGCAGACCTCCGTTCAGAAAAACAATTGACTTGCAGTTACTGTTTGCATGATCTATTTTTTGTCATTGCAGATTGGGTGTTCTATGGTCTCTTTCTGGGTTATTCTATTCTTTTATTTTCTGATGGACATGATGTGGTTTTTTTTATTCTCTGCACATTGGATGTTAGTTTTTTTTCATATATAAGTTTTTTTTGGTTTGTTTTGTGGCTCCCTATAAGGAGATAATTATCAAGGTTGTATAATGTATACATAGTTTGATAATAAATGTACTTTGAACCTTTGAACCTCGTGTACATGCCATCTCCTCACCATCTTCTCATCTGCCAACCATCTCAGCATCTCTCAGCCATCTCCCTTCTGTCTAGTCATGTCCCCAGTCTCTGTCTCCCCATTGCTCTCTCATTTCCCACTGTCTCCCAGTCACTCACCATCTGTCCATCTGCTCACAAACTAACCAATCTCCCTGTCATCTCCCTCCTGCCCAGCCATCTCCCCCTCCCAGTCACTCACCATCTGTCCATCTGCTCACAATCTCACCACCATCTCCCCATCTCCCTATTTCATTATTTTTTCTTTCTCACTCCACATCCCATCTCTTGCTCCCCGTCCCCTCTCACTTCAGCATCATCTCCCTCACACTCCAATCCCTTCTCTCTCTCCCATCCCCTCTCTCAATCCCCCATCAGCTCTCTCACTCCCCCATCCCACTATCCCTCTGTCACTCCTCCATCCCCTCTCTCACTCCCTGCCCACTCTCTCATTACCCCATCCCTCTCTCACCCCAATATTGTCCTTTCACTCCCTCATTCTCCTCTCACTCTCCATTCCCTCTTTCATTCCAACATCTCACTCACTCCCATCCCCTCTCTCATTCCTCCGGAGCCCCTCACTTCAACTCATCCCCCACTCCTTGACACCCTTTTTTTTCTATTCCCCTTGGACTCCTCTTTCTTCCCATCTCCCCACTCCCTTAAACGCATCTCTCACATTCCTCCCTCGTCTCTCCCTTCCTCTCAACCACTACCCTCTCCTGTCCTCCCCTTTCTCCTTATTTTCCCCATTCCTTCATATCTCTACAATCTCCAACAGCTGCCTGGTTGGTCCCTGGACGACGAGGGGGCGATTGTGATCGATACAGTAAACTCCACAGCTCTAGGGAACTACAGCTGCACTCCATACAACAGCCTGGGGGCCATGGGGAGTTCTACACCTACCCACATCGTCCTGAAGGTCTGAAGCTGTTGCCCCCTCATCCACTCACCTTTACCCCTACCACAGCACTACTCCCTCACCCATCATTCTTACTTCTACCCCTCCATACTCCTCTTCCTTCCCCATTCCTACCCTCTGCTCCCACACCCATCCCAACTCTCCCCCTCCCACCTCACCCCACTCACTACACCCCCTTCATCCCTGTCCCCAAAATGGTTCTCACCTAATGCAGTCACTCTCCCTCTCACTCCTCCCTCCATCACACCCTCCACAACTCCCCACCCAACTGAACTCTCAATCTTTGTCCTCAGGACCCACCGAAGTTTGTCAAGAGACCATCAACGAGCTACCAGAAGGAGGTGGGGCAGGAACTGAGGATCGGCTGTTCAGGATCAGGAGATCCACAGCCCAGGGTCAGCTGGAGAAAGGTGGGATAGTGGGGAATGGAGAAAGAGGAGAGAGAAAGGTGAGGGAGAGATGGAGAGGAGGAAATGAAAAAGACAGTCAGAGAGAGAGAGAAAGACTGAGAGACAGACTGAGAGTGAGAAAGAGACTGAAAGAGAAAGAGATAATGAGAGAGAGAGAGAGAGAGAGAGAGAGAGAGGGGCAGAAAGAGAGACAGAGAATTGAATTGAATTGACTTTATTTCTTCCATCCTTCACATACATGAGGAGTAAAAACCTTTACATTATGTCGCCATCCAAATGTGGAATGTGCAATCATAGTAATTTATAATAAATAGTACAGTCAATGTAATATAGAGTACACTCAAATCAGCGTGAGTTCATCAGTCTGATGGCCTGATGGAAGAAGCTGTCCCGGAGCCTATTGGTCCTGGCTTTTATGCTGCAGTACTGCTTCCCAATGCTAGTGGCTGGAATAGATTGTGGTTGGGATGGCTTGGGTCCCCAATGATCCTACAGGCCCTTTCTACACACCTGTCCTTGTAAATGTTCTGAATCATGGGAAGTTCACAGCTACAGATGCATCGGGCTGTCTGCACCACTCTCTGCAGAGTCCTGCGATTAAGGGAGATACAGTTCCCATACCAGGCAGTGATGCAGCCAGTCAAGATGCTCTTAATTGTGCCCCTGTAGAAAGTTCTTAGGATTTGGGGGCCCATACCAAACTTCCTCAGCCGTCTGATGTGAAAGAGCTGCTGTTGTGCCTTTTTCACAAAACAACTGGTGTGTACAAACCACATGAGGTCCTCAGTGATGTGGATGCCAAGGAGCTTGAAGCTGTTTACCCTCTCAACCCCAGATCCATTGATGTCTATAGGGGTTAGCATGTCTCCATTCCTCCTGTAATCCACAACCAGCTCCTTTGTTTTTGCAACATTGAGGGAGAGGTTGTTTTCTTGACACCACAAGAAAGAGAGAGGAGAGAGAGACATAGAGAGATGGAGAGAGATATAGAGAGGAAGGAAGAGAGAAAAGGATGCAGAGGGATAAGAGGGGTGGAGGGGTGATGGAGCAGGGGAGGTTGCTATTGGAGGAGTATGTGCACTGTGGAGAGATGGGGAAGTGTGTGCATTGTCAGGGCTACAGAAGTGGGGAGGATAGGTGAGTGCACTGCAAGCAATGGAGGGGGAGAGGAGTGGAGTGGACACTGCAGGGTAGAGGGGATGTGGAGAGTGTGTTGGGAAGAGTAGCGTGTGATGGGGATGAGAAGTGGAATATGCACTGCGAGGGTTAGAGGGAGAGAGGAGGGACAAGAGAAAAGGGTACCTGCTACTTTCCCTTTGCTCCTTTGCAGGTAGGAGGAGGCAATGTCAACTATCAGGTCCACGGGCTCTGGGAATGCATTGCCAGCACTGATGTCGCCATGGTTACCAGCAATACCCAGCTCCAGGTGACAGGTCAGATGTCACCATCCACCCAGCGCTCTGGCAGTGATGTTCGTCAGGGTGGGGGGAGGAAGGCCCAGGGTTTGGGGAGGGGTTTTAGGGATGGGGGAATGGTTCATTCTGTTTGCAAAGGGGGATCCACAGTTGGGGGGGGGGATGAGTTCCCTATTTGAGGAGGGTTGAGGTTACATAAAGGTTGCAGAGGGCTTGCGGAGAGGTGGACCCTCTGATTTGGGAGGTGGGGGGAGGAAGTCTGTGTTTGTGAGAGTGGTACTCATGCTCTGGAGAAGGGGCTTGGAGGTTGCATCAGGGACAGGTGGGATGAACTCTGCCCTTTGATCATTGCCCCAGGGACCAGCCCTCACCCACCTACTGAGCTAATGGTTAGCACTGGAAGTTTCCGAGTGAACGTCTCTTGGTGTCCTGGCTTCGACGGAGGTCACCAGCAACACTTCCCTGTCTGGTAAGGCATGTAACAGGAGAATGTGAGGGTTTGTGGGGGAGGTGGTGGGCACTGGTCAGGACTTGTCAACCTCAAACTGTCAGTGGGGGAGAGCTGGGGACTTATGATCTAGTGGGGGTCAATGCTGCTGTTGACCTTTTACCCTGCCTCTTGAGCCTCCGTGTGGTCAACTTTACTGCTGTCACCACCCACCGTTCCCTGTGGGCTGACCCTGGGGAGCTGAGGTTAGCTGTATCAGTATTGTGTGACCTGCTGGCTCCCTGGATGGTCTTATGCACCAGTTAGGGAAATGCTTGTCGTTGTACATTTGTCCATCTGAGTGTAGGGATGATGTGAGGATTGGAACCCTCAACTCTCCCTCAACTTCTCTCCCCACTCTCTCTACTTCATCCTCTCATTTTTCTTTCTGTTTGTCTCTGGCCCTCGTGCTATATCTGTCTTTCACACGTTCCCCCTTCCTCCCACTCAAGTTTCGTCAGGCAGCTCCACAACCCCATGACTGGGTTTACCGGAAGGTTCCACTGGCTGTGGGTGGAGGGTCTGTGGCCAGAGACGTGCTACCAGTTCAGCGTGTTGGCCCAGAGTGTGTGCGGTAGCAGCCCCTTCAGTGAGATCGTCACAGCCTGGACCCTGAGTAAGTACTGACCCCTGACCTCGGTCTCATGCTGACCCTAGACTGACCTCAGCTCCATCTCTCAGTCCTACTGACCCCTGACCCAATGCTGACCTAGCCCTGTGACGAACCCCATTGCTCTGCTTGTGGATGACACAACAATAGCTGGCCTCATCAACAATGATGAGCTGGAGTTCAGAGAGGAAATGGAGCAGCTAGTGGACTAGAGTGAGAAGAACACCCTAAGCCCGAACATGGAGAAGACAGAGGAAATCATTGTGGACTTCAAGAAGGTGCAGACGAACAATCCCCCTCTGCAAATGCATGACTCCTCTGCAGAGAGAGTGCACCGTTCCTGGGAGTTCTCATCATGAATGACCTCACCTGGTCACTTAATATCACCTCCCTGAACAAGAAGGCAGAGTACCGCCTCCACTTCCTGACAATTTAGAATTTATTTAAATCTTACATCCATCCCACAACACAAGGGAGTAAAAATCTTTGCATTATGACTCCGTTGCAATGTACAGACATGTGAATTTAAAAGACTTGTAGAAAGAAACTGTCCCGTGGCCTGTTGGTCCTGGCTTTAATGTTGTGGTACCATTTGCCAGACAGAAGCAGCTGAAACAGTTTATGGTTGGGGTGACTGGTGTCCCTGATGATCTTCCAGGCCTTCTTTCTGCAGCTGCTGCTGTGAATGTCCTCAGTGGAGGGAAGTTCACATCTGCAGACGTGCTGGGCTGTCAGTACCACTCTCTGCAGTGCCCAGCGATCAAGGTTGGTGCAGTTCCGGTAGCAGGCAGTGATACAGCCAGTCAGGATGCTCTCAGTGGTGCCCAGTAGAAGGTCTTGAGGATTTGGAGGTTCATGCTGAACTTGTTCAGTCACTTGATGTGGAAGAGATGATGTGGTTTTTTTGCCACAAAGCTGGTGTTTACAGTCCAGGTGAGATCATTGGTGATGTGTAAACTACTCACTGCTCACCCTCTCAACTGCAGACCCATTGTTGTTGATCAGGCTGAGTCTGTCTCTGTTCCTCCTGCATTCCAGAATCAGCTCTTTTGTTTTTTGGACATTGAAGGAGAGGTTATTATCCTGGCACCACTGTGTCATCACTGCTAGAAATAAGTCCAATCAAAGTCATGTCATCTGTGAATTTGAATTGCAGATTGTAGCTGTGTGTGACGGTACAGTCGTGGGTGTAAAGGAGTAGAAAAGGGGGCTCAGAACTCAACGCAGGGCACCTGTGTTGAGAATCAGAGGGCGGTGGTGAGGGAGCCAATCCATACCACTTGTCGGCAACCCAGTAGGAAGTCCAGGATCCAGCTGCACAAGACAGGGTGAAGGCCGAGATCTCTGAGCTTCTTGTCAAGTCTGGAGGGAATTATGGTGTTGAATGCTGAACTGTAGTCGAGGAACAGCATTCTAACAAATGCACCCCTCTTCTCCAGGTGAGTGAGGACGGTGTGTCGTGCTGTGGCTGTGGCGTCATCGGTAGACCAGTTCCATCGGTCGGCAAATTGTAGGGGCCCAGTGTGGGTGGTAGCGTGTTGCAGGTGTAATCTTTAACCAGTCTCTCAAAGCACTTGCTTATTATTGAGGTGAGTGCAACAGGGCACCAATTGTTCAGGCAAGCGATGCTCCCACCGTCCTCCCATCTTAAGTGAATTTTACAGGAGCACCACTGAGAATGCCTTTCTGGGACGGGAGCAGTCCGGAAGTCCCTAAAAAGGACTGTGAGAATGGCTGAGAGGAGTCACAGGAGTCTCTCTACCAACTATCGGAGACATTTATCAGGAGCGTTATGTACACAGGGCCCTTAGTTTTATAAAGAATCCCACCCATCCATCCAGCATCCCTTTGACTCTCTACCATCAGGCAGGAAGGAGACTATGATGCATAAAGTCAAGGACAGTCAGGGTGGGAAACAGCTTTTTCCCTCAAGCCACTCGGCTTCTGAATTCCCTGCCGCATCACATTTGAAGTGTCATGATTAATGTTTCGTATCTTATTTATGCATAATTCATCTGTCGTTTTTATCCTTACTATCCTAAACCATGTGTGTTATGTGCTTTACACCCTGGTCCGGAGAAACATCTTGATTGACAGTATACTCTTATATAGGTAAATGTAATACATTTGACTTGACTTAGCTCTGAACCATGTCAATTCCTGACTCTTAATCCCACGTTAACTTTTACCCCTCCTGACACCCCAAAACATTGCTCAGCTTTGCCCACCTGTGACTTGTGCTGACCCATGACTCTGATCGCTCATCTGACCCTGGACATCTCAAGGAACATTCCCGTGCTGATCCTGAGCTCTAACCTCTAACCCCTAGCTGATCTCTTCACCCTCTGACTCCTTTTTCACCCCTGTGATAGGATCATGACCTCCAACCCTAGAATACCACTGGCCTAACGCTATGTTTTCCAACAGTTAATCTCACAGTAACCATCCTGAGCCCTGACCTTTGACTTTTGATCTCCAAAAGCAAGCACTGACCTCAAGCCATTGTTGAACCTCGAACCATGCTGACCCTCAGCCACAATTCTCTGGCCCCTGCAAGAAATGTGAGACTTCCAAATGCATACCTGACCTCTGACATTCATAGCTGACCAGTAATACGAAGGGGTCACTCCTAACCTATCTAATGCTCTTCCACCCCTCCGGCAGATGTTCCCATGGCAACAAGCCCACCTTGGCCTCCGGTGATGGAGGGATTTCACCTCCTCCCACCCAGGTCCCCTACGGCCAATCAGACGCAGCATGGCATCTTACTGCGCTGGAAACCTCCCCTCCCCACTTCACTGACTCCCACCACCTACCTCTTGGAGTCCTGGACAAAGAGTGGCTGGAGGCTGATGGAAAGCACCATCCCAGCCACCCAGGAGGAGCTTCTGCTGAGCAGTCTGGTCAAGGTGAGAGAGAAAGTCGGGAGGGAGGAAGGATGGATGTGGGGGGATAGAGAGAGGGAGGGAGGGAAAGAGGGAGAGATGAATGTGGAGAGATGGACAGAGAGAGGAATGGGGAGAGGTGGAGAGACGGGGAGAGAGATGGATGGAGAGGGGACAGAGACTGTGAGAGAGGGTAGGGAGAGAGATGGAGAAAGAGTAGAGAGAGAGAGGGGGAGAGAGATAGAGAGTGGGGGCGGGTAGAGAGTTGGTTTTCAGATTGTAGGCCTGTGACCAGAGGCATGCTGTAAGGGTGTGTGCTTTGCAGTATTATTACTAATTTGGATGAGAAGGTAAGTGGTGTGGTTAGTAGTTTTCAGGTGCCACCAATATTGCTGGTATAAGGGGCACTGAAAAAGGTTGTCTTAAGGTTTCAGCAGGTTTTACATCATGTGGGAAAAGTGGGCATAGAAAGGCAGATGGAATTTAACTCAGGCAAGTGTGAAGTGATATATTTTGGTGACAGGACAACAGGGAGTGTTGTAGATCAGACAGACCTAGGGGTATAAGTACATAATTCCCTGAAAGTGGCAACACAGGGAGATGAGATGGTGAAGAAGGCATTTGGCACACTTGCCTGCGTTGAGTCCAGGAGTTTGCATTACAGCTGTGCAAGGTAATGGTGAGACTGCACCTGGAATATTGTGTGCAGTTCTAGGAAGCTTGAGAAGGTGTAGGAAAGATTTATGAGGATGCTGCCAGGACAGAAGGGCTTGAGCTCTAAAGAGGGACTGGATAGGCAGGAATGTTTCCTCTAGAGCAGAGGAGGTTGAGAGGTGACACGACAGGGGTCTATAACATTATGACACAGGCAGAAAAGAGGAAGAGGTTCTACACAGTGAGTATTTAAAGTTAGGAAAGGCTGAAGAGAAGGGCATCTAAGGCTGTAATCTCTGATTACTCCCTATGCCATGGGCTAGTGTAGGTAGGAATGGGGTGACAGCCAGACGAATGAGTGGCTGCAGAGATGCTGCAGGAGACAGGGTTTCAAGTTCTTGGATCATTGGAACCTTTTCCTGTGAAAGGGTGATCTGAATAGTACAAGAGGGATGAGGGGGCTTGCTGATGCTTCTCAGGAGATAGCTGTAGATAAGGATAGGTCTGGTCCTTGTGGGAGAGTTTTAAATTGGAGTAGGGCAAATTTCAAGGGCAATGGGGGGAACTAAGAAGCGTTAATTGGGATAATCTTTTCTCTGGCAAGTCCACATCAGGCATGTTTAAAGATCAATTGCACAGAGTACAGGAAAGGTATGTTCCTGTTAGAAAAAAAGACAGATGGAAAGATAAGAGAACTTTGGATGTCCAGAGAAGTGATGAATTTAGTCAAGAAGAAAAAGGAAAAGAATGTAAAGATTTGGAAGTTGGGATCAAATGAAGCACATGAGGAGTATAAAAAGCCAGAAAAGAACTAAAGGCAGGAATTAGGAAAGCCAGGAAGGGCCATGAAAAGTCCTTGGCAAGTAGCATTAAGGTGAATCTCAAGGTGTTCTCTACATACATCAAGAGCAAGAGGATAATGAGGGAGAGGCTGGGACCACTCAAGGATAAAGGAGGGAACATTTTTTTGAATGCAGAGAATTTGAGTGAGGTACTTAATGAGTAGTTTGCTTCAGTATTTACCAAGGAAAAGGATATGAGGACCAGGAGATCAGTGCTGAGTGTACAGATACATTGGGGCATTTAGAGGTCAAGGAAGGGGAAGTGTTGGGCCTCCTAATAAGTATTAGGATGGATAGGTCCCTAGGGCCTGATGGGATTTATCCCACATTATCGAAGAAGGCAAGAGACAAGATTGCTGGGCCCTTGACAAAGTATCTATGTATCCTCTCTAGCCACAAGCGAGGTCTCGGAAGACTGGTGAGTGGTTAATGTTGTACCTCCATTTAGGAAGGGAACAAAGGAAAATCCTGGGAAATATAGGCTATCAGTCTTACGTCAGGTGTAGGGAAATTGCTGGAGAAAGCTGTAAGGGATAGGATATATGAGCATTTGAAAACCCATGGCCTAATTTGGGAGAACCACTCAAGGCTTTGTCCATAGCAGATCAAGCCTTATGAACTTGAGTGAGTTTTTTGACAAGGAGACGAGAGAGATTGATGAGGGTAGGGCTGTGGATATTGTATACAAGGATTTTAGTAAAGTGTTTGACAAAGTCCCTCATGGGCAGCTAATCCAGAAGATTAAGATGCAGGGGGTCTGCAGTGAATTGGTTGTTTGGATTCAGAACTGGCTTGTGCACAGAAGACAGAGGGGAGTGATTGAAGGGACTTATTCGAGCTGGAGGTCTGTAATTAGTGGAGTTCTGTTGGGATTTGTGCTGGGATCTCTGGTGTTTGTGATGCATATAAATGACCTGGATGAAAATGTAGATGGGTGGGTTAGTAAATTGGCGGATGATACCAAGATGGTGGAGTTGTGGATAGTGGAAAAGACAGGCAAAGAATACATCAAGATATAGACCAATTGTAGATATGGGCTGAGAAATGGCATAGGATTATAGAGAAATACAGTGCAGAAACAAGTCTGTGCTGAAACCATTTAAACTACCTGCTTCTAACGACCTGCATTGAGTCCATAGCCCTCCATATCCCTTATATCCATGTACCTATCCAAACTTCTCTTAAACATTGAAATCAAGCTTGCATGGACTACTTGCGTTGGCAGCTCGTTTCACACGCTCACCACCCTCTGAGTGAAGTTTTCCCTTATGTTCCCCTTAAACTTCTCACCTTGCACCCTTAAGCCATGATGTCTGGTTGTTATCCCACCCAGCCTCAGTGGAGAAAGCCTGCTTGCATTTACCCTGTCTATACCTCTCTTCATTTTGTATACTTCTATCAAATCTCTTCTCAATCTTCTATGTTCTCAAGAACACAGTCCTAACTTATTCAATCTTTCTTTATAACTCAGGTTCTCCAGTTCTGGCAATGTCCTTGTTAATTTTCTCTGCATGTATTCAACCTTGTTTACATCTTTACTGTAGATAGGTGACCAAAGCTGCGCACAATACACCACATCAGGCCTCACCTACATCTTACACAACTTCAATATAACATCCTATCTCCTATACTCAATACATTGATTTATGAACGTCAATGTGCCAAAAGCTTTCTATACAACCATATCTGCATGTGACACCACTTTCAACGAATTATGGATGGACCTGTATTCCCAGATCTCTTTGTTCTCCCACACTCCTCAGTGCCCGACTGTTCACTGTGTAAGACCCACTCTGGCTGGTCTACTGAAATGCAAAACCATGCACAAGTCTGCATTAAATTCCATCTGCCAATTTTTAGCCCATTTTTCCAACTGAGGCAGATCCCTCTACAAGCCACGATGACCTTCCTCACTGTCCACTGCACCCCCAATCTTGACGTCATCTACAAGTTTGCAGATCTGGTTAACCACATTATCATCCAGATCATTGATATAGATGGCAAATAACAAAGGTCACAGCACTGATCCCTGCAGCCCACCACTAGTCACAGACCTCCAGTCTGAGAGGAAACCTTCTACTACCACTCTCTGGCTTCTCCCACAAAGCCAATATCTAATCCAATTTATACGTAATCTTGAATGCCAAACAAATGCACCTTCTAGACCAGCCTCCCAAGTGGGACCTTGTCAAATGCCTTACTAAACTCCATGTAGACAACATCCACTGCCTTGTCTTCATCCGCTGCCCTGGTAACTTCCTCGAAAGACTCTATAAGATTGGTTAGACAGGACCTACCAGGTACGAAATCATGATGACTATTCTTAATCAGTCCATGTTTATACAAGTGCTTATATATCCAATCTCTTAGAATATCTTCCAATAACTTTCTGACAACTGTCAGACTCGCTGGCCCATAATTTCCTAGTTTATGTTTAGAGCCCTTCTTCAAACAGCAGAACAACGTGAGCTATCTGCAAATACTCCAGTATCTCCCATTGTTAAGGATGGTTTAAATATCTCTGCTAGGGCCTCAGCAATTTCTGCACTTGCCTCCCGTAGGGTCCAAGAGTACAGCTTGACAGGACCTGGGGATTTATCCAACCTGATTTGCCTCAGTGTAGCAAACACCTCCTCCTCTGTAAACTGTACAGGGTCTATGAAGTTGATGCCACTTTGCCTCACTTCTTTAGACTCTGTCTCTGACTCCTGAGTAAATACAGATACAAAGAATACATTAAGATCTCCCCCAGCTGTTTTGGCTCCACACATGGACTACCATTCTGGTTTTCCAAAGGACCAAGTTTGTACCTAACACTCCCTTTGCTCTTAACATATCTGTAGAATTCCTTAAGAATCTCCTTCACCTTGTCTCTGAGGGCAACTTCATGATTTTTTTTAGTCCTCCTGATTTCTCTTAAGTGTTCTCTTGCAATTCTTGTATGCTATAAGCACCTCATTTGTTCTGGTTTGCCGATAGCTGCTATGCACCTCCTTTTTTCTCTTAACCAGGCCCTCAATATCTCTTGAAAATCAAGATTTCCTACACTTGTTTTCTTTACCTTTTATTCTGACAGGCAAATACAAGCTTTGTAATCTCAAAATTTCATTCTTAAAGCCCTCCCAGTTTCCAAGTACACCTATGCTAGAAAACAGCTTGTTCCAACACACACTTACGAGATCATTTCTGATACCATCAAAACTGGCCTTTCTCCAGATTAGAATCTCAACCCACAGACCAGATGTATCTCTTTGCATGTTTACTTTGAAACTAATGGTATTGTGATCACTAGATACAAAGTGTTCCCTTACACAAACTTCTGTCACCTGCCCTTCTCATTCCCTAATAGCAGATCCAGTATCACAGGTTCTCTCGTTGGGACATCTATGTACTGATGAAGGAAACTTTCCTGAACACATTTGACAAACTCTATTGCATCTAGTCCTTTTACAGTGTGGGACTCCCAGTCAATATGTGGAAAGTTAAAATCACCTGCTATAACAGTCTTGTGTTTCTCAGTTCCACACATAATGCCTCACTAGTCATATTTTCCAATCTGTCGTGATGGAGCACTGCCATGACATTTTCCCTGTCTAGTAATGCCACCCCTCCTCCTTTAATCCCTTCCGCTTTGTCATCTCTAAAACAAAGGAACCCTAGATTATTGAATTGCCAGTCCTGTCCCTAGTCTCACTAATGGCTACAACATCATAATTCCAGGTGTTGATCCACGTCCTGAGCTCATCTGCCTTTCCTAACTTCTTGCATTGAAATATACGCAGCTCAGGACATTAGTCACACCATGCTTTTGATTACTGACTTTGTCTGAGTTCTTGTCAGCATCCGTCTCCACAACCTCTCCACTCTCTGTTCTGGCACTCTGGTCCCCATCCCCCTTCAATTCTAGTTTAAACTCCACCATACAGCATTAGCAAATCTTCTAGCTAGGATATTAGTCCCCCTCCAGTTCAGGTACAAACCATTCCTTCTGTACAGGTCCCAGCTTCACTGGGAGAGAGCCCAGTGATCAAAAATTCTGATGCCCCTTCCCCTGCACCAACTCTTTAGCCATATATTAAACTGAATAATCTTGCTGGTTCTGGCCTCATTAGCACATGGCACTGTTAATAATCATGAGATCACAATCCAGGAGGTCCTCCCTTCAACATAGCACATAACTCCCTAAATTCCCTTTGCAGAATATCATCACTCGTTCTACCCCTTCATTGGTACCTACATGGACATAAACCTTTGGCTGTTCACCCTCCCACTTAAGAATGCTGAGGACTCAATCTGAGATGTCCTGGGCCCTGGCACCTGGGAGGCAACATATCATCCTGGAATCTCATTCTCACCCACAGAACCTCCTGTTCATTCCTCTAACTAACCAATCCCCTATCACCACAGTGTGCCTCTTCCACCCCCTTCCCTTCTGAGTCACAGAGGCAGACTCAGTGCCAGAGACCGAACCACTATGACTCTCCTCTGTCAAGGTCAATCAACACCCCTCCTAACAGTACTCAAAGTGATACTTTTGTTGAGGGGAATAGCCACAAGAGTTCTCTGCAACTGCTCCTTAACCCCTTTCCCTTTCCTGACTGTGACCTTTTTCCTGTGTCCTGCACCTTGTGTTTAACTACCTCTCTATATGTTGAATCTATCACCCTTTCAGCCTCTCAAATGATCCAGAGTTCATCCAGTTCCAGCTCCAACTCCTTAACGCAGTTTGTTAGAAGCTGCAGCTGGATGCACTTCTTGTAGTTGTAGTCGTCAGGGACACTGGGGGTCTCCCTGCCTTCCTACATCCCACAAAAGTATCCTGCCTGGCATCTCTACTGTCCGAGCTGAGCATATATAAAGAAGGGAAATAAAGCTTAACCTGGAGCTTTTCTTTTTATTACTTCCTCTGACTGAAGCCTCTCTTCACTGAAGCCTTGAAGAGCTAAAGCCTCAAGATCACCACTCTGACTCTGTCCACTCAGACGACAGCTGTCGTGCTTGTCCCTGTCTTCCTTTAATTTGCTCTTGCTAATCAATCTCAAACATGGATTGTTTGCTGGTCAAAGCTGTATTATGCTGCCATGACTCTCTGCTTCCTTTTTCTACTCAGGCAGTGGACCTGAGTGAATCCACCTCCTCTCTGGGGGTGAGAGGGAGAGGGGGAGGGGAGGTGGAGAGCCAGACCAAGAGGGAGATGGAGGGGAAGAGGTAGAGAGAAGGGGAGATATAGGGAGAGGGGGAAAGGGGAGAAGGGAAATGGGAGAGGGAGAGAGGGAAGGAAGAGGGGGAGAGGGGAACGATGGGAGAGGAGAGAGGTAGGAAAGGGAGTGGGAAGCAAGCTGTGCTTGTCCCTGACTTCCTCTAATTTACCATTGCTAATCAATCTCAAACATGGATTGGTCACTAGTCAAAGCTGTATTCTGATGCTGTGACCCGCTGATCCCTTTTCCTACTCGGTCAGTGGACCTGAGTGAAATCCCCTTCTCTCAAACTTCCGATGTCCAGATTGGTTGCTGATCAGACTTCAATTAGATGGAGCTTAACTCAGATAAATGTGAGGTGTTGCACCTCGGTAGGGCAAATGCATGAAGACAGCACACTGATCCTTAGTGTTGTTGCTGAGCAGAGTGATCTTGGGATCCAAGTTCATAGTTCCGTGAAAGTGTCTACGCAGGTTGATAAGTCCTATGGAATGCTTGTTTCTGTTAGTCAAGGCACTGAGTTCAAAAGTCAGGACATCTCAGAAAGTGTTGCTGGTATCTGGAATGAGCTGCCAGGAGAAGGGTGGAGAGGCACAGGGAGAGGCATTTCAATGAACAGGGTACAGAGGGATGTGGTTTTAATGCAGATTAGTACGGAGGTGAGCAGAGACTTAGTGAAAGGCCTGTTGCGATTCTGCAACCATGAGAAGGGGGTGGAAGAGAGAGAAAAACTGGAAGAGGTAGATAAAGAGAAAGAGAGAAATGAGAAAAAGAGGCAGGCATATTGATAGATAAAGGGAAAGAGAAAGAGATGGAAGAAGAGTGAAGAGAAAATAGAGGGTGAAATGAAAAGAGAAAGAGAGGAACTGTGAAGGAGTGAGGAAGAAAGAGAGAGACAGAAAATGAGAGAGAGAAAATGAGAGAGAGAAGGTGAGAGAGGGAGGGACAGAGAACTGGAGAGACAGACAGACATACTTTATTGATCCCGAGGGAAATTGGGTTTCGTTACAGTCGCACCAACCAAGAATAGTGTAGAAAGATAGCAACATAAAACCATAAATAATTACATAATAATAAGTAAATTATGCCAAGTGGAAATAAGTCCAGGACCAGCCTATTGGCTCAGGGTGTCTGACACGCCGAGGGAGGAGTTGTAGTTTGATGGCCACAGGTAGGAATGATCTCCTGTGATGCTAGAGAGAGTGAGAGACAGAGATAGGATGTTGAGAAAGAGACAGAGCTGGAGAGAGAGGGAGGGACAGTGAGCTAGAGAGGGAGGGGACAGAGATAGGTGGAGAAGAGACAGAGAGAGAGGGGGAGAGGGTCAACCTTGGGACAGATTCCCTTACAGTGTTTCCTCTTCCTCCTCCAGGACACCCTGTACCACGTGCGCCTGCGGTCCCAGCGTGGTCCATGGATCAGTGTGCCCAGCCAGGTGGTTAATGTTTCCACGGTAGGTAAGTAGTGCCTGCCAAAAAGGCCCCACTTCCCAGCTAGCATGAGGCTGGCACCCGAGAAGCACAGTTGTCACAGAGAAGGGAAGCCCCACCCTGACTGTACAACACAGTGTTGGCTTCACTGCTGACAGCGGGACAAGGCGTAGGCTTCAATGGCAGGTCCACCCTGGATCAGAGCTGTGGGAAAGGTGTGAGGGCATGGGGTTTCCCATGGGGTTTCAGGGGCGAGGGGCTTTAGTTGTGGGGGAGACAAGAGACTGGGCTCATTCTTGGAACACAGGTGGTGGTGAGGGTCTCAGGTGGAGGTTAGGGTCTCTATCAGAGGAGAGGCCAGGGTCAGGGTTGGGACGGAAAGGAAGGAGAATCAGTGCTGCCAGGGGCAAATGTGTTGTTTAATAGGTGGCAGAATCAGTGAGGGAGAGTGAGGAGAGCTGGGGTGTGGGCTCTGGGAGAGGTGAGGTATGGGAGAGGTGGGGTGTGAGAAGAGGTGGGGTGCATAGAGGTGGGGTGTGGGAGAGGTGGGGTGTGGGAGAGGTGGGGTGTGGGAGAGGTGGGTATAGGGAGAAGTGGGTGTGGGAAATGGTGAGTGTGGGGAGAGGTGGAGAGAGGGAGAGGTGGGGTGTGGGAGAGGTGGGTGTAGGGAGAGGTGGGGTGTGGGAGAGGTGGGTGTGGGGAGAGGTGGAGAGAGGGAGAGGTGGGTGTGGGAGAGTGGGGAGAGGGAGAGATGGGCGTGGGGAGAGGTGGAGAGAGGGAGAGGTGGGGTGTGGGAGAGGTGGGTGTAAGGAGAGGTGGGGAAAGGGAGAGGTGGGTGTGGGGAGAGGTGGAGAGAGGGAGAGGTGGGGTGTGGGAGAGGGAGAGGTGGGTGTGGGGAGAAGTGGAGAGAGGGAGAGGTGGGTGTGGGAGAGGTGGGTGTAAGGAGAGGTGGGGAAAGGGAGAGGTGGGTGTGGGGAGAGGTGGAGAGAGGGAGAGGTGGGGTGTGGGAGAGGGAGAGGTGGGTGTGGGAGAGGTGGGGTGTGGGTGTAGGGAGAGGTGGGGTGTGGGAGAGGAAGAGCTGGGGTGTGGGAGAGGGAGAGGTGGGTGTGGGAGAGGTGAGTGTAAGGAGAGGTGGGGAGAGGGAGAGGTGGGTGTGGGGAGAGGTGGAGAGAGGGAGAGGTGGGTGTAGGGAGAGGTGGGGTGTGGGTGTAGGGAGAGGTGGGGTGTGGGAGAGGGAGAGGTGGGTGTGGGGAGGTGGGTGTAAGGAGTGGTGGGGAGAGGGAGAGGTGGGGTGTGGGAGAGGGAGAGGTGGGTGTGGGGAGAGGGTGGGGTGTGGGTGTAGGGAGAGGTGGGGTGTGGGAGAGGGAGAGGTGGGTGTGGGGAGAGGTGGGGTGTGGGAGAGGGAGAGGTGGGTGTGGGGAGAGGTGGGGTGTGGGTGTAGGGAGAGGTGGGATGTGGGAGAGGGAGAGGTGGGTGTGGGGAGAGGTGGGGTGTGGGAGAGGTGGGTGTAAGGAGAGGTGGGGAGAGGGAGAGGTGGGTTTGGGGAGAGGTGAGGAGAGGGAGGTGCGGTGTGGGAGAGGGAGAGATGGGTGTGGGGAGAGGTGGGGTGTGGGAGAGGTGGGTGTAAGGAGAGGTGGGGAGAGGGAGAGGTGGGTGTGGGAAGAGGTGGGGTGTGGGTGTAGGGAGAGGTGGGGTGTGGGGAGAGGGAGAGGTGGGGTGTGGTTGTAGGGAGAGGTGGGGTGTGGGAGAGGGAGAGGTGGGTGGGGAGAGGTGGGGTGTGGGAGAGGTGGGTGTAAGGAGAGGTGGGGAGAGGGAGAGGTGGGTTTGGGGAGAGGTGAGGAGAGGGAGAGGTGCGGTGTGGGAGAGGGAGAGGTGGGTGTGGGGAGAGGTGGGGTGTGGGAGAGGTGGGTGTAAGGAGAGGTGGGGAGAGGGAGTGGTGGGTTTGGGGAGAGGTGAGGAGAGGGAGAGGTGCAGTGTGGGACGGCCCAGTGAGAGCCGGAGTCATCACTGGCAGCTGTTTCCTGGCAATTGCTGTGACTGTCAGTGCTCTCGTATCCTGCCTCAGTAACCGGAGGAAGGCCAGGCGCAGGCAGGGTGAGGTGGTGGGTTGATGGTAGGGACTCTCTTCTTCACACTGCACCCCTTGCTCTTCCGCACTTGGGAGTACTGCAGCCTCTCGACTGCCCAAATCCTGACCCTCACCTCCCACACCCATGCTGCAGACATTTAAAATCCACCACTCTCTGTTGTACCTATCTCTGTAGCCACTCCACTCCCCGGTTTCTACACCCTTTCCCTGTAACTCTTTCTAATCCTTACACCCACTCCATCTGTGTAACCCTCCTCCAGCAACTACACCCCATCTCAGTGACCCCTCTGACCCCCACACCCTTTCCCTGTAACTCCCTTTGACCCCTGCAACCCATCTGTGTAACCCTCCTCCAGCTATTACACCCCATCTCAGTAACCCCCTCTGAATCTTATACCCTTTTCCTGTAACTCCCTCTGAACCCTACACCCTTTCTCTGTAATCCCCCTCCAGCAACTAGACCCCATCTCTGTAACCCCATCCCCTGGCCCCTAAACTGTCTGTGTAACTCCTTCTGACCCCTACACTGTCTCTGTAGCCCCCTCTGACCCCTACACTCTTTTTCTGTAACTCCACCCCCTGTCCCTGCACTCCATCTCCGTAATCTCCCACCTGGCCCCTACATCCCATCTCTGTAACCCCCTGACCCCTACTCTATTTCTGTAACCCCATCTGACCCCTACACCCTTTCTCTGTAATGCCCCTCCATCCTGCAACTACACCCCATCTCTGTAACCACCTCCCTGGTCCCTAAACCTTTTCTCTGTAATCACTCTGTCATTGTAATCCCCTCTGAGCCCGACACCCTTTCACTTTAGCCACCCTCCCCCACCCCCGCCCCAGTCCCTACCCTCTGTCACTGTAACTCAGCTCAGCACCCAATTCTATTCCATCTATAAGGGTGCAGGTGATCCCATAACAGTGGGCCCTGTCACAAAAAACAGAGTCAGAACACAGGAAGGAGACGGAGAGCTTAGTGACAGGGCAGCCACGTTCCTCAGAGTGAACATCAACAACAGCCCATCCTGGTCCAACCAAAAAACTCAGCAATGCCTCTAGTTCATCAGGAATCTAAAGAAATGTTGCATGCCCCATTTGACCCTTAGCAATGTTTACCAATGCACTGTAGAAACTGACCTACCCAGATGCATCTCAACTTGGGATGACAACTGTTCTGCCTGTGAGCACAAGAAACTGCAGCTCAGCACATCAGCCTCCCCTCCCTATATTGTCTACACTTCTCACTGCCTCCGTAAAGCAATAATCAAAGACCCCACCCATACCAGACATTCTCTCATCACTCCCTCCAATCGGGCAGAAGATAAAAGACTGCTGCCTCAATGCACCATTGAGATGAATTGAATTGTGTGAGCAATATGCAAGACAGGGTTGTCACTGTACCACTATAAATGTTCAAGGCTCAGAGTAAGTTAGAAAGATAGAAACATAGAAAAACTACAGCACAATACAGGCCTTTTGGCCCACAATGCTGTGCCGAACACGTACTAACTTTAGAAATTACCTAGGGTTACCCATAGCCCTCTATTTTTCTAAGCTCCATGTACCTGTCCAGGAGTCTCTTAAAAGACCCTATCATATCTGCCTCACCACCATTGCTGGCAGCTCATTCCAGGCACTCACCACTCTCTGCGTAAAAACTTACCCCTGACATTTCCTCTGTACCTACTTCCAAGCACCTTAAAACTGTACCCTCTCATGCTAGTCATTTCAGCCCTGGGAAAAAGCCTCTGACTATCTACATGATCAATGCCTCTCATCATCTTATACACCTCTATCAGGTCACCTCTCATCCTCCATTGCTCCAAGGAGAAATGGCCAAGTTCACTCAACCTATTCTCATAAGGCATGTTCCCCAATCCAGGCAACATCCTTGTCAATCCCCTCTCCACCCTTTCTATAGTTTCCACATCCTTCCTCTGGTGAGGTGACCAGAATTGAGCACATACTCCAAGTGGGGTCTGACCAGGGTCTTATATAGCTGCAACATTACCTCTCGGCTCTTAAGCTCAATCCCACGGTTGATGGAGGCCAACACACCATATGCTTTCTTAACCAGAGTCAACCTGTGCAGCAGCTTTGAGTGTTCTATGGACTCAGACCCCAAGATCCATTTGATTCTCCATACTGCCAAGAGTCTTACCAATAGTACTACAAATGTTTATATATTCAACCATCATATTTGACCTACCAAAATGAATCATCTCACACTGATCTGGGTTGAACTCCACCTGCCACTTCTCAGCCCAGTTTTGCATCCTATCAATGTCCCGCTGTAACCTCTGACAGCCCTCCACACTATCCACAACACCCCCAACCTTTGTGTCATCAGCAAATTTACCAACCCATCCCTCCACTTCCTCATCCAGGTCATTTATAAAAATCATGAAGGGGTTCCAGAACAGATCTCTGAGCACACCACTGGTGACCAACTTCCATGCAGAATATGACCCGTCTACAACCACTCTTTGTCTTCTGTGAGCAAGCCAATTCTAGATCCACAAAGCAAGGTCCCCTTGAATCCCATGTTTCCTTACTTTCATAATAAGCTTTGCATGGGGTACCTTATGCCTTGCTGAAATCCATTTACAATGCATCAATGATTCTACCTTCATCAATGTGTTTAGTCACATACTCAAAAAATTCAATCAGGCTTGTAAGGCAGGACCTGCCTTTGACAAGGTCATGCTGACTATTCCTAATCATATTATGCCTCTCCAAATGTTCATAAAACCTGCCTCTCAGGATCTTTTCCATCAACTTACCAAACACTGAAGTAAGACTCACTGGTCTATAATTTCCTGGGCTATCTCTACTCCCTTTCTTGAATAGGGAACAACATCTGCAACCTTCCAATCCTCCGGAACCTCTCCCATCTCCATTGTTGATGCAAAGATCATCGCCAGAGGCTCAGCAATCTCCTCCCTCTCCTCCCACAGTAGCCTGGGGTACATCTCATCAGGTCCTGGAGACTTAAACAACTTGATGCTTTCCAAAAGTTTCAGCACATCCTCTTTCTTAATGTCTTTAAGCTCAAGCTTTTCAAACCGCTGTAAAGTTCATTATTTACTTGTGATCTTATAGTCTGAATCATCCATGATGGAATTGCGGAGAAGACTCAGTGCATTGAATGGCCCAACTCTGCTCCTATGTCTTATGGTCTTATTATCAGATTGCATATACAACCTTGAGATTTATTTTCTTGTGGGCAATTCACAGTAGATACAAGAAACGTAATCAAATCAGTGAAAGACCTGTCCAACAGAATGAACAAACAACCAATATGCAAAAGACAACAAACCATGCAAATACAAAAGAGAAAAACAATAATAATAATAATAATAATAATAATAAATAATCTTTTATATTCAAGAAAATGAGATAAAGAGTCCTTGAAAGAGAGTCCATAGGTTGTAGGAACATTTCAATGGTGGGGCAATGAAGTTATCCCCTTTGGTTCAGGAGCCTGATGGTTGAGGGGTAATCAATGTTTTTGAACCCTGCAGTGTGAGTCCTGTACCATCTTCCTGATGGCGACAGTAAGAAGAGAGGTGGTGGGGTTTCTTGATGATGGAGTCTGCTTTCCTGTTCTCCATTAGATGTGCTCAGTGGTGGGGAGGGCTTTATCCATAATGGTCTGGGCCTTATTCATTAGTTTTTGTAAGATTTTCTATTCAAAGACATCAGTGTTTTATAGCAGCCAGTGATGCAACCAGTCAATATATTCTTCACCACACACCCATAGGATAAACAATAATATCTATTGACATGTGCCAATTATAAATCTCTCATGTATTTACCTCTCACAATCTATGAAGCACTCTCTGGCCTGTACACCCCTCTCCTCTCTCTGTCACCTTCACCAGCCCCTCACCCCACCTTAACTTTGTAACTCCTCCAGCTCCTACATACCTCCATATCTTTGTGACAATACCATTCCATCCTTCTCTCTGCCCCTGCAGACCCTACATCCCACAGGACCACACACTGGTGATTCACTGATCCTTCCTGTGAACTTGTTGGATGTCATGCAGACAGTGCATTTGGGATCTCCCCACTGCCCTTAGGTCCCAGGACCAGATACTGGAATTATGTGGAATTAAATCTACTGTTTCCTTTTGACTTTCCCAGATATTCCGATCATTTTCAGTCATTTCCAGAAATCTCCAGAAACACAGTAAGTTACACAATAAGTGTATAATCGAACAGTATAAAGGGAGTTTCACTCTGACCGGTGTCCTGGGAGTGTGTGATGGGACAATGTAGAGGGAGCTTCACTCTGTGTCTAAACGCATGTCCTGAGAGTGTGTGATGGGACAGTGTAGAGGGAGCTTCACTCTGTGTCTGACCCGTGCCCTGGGAGTGTGTGATGGGACAGTGCAGAGGGAGCTTCATTCTGTGTCTGACCCATGCCCTGGGAGTGTGTGATGGGACAGTGTAGAGGGAGCTTCACTCTGTGTCTGACCCGTGCCCTGGGAGTGTGTGATGGGACAGTGTAGAGGGAGCTTCACTCTGTGTCTGACCCGTGCCCTGGGAGTGTATGATGGGACAGTGTAGAGGGAGCTTCACTCTGTGTCTGACCCGTACCCTGGGAGTGTGTGATGGGACAGTGTAGAGGAAGCTTCATTCTGTGTCTGACCTGTGTCCTGGGAGTGTGTGATAGATGGTGTAGAGGGAGCTTCACTCTGTATGTAATCAATACTCCAAGAATGTGTGGCAGGACAGTGTTGATCAAATGTCTGTTCTCCTTTTCCAGATCCTCCAACAGTCCAGAAAGTGTCCTGAAGCTGAAGGTCCCGATTCCAATCTATCAGACATTTCCCGAAGTCCGCTGCTCGCCCCAGAGTGCACTCGTCAACCGGGATTCCCATGCCATCCATCCTCTGCAGGGTATTTGCCGAGGTGCTGACGGTCGCTTCGTGGTCGAGCCAGAGGCAAGCAGAAATATGATGCTGCTGTGGCCCGGGGCCCAACTCCCAGAGATTCCTTGGAATTTGGGACTGGACAGGGAGAAGGGCCCAGGCTCCCCGGGACAGAGCCACTGCCGTGACTTCACCCTGGCCTGCAGCTCCCCAGCTGGAGAGTGCAGCCCTCTCTGTATCCTGGGACTGAGCCCCATCCTGTCTTCACCAGGGACGGACTCTGCTCCTACAGCCTGGGGCCCTGGCCCACAAACACCGCCCCCTCTGTGGGCAGGGTCAGGGAGCCACCCCTGATCTGTGGGTCCCGACTTCGCACCAGCGTCCTCCACCAGTGGAGCAATACAGCGGAGCGTTGTGGGGGAGACTGGAACAGGCAGCAGGTGAGCTGAAAGGATGGGCTCTGTGGGACTTAGTGAGTTCACCCAATATCCTCATCGAATCTCTCATTCCACCGCTCCCTGTCTCCTCACAGGAAGCTGTCTCCGCATGGGATTGTGGATCACCAAGAGAGGTGGAGTGCTGGAACAAGGCGAAGACCCTCCTCCATCACTCTGTCCTATTCTGGACAAGGTCAGTACAGACCAGAAAGATCCCAGGGAGGGCTCTGATTGGTGGGATGGAGGGTGTGAGGAGGGTGATAGGTGAGGGAGTCATGGAGGAGTGGGGGAGGTTGATGGGTGGTGGTGTGTCCGGGAGGCTGTAGGAGGAGGGAGGAGAATGTGAGTGGAGGTGTGAATGGGAGGGAGTAAGAGGTAGGATGGGAGGGTGAGTGGAGGTGTGTGTCAGAGGGTGTAGGAGGTAGGAGGAGAGTGTGGGTGGAGGAATAAGTGGGAGTAGGAGATAGGAGGGGAGGGTGTGGAGGTGTGAGTGGGAGGATGTAGGAGGTAGGATGAGAGGGTGAGTGGAGGTGTGTGTCAGAGGGTGTAGGAGGTAGGAGGAGAGTGTGGGTGGAGGAATAAGTGGGAGGGAGTAGGAGATAGGAGGGGAGGGTATGGAGTTGTGAGTGGGAGGGTGTAGGATGTAGGAGGGGAGGGTGGATGGATGTTTAAGTGGGAGGGTGGTGGAGATATGAGTAAGAGTATGTAGGAGGTAGGAGGGGAAGGTTGGTGGAGGTGTGAGTGGGAGGGAGTGCAAGGCAAGAGGGAAGGTTGGGAAAGGAGAGATGGAGCTGGGGGGAGAGTCGGAGGAGGTAGATGGTGGTGGGAGGAGGAGGGGAGTTGGGTCATGGTGTGGGAGGGAGAGGGGCAAGTGGATGGATGGCTGATGGGAGGGGGAGGTGGGCAGGGATGCTTCTCAAATCTGACCTCTCCCCACTTTTTCCCTCCCCAGACACAGGTGTGGGTAGTCCGTGGTATCTGCAGCATCGGCAGCCCTTAGTGGACCCTCTTCCTTCGCCCAGATCCCGCTGTGCCGCCCTTTGGGCTGAGTTTCAGGAGATGCGGGGGGCAGCAAGGTCCTTGTGGCAAGGAGGGGTCTCCCAGCGCCCTTGGACGCAGGCCACCCTCCTCTGACTGATTGGACTGTGCGTCAGAGCACCAAGTAACGATAGTGAACTAGACAACTTGGATTAAAGTTGGGTAGCCTCCAACCTGATGGCATGAACATCGGCTTCTCTAACCTGTTAATGCCCCTTCTCCCCTTCTTACCCCATCCCTGATATATTTAGCTTTCTCCCCCCTCCTCTTTTTTTTCTGTTTCTCTGCCCATCACTCTGTCTGTTCTTCATCTCCCTCTGGTGCTCCCCTCCCTCTTTCTTTCTCCCTCGGCCTCCCGTCCCATGATCCTTTCCCTTCTCCAACTCTGTATCCTTTTTGCCAATCACCTTTCCAGCTCTCAGCTTCACCCCACCCCCTCCTGTCTTCTCCTATCATTTCGCATTTCCCTCTCCCCCCCTACTTTCAAATCTCTTACTATCTTTCCTTTCAGTTAGTCCTGACGAAGGGTCTCGGCCCAAGACGTCGACAGTGCTTCTCCTTATAGATGCTGCCTGGCCTGCTGTGTTCCACCAGCATTTTGTGTGTGTTGCTTGAATTTCCAGCATCTGCAGATTTCCTCGTGTTGGATTAAAGACTTCTTATTGGTCGCTCAGGTGTCAATCATTCAATATTGAAACTCCCACCTTCTGGCACTTACATACCTCTACCTCTCTGGTCCCCTCCCTGTCTCTCTTCCCCTCCATCCCATCCCTCTCTCCACCTCTGCTCTCTGTCCTCTCTGCCCGTTTGCCTTCCCCTCCTTCTCTCTCCCTTTCCTCCTACCTAATTGCCACCAATCTCCCTCACCAGGCATTCTGGTTACCCAGAGGTTATGCAATGAGAACAGGTCAAGGCTGCTTTGTGTCATCTAAAGTGGGGAAGATGAGCGGTGGGCAGGGAGAAAAGTGGTGGCATTTGATATCCACAAATACACCTCCCTCACCTCTCAGTAACACGTCACCCCCGATTGAGGGAGTCAATCTCAGGTTAGAAAGACAGATGGTTCACTGTCCTTCAGCTCAAACACAGAGTGGGGACGCTGAAACTGTGTCCAACTCAGTTAAACCCAACATTCCCTCTAAATTTATTTACAGCTGCACAGACCAACCATTGTTCTGAGCAGCAAATTATTATACGGCCTGAAAATGGTAATGCGCTCTAACTGTTTAGATGCTGAGAAACTTCCACCTGCGTGGCAACAAAGGCCTTTGCACAGGAGCCTCTTGGTTACAGTGTGGACTCATACTTATGCAGCTTAGAAGGAACAGTGGGTAGGCCCCAGCATGGCACTAAGGGCAGTTGTGGTAACCACGGCCCAGGAGAGATGGGGTCCCAGTGGTGAGGGTGGGGTATTATAATAGCCTTTATTCTGTGATCCTTGCCTCTTGATACCCCAGCCAGAGGAAACATTTTCCCCACACCCATCCTGTTATGCTCTTTTAAAGAGTTTGGGTATTTCTGTGAGATCATCTCCCATTCTTCTAAACTTCAGAGAGGACAGTCCCAGTCTGTTTCATCTCTTCTCGTGGGACAAACAATCCCTCTCCCTTCACTGCACTCCCTCTGTCACATGTAGATCCTCCCTTAGTTGGGGAGCCCAGACCCATCCACAATATTAGGTTGGCATGTTAGCACTGTGGTTAGAACAGGGCTTTACAGTGACCCAGGTTCAATTCCTGCCACTATCTGTAAAGAGATAGTTCACTCTCAACATGACTGTGTGGGTTTCCTCAGTTTCCTCCCACAGTCCAAAGACATACTGTTTGGTAGGTTAATTGGTCATTGTAAATTGTCCTATCATTAGACTAGGGTTAAATTGGGGATAGCTGGGCAGTGCGGCTGGAAGGGTCTATTCCATGCTATAACTCAATAACTAAATAAATAATCCTGGTGTGGTCTCCCCAGAGCCTGGGATAATTGGAGCAAGGTGTCTCTACTCTTGGAGCTGAACCTTCACACATTAAAGGACATTGGGCAGTTTCCCTCCTGAATCTGCTGTTCCTGCAGAGTGGCATCCGGTGACTGGTTCTGGGACACCCAGTTTCCTCCTATCACCAAAACCGTCTGTCCTTCATTGTCTAAAACATCTTCCAGTTTCCCACTTTCTTACACTGCAGTGGATGAGTTCGCATCTTCCACTTGTTCTGTCCCTGCCCACCCACGTACACTCTGAAGCCTCTCTGCATCCTCCACGCACCCCTCATTGCCTCCAGCTTTAGCATCATAGTGTTATACAATACAGAAGGAAAACAAGCCCTTCACCCTAACTCATCCATATTGACCAATATGTTGATCCATTTGCTCTGTCACCCTCTAACCTTTCCTATCTATCTACCTGCCCAAATAGCTGTTAAATACTGTAATTGTACCCACCTCTACCACTTCCTCTGGTAGATCATTCCACACATCCACCACCTGAGTGGAAAAAAGTGCCCCTCTGGTCTTCTTTAAATCTTTCCTCTCTCAACTTCCAGTCCTGATACAGAGTTTTGATCCAAAAATTCCTTGCCTAGATGCTGCCCGACCCCTGAATTCCTCCAGCAGACTGCTGGAGTCCACAACCCTGGGAAAGTGACAGGACAGGAGGTGTATGATTGCATGGGTGGCTCCCCCCACTGTTTACATAGGACCTCTGTGTGCTCCTGATATGCGGCTCCAAATTCCCAATCCTCTCCTGAAAGCTTCCTCTACACTTGGGCTGTGGGTCTGAAAGTCAGTGGAGATACTGTGTTTCTTCACAGAGACTTCTAGCAGATTCTTGAGTCATTCTGTCTGTCAGCCCGTGATGGAGCTGGGAACAGACTGTGTCTCATGTCGGGCTTATTAATAACATGGTCTGTCCTGGGCTTTAAGCAAATTCTGCTGAACGCTGGACTCCAGCAGTTGATGAGGCTGGTGAGGCAGCTTAAGGAAAGCCCATCAGAAAACCCAAGCTCGCATGTTCTCCCCACCAGATACTGGTTCAAATCCCAACTGTTCCAGCACTAGGACGCACATCTTTCTGCCTTCAGTTCCAGCAGGAGAGATTCAGGAATGAGTGACCAATTATGCAGGTCACAAGCAACTCATATGGATGGGAGCAACGTAGAAGTGCAGTGTGTAGTGATGCTACCTCCCAGTTCCAACAACCCAGGTCTCTGGCGGTGCCTATGTGGAGTTTGTTTTTGACCACCTGATTTTCCCCCGTGTACTCTGGTGTCCCCCCCACCAGCCCCCACTGTTCAGAGATGTGCAATTTTATGGGTTAATTTTCTTTGGGTGAGGGGAAGAAACGGGGGTGGGGAAAGTAAATGGAAATGTGAGGGGCAATGGAGCTGAAGATACAGTGGTGTTGGGAACAGGAACGGGGCGAATGGCCTCAATATTTAGCGCCATCGTTCTCCTCTCCATTGATTCACTGAATCCCAGTCCAGTTACGAAAGAAATCCACATCCAGATCTTGCCAAGCGCCACACTACATTGTAATATCACTGCGATGAAAATTTACTCAAATTCTTGCATCCAGGAACGATGAGAGCGGGTCGGTCTCTGTGGCGCAATGGACGAGCGCGCTGGACTTCTAATCCAGAGGTTCCGGGTTCGAGTCCCGGCGGAGATGATTATTAAGAAAATAATTTTTTTAAGCCCTTTCTCCTTCCCCCCAAAATTATAACGCACGGAATAAAATTTGCAGATTTCTGCAAAGCAATTTTCAGCTCGCAGCCAGGCACGTCAGCCGGTTGCCCGCCGGTTCAAGCTGATCGGGTGCCGCCAACGCCGACTGGAGTCTTTCCGATGAACGGACAGCGGCCGACCTCCACAAGGTACCAGGTTTTGTCCCACGATAGGGCAAGGTTTTAGATCTACAAGGAAACCCCCATCTATCTGCCTCTTAACCATCTGTCACCATCTGGTCCTCTCTCAATACCTACACAACTTTTCCTCCATCCTCTCCTCCTTCTATCTCTCCCTTCCACGTCCCATCCTGCCTCTTTGTCCATCCATCTATCTCCCTATTTATTTATTGATTAGCTATCTCGCTATGTAGACCACTTTACCCCCTCTCTCATCCCATCTATTAAGCGCTGGACACGTAACTCTCGCTATCCTCTTTCACTACAGTTTATCCCTTATTTGTATGTAAATAAATATCTACCTCCGTCCCTCGCCTGACCCTTCCTCTTCTTACTCTCTCTCTCTCTCTCTCTCTCTCTCTCTCTCTCTCTCTCTCTCTCGCCATGTAGCATTCCATCTGCAGCAACCCCATAGCCTGAGTCACAATAGTAGGTGGCCACTGTGTGTGTGTGTGTGTGTGTGTGTGTGTGTGTGTCTGTGTAGGGAGTGAGGGTGTGGGGGAGGAATGTGGGGAGAGAGGTGGATGGGCAGGAGAAAGCGAAGGTCAGATTCAGATTCCGGCCCAGAATAAGTAGAGCTGGTCTGGTGCCGCGTGAGTCGGGAACTATCCGTGGTGCTGAAAGCATAATGTACTGTCCGTGGTGCTGGAAGCGGAATGGACTGTCCGTGGTGCTGAACATTTGGTTCGCACTCATTTCAGCGAGAGTCGGATATTCAAAGATCAAAGTAAAATGTATCATCAGAGTACATACGTGTCACCACATAGATTTTTCTTCTGCGGAAGTACTTAAAAATCTATAGAGCAGTAACTGTAAGCTGTAAACAAATTGTTCAAATGCAGATATAAATAAATAACAATAAATAACCAGAATTAAATTACAATATTACATCTATCAATATAACAATATAACAGAGTTCTTAAATGAGTGTAGCTATACCCTTTTGTTCAAGAGCCTGATGGTTGAAGGTTTGTAACTATTTTTGAACCTGGTGGTGCTAGTTCTGAGGTACCTGTACTTTTTACCTGATGGCCAGTGGATGTAGTGTACCCGGACTTCCAGAAAGTTTTTGATAAAGTCCCACATGGGAGATTAGTAGGCAAAATTAGGCTGGCTGACAGAAAACAAAGAGTAGCGATTAACGGGTTCCTTTTGGAATGGCAGGCTGTGACCACTGGGGTACCGCAAGGTTCGGTGCTGGAACCACAGCTGTTTACAATATACATTAATTATTTAGATGAAGGGATTAAAAGTAACATTAGCAAATTTGCTGATGACACAAAGCTGAGTGGCAGTGTGAAATGCCAGGAAGATGTTATGAGAATGCAGGGTGACTTGGACAGGTTGGGTGAGTGGGCAGATGTATGGCAGATGCAGTTTAATGTGGATAAATGTGAGGTTATCCACTTTGGTGGCAAGAACAGGAAGGCAGATTACTATCTAAATGGAGTCAAGTTAGGAAAAGGGGAAGCACCACGAGATCTAGGTGTTCTTGTACATCAGTCAATAAAAGCAAGCATGCAATTACAGCAGGCAGTGAAGAAAGCTAATGGCATGCTGGCTTTTATAACAAGAGGAATTCAGTATAGGAGCAAAGAGGTCCTTCTGTAGCTGTACAGGGCCCTGGTGAGAACCCACCAGGAGTATTGTGTGCAGTTTTGGTCTCCAAATTTGAGGAAAGACATTCTTGCTATTGAGGGAGTGCAGCGTAGGTTCACAAGGTTAATTCCCGGAGTGGCGGGACTGTCATATATTGAAAGATTGGAGCGACTGGGCTTGTATACACTGGAATTTAGAAGGATGAGAGAGGATCTGATTGAAACATATATTATTAAGGGATTGAACACACTGGAGGCAGGAAGCATGTTCCCACTGATGGGTGAGTCCAGAACTAGAGGCCACAGTTTAAGAATAAGGGGTAGGCCATTTAGAACGGAGATGCGGAAAAACTTTTTCACTCAGAGAGTGGTGGATATGTGGAATGCTCTGCCCCAGAAGGCAGTGGAGGCCAAGTCTCTGGATGCATTCAAGAGAGAGTTAGATAGAGCTCTTATAGATAGCAGGGTCAAGAGATATGGGGAGAGGGCAGGAACGGGGTACTGATTGTGTATGATCAGCCATAATCACAGTGAGTGGCAGTGCCGGCTAGAAGGGCCGAATGGCCTACTCCTGCACCTAATGTCTATTGTCTATTGGCAACAGCGAGAAAAGAGTTGCGTGGTGAAGCTCTTTGATGATGGATGCTGATTTTCTACAACAACATTTCATGTAGCTGCTTACAATAGTTTGGAGGGTTTCACCTACGATGTACAGGGCTGAATCCATTACCTTTTGTAGGATTTTCCACTCAAAAACATTGGTGTTTCCCATACCAGGCCATAATGCAGCCAGTCAGCACACTTTACACCACACATCTAATTTGCCAGTGATTTTGATGACAAACCAAATTCCACAAAATCGTGACAAACTAAAGGTGCTATCGTGCTTTCTTTGCAACAATATTGATATGGTGGGTCCAGGACAGGTCCTGTGAGACGGTGACGACCATGAATTTTCAGTTACTGACTCTCTCCGCCTCTGATTCTCCAATGATCACTGGGTCATGGACCTCTGGTTTCCCTCTCCTGACAAAAGTCAGAGTCGGGTTTATATATATAAAATAGTTAAATTCAGATAAGCAGTGCAAAAGCAGAAATTTAAACAAAAGTAATGATGTAATATTCATGATTCAATATCCATTTAGAAACCGGATGGCAGAGGGGAAGAAACTGTTCCTGAGTCGTTGAGTGTGTGCCTTCAGGCTTTTGCATCTCCTTCCTGATGGTAACAATGATAAGAGCTATGACTGGATGGTGCGGGTCCTTGATGATGGAAGCCTCTTTTCTGAGGCACTGGTCTTTGAAGATGACTTGGATACTGCAAATGCTAGTACCCAAGATTGAGCTGACTATTCTTATAACTCTCTACAGCTTACTCTATACTGTACAGTAGCAGCCCCCCCCCCCCATCACATACCCAACAGTGATACAGCCAGACAGAATGCTCTCCAGAGTACACCTGAAGAAGTTTTTAAATGTTTTAGGTGACAAACCAAATCTCTCCAAACTCCTGACAAAATATAGCCACTGTCTTGCCTTCTTTATAGTTGCATTGACATGTTGAGACCAGGTTAGATCCTCAGAGATATTGACACATCAGAACCTGAAATTGCTCACTCTCTCCTGTTCTTCTCCCTCTATGAGGATTGATGTGTGTTCCCTCGTATTATCCTTTTTGAAGTCCACAATAAGCTATAAAGGGAGTTATTGTCTTACAAAGAGTGTATAAGACAGGAAGACATAAGAGCAGAGTGAGGCTACTCAGCCCATCGATTCTGCTCTTCCATTTGATCATGAATAATTTATTATCCTTCTCAACCTCTTTTTCCTTCCTTTTCCATGTAACTTTTGATGACCTGACTAAGCAAGACCCTATCAATCATTGCTTTAAATATATTTAATGACTTGGCCTCACAGCCATCTATGGCAAAGAATTCCATAGATTCACTACCCTTTGGCTAGAGAAATTCCTTCTCGTCTCTGTTCAAAATGGATGTCCCTCTATTTGGAGGCTGTACCCTCTGGTCCTAGACTCACCCACAATAGGAAACATGCTCTCCACATCCACTCTGTCTGGATAGACCTTTCAGTATTTGATAAGTTTGAATGGGATGCCCCCACATTCTTCTAATCTCCAGGGAATAGAGGAGATACATTAACCCTTTTATTCTTGGAATCATTCTCCTGAGCCTCCTCTGGACCCTCTCGAATGCCAACACATTCTTTCTTAGATAAGGGGCCCAAATCGACTCACTATACTCCCAAGTGCGGTCTGGTCACTGCCTTATAAAGCCTCAGCATCACAGTCTTGCTCTTATACTCTAGCTCCCTTGAAATGAATGCTAACATTGTCTTTGCCTTTCTTAGCACTGAGTCAACCTACACATTATCTTTAGATAATTATATACTAGGACACCTGGACTCCCTGATCTGTGAATTTTATCCTTATTTAGAAAATCATCTATGCCTTTATTCCTTCTACCAAAGAACATGACCATAGAATTCCTTACATTATACTCCATCTGTCACCTCTTTGCTCATTTTCCCAATATGTCCAAGCCCTTCAGCAGACTCTCTACTTTGTCAACACTACCTGTCCCTCCACCTCCCTTCGCAAACTTGGTCACAGTAGGAATGATCAATTCCGTCATCCAAGTTATTGACATGAAAACAAGCAGTCCCAATACCTACCCATGTGAAACTCTGCTAGTCATGGGCAGCCAACCAGGATGGGCCCTCTTTATTTCAACTCTTTGCCTCCTGTCAATTTGCCAGTCTTCTATCTATGCTTGTATCTTTCCTGTAATACCATGGGCTCTTATCTTGCTAAGCAGTCACATGTATGGCACAGTATCAAAAGCCTTCTGAAAATCCAATATTCATGGATTTTCTTTTGTCTAATCTGCCTGCTATTGTTGCAAAGAATTCCAACAGATTTGTCAGGCAAGATTTTCCCTTATGGAAACCATGCTGGCTTTGGCCTACATGTGCCTCCAAGTATCTGGACTCCTCGTCCTTAATAATGGAATCCAACACTTTCACAACCACTGAAGTCAAGTAAACTGGCCTATAATTTGCTTTCTTCTGCCTCCCTCCCTTCTTAAAGAGCAAAGTGATGTTTGCAAATTTTCAATCCTTCAAAACCAATACAGAATCTAGTGATTCTTGCAAGACCATCATTAATTCCTCCATAATCTCTTCAGCTACTTCTTTCAGAATCCTGAGATGAAGTCCATCTGGTCAGGGTGACTTACCTACCTTCAGACTTTTCAGGATCTCAAGTACCTTCTCCTTAGTAAAAGCAACTATACTCACTTTTGCCCCCTGACACTCTTGAACTTTTGGCTTACTGATAATGTCTTCCACAGTGAAGACTGATCCAAAATTCTTAATAAATATGCCCACCTTTTTTTGCCCCCATTACTACTTCTCCAGCATCATCTTTAGTGGTCCAATTTCCATTCTTGCTACTCATTTACTGTTTAAACTGTATATATCAGAAATAAAAACTTTGGTATCCTCTTTAATATTATTTAGTAATAATAGTAATATAATATTTCATCTATTCCATCCTTATGGATTTTTAGTTGCCTTCACTTGGCTTTTAAAATCTCCCCAACCCTCGAACATCTCACTATTTCTGCTATATTATCTTTAGCATTTATTCTGTCTTTGACTTCCATCAATGCTTTGAGAGATTGATCTTGGCTAGAATGAACTCCTGCCTCAGCAAGGACCTAGACCCACTACAATTTGCCCGTCACCACAATAGTTCTACAGAAGATGTAATCTCAATGGCTCTTCACAAAGCCTTACATCACCTGAACAATTCAAACATCTATGTCAGGGTACTGCTGTTTAACACTAACCTTCCCACAGTCCTGATCAATATGCGACAGAACAACATGCACAACATGCTGGAGGAACTCAGCAGGTTGGGCAGCATCCGTGGAAATGAACAGAAGAGGGAGGGGGCAGAACTTGTATCTGCCTAATGGAGTCCAGGTAGGCAGATACAAGTTCTGCCCCCTCCATCTTCAGTCCTGACGAAGGGTCTCGGCCCAAAACATTGACTGTTCATTTCCATGGATGCTGCCTGACCTGCTGAGCTCCTCCAGCGTGTTGTGCATGTTGCTTTGACACCAGCGTCTGCAGAGTATTTTTGTGTACCTCACTCAACAATTGGATCCTCGGCTTCCTAACTGGAAGACACAATCTGTGCAGATTTGTGATAATATCTCCTCCTCGTTGATGATCAACACTGGTGCACCTCAAGGAGGTGTGCTTAGCCTGCTGCTCTGCTCCCTCAATACCTATGACTGTGTGGCTAACTATAGTTCAAATACCATCTATAAATTTGCTGATGATTCATCCATTTCAAATGGAGATGAGAGGGAATACAGGGGCGAGATATACCAGCTAGTTGAGTGGTGTCTTAGCAACAACCTTGCAATCAATGTCAGTAAGACGAAAGAGACATGGGATCATGAACCAATCCTCTTAGAGGGATCAGAAGTGGAGAGAGTGAGCAATTTCAAGTTCCTGGGTGTCAAGATCTCTGAGGATCTAACCTGGTCACAGCATATCGATGCAGCTATAAATAAGGCAAAACAGTGGCTATATTTCATAAGGAGTTTGAAGAGATCTGGTTTGTTACTTAAAACATGCAAAAATTTCTATCGATGTATTGTTGAGAGCATTCTGACAGATTGCATCACTGTCTGGTATGGAGAGAGAGCGGGGGGAAACTACTGCACAGGACCAAAAGAAGCTACAGAGAGTTGTAAAATTAGCTAGCTCCATCTTGGGTACTTGCCTCCCTAGTATCCAAGATAACTGCAAGGAGTAGTGCCTCAGAAAGGTAACATCTATTATTAAGGATCCCCATCACCCAGGGCATGCCCTCTTATTGTTACCATCAGGGAGGAGGTACAGAAGCCTGAAGTCACACACTCAGCAATTCAGGAACAGCTTCTTCCCCTCTGCCATCCGATTCCTAAATAGACATTGAACTCTTGGGCACTACATCGTTTTTTAAAAAACATATATTTTATCTATTTTTGCACTGTTTTAATCTATAATTAATTTACTTACTTAATCTTTTTTCCTACCTAAATTATCATGCATTGCATTGAAATGCTGCTGCTAAGTTAACAAATTTCACGACACATGTTGGTGACAATAAACCTGATTCTGATTCTTGTTCTGACTTCCCTTGTAGGCCATGGTTGCCTCATCCTCCTTTTAGAAAAATCCTTCATCTTTATTTATATATGTATCCTGCACCTTCCTAATTTCCCCCAGCAACTCCAGTCATTGCTGTTCTGCCATCATCCATACTAGGGTTCCCTTCCCATCAACTTTGGCCTGCTCCTCTCTAATGCCTAATTCCTTTTACTCCACTGTAATACTGATACATCTGATGTTACCTTTTCCCTCACAAACTGCACAATGAATTCTATCATATTATGATCACGTTCTCCCAAGTGTTCCTTGGGAGCTCCCTAATGAAATCTGGCTCACTACACAGTCCAGAATTGCCTTTAGCTACTCTAAATGGCAATCTTGTAAGCATTCTATAAATTCCCTCTTTTGGGATCCAGCACCAACCTGGCTTTCCGAATCTACCTGTATATTGATATTCCGCGTGACTATTGTAACACTGTCTTTTCAACATGAGCTTTCTATTTCTCATTGAGGCCTCTGAGTTAAGAATCAGAATCAGAATCAGGTTTATTATCACTGGCATGTGATGTGAAGTTTGTTAATTTAGCGGTAGCAGTTCAATGCAATACATAATGTAGAAAAAACAAAATAAAATAATAATAATTAATAAACAAGTAAGTGAATTACAGTATATGTATATTGAATAGATTAAAAATCATGCAAAATAACAGAAGTACTATATATTAAAAAAAGCAAGGTAGTGCCTAAGGATTCAATGTCCATTCAGAAATCAGATGGCAGAGGGGAAGAAGCTGTTCCTGAATCACTGAATCACAGGCTTCTGTACCTCCTACCTGATGGTAACAGTGAGAAGAAGGCATGCCCTGGGCACTGGAGGTCCCTAGTAATGGACGCTGCCTTTCTGAGACACCGCTCCCTAAAGATGTGCTGGATACTTTGTAGGCTAGTACCCAAGATGGGGCTGGCTAAATTAACAACCCTCCGCAGCTTCTTTTGGTCCTGTGCAGTAGCACCCTGCCCTTCGCCATACCAGACAGTGATGCAGCCTGTCAGAATGCTCTCCACTGTACAACTATAGAAGTTTTTGAGTGTATTTGTTAACATATCAAATCTCCTCAATCTCTTAATGAAATATAGCCGCTGTCTTGCCTTCTTTATAACTGCATCAATATGTTGGGACCACGTTAGATTCTCAGAGATCTTGATACCCAGGAACTTGAAATTGCTCACTCTCTCCACTTCTGATCCCTCTATAATGATTGGCATGTGTTCCTTCATCTTACCTTCCCAGAAGTCCACATTAGCTCTTTCATCTTACTGACGTTGAGTGCTATGTTGTTGCTGCGGCACCATTCCACTTTTTGGCATATCTCACTCCTGTACGCCCTCTCGTCACCACCTGAGAATCTACCAACAATGGTTGCATCATCAGCAAACTTATACATGGTATTTGAGCTATGCCTAGCCACACTGTCACGTGTATATAGCGAGCAGAGCAGTGGGCAAAGCACACACCCCTGAGGAGCACCAACGTTGATCGTCAGTGAGGAGGAGATATTATCACCAATCCACACAAATTGTGGTCTTCCGGTTAGGAAATCAAGGATCCAATTGTAGAAGGAGATACAGAGGCCCAGGTTCTGCAACTTTTCAATCAGAATTGTAGAAGTGATGGTGTTAAATGCTGATCTATAGTCAATGAACAGCATCCTGATGTAAGTGTTTGTGCTGTCCAGGTGGTCTAAAGCTATGTGAAGAACCATTGAGATTGCAGCTGCCGTTGTCCTATTGTGGAGATAGGCAGGGATTCAGTCTAATCATGACCAACCTCTCAAAGCATTTCATCACTGTGGATGTGAGTGCTACCGGGCAATAGTCATTAAGGCAGCTCACATTATTCTTCTTTGGCACTGGTATAATTGTTGCCTTTTTGAAGCAAGTGGGAACTTCTGCCAGTAGCAGTGAGAGGTTGAAAATGTCCTTGAATACTCCCGCTAGTTGGTTGACACAAATTTTCAGAATCTTACCAGGTACTCCATTGGGACCTTCCGCCTTGCTAGGGCTCACTCTCTTTAAAGACAGCCTAACATCGGCCTCTGGGACAGAGATCACAGGGTCACCAGGTTCAGCAGGGATCCTCACAGCTGTAGTTGTGTTCTCCCTTTCAAAGCGTCCATTGAGTACATCTGATAGTGAAACATCACTGCTATTCATACTATTGGGTTTCTCTTTGTTGGAAGTAATGTCTTGCAAAACCTGCCAGAATTGTCTTGCATCTGATGTCACCTCCAACCTCTTTCAAAATTGACTCTTTGTCCTTGAAATAGCCCTTCGCAAATCATACCAGGTTTTCTAGTATAGGCCTGGGTTGCCAGACTTAAATGCCACAGATCTAGCCTTCAGCAGACGACGCATTTCCTGGTTCATCCATGGCTTTTGGTTTGGGCGTGTACAGTAAGTCAGACGAGTGACCAGTTAGTAGGAGGCAATGTGTGAAAAGGGCTACCTTTCATTTAGGTCCACATCAAACATTTAAAAAGCAGAGTTCCAAGCCAGTTTTCTCCGAGTTGGAGAATCCACACCAGAGGTGCGTAAAAAGACAACACGAGTGAATCTGCAAATGCTGGAAATAAATAAAAACACAAAATGCTGGCGGAACTCAGCAGGCCAGACAGCATCTATGGGAGGAGATAGTGACGACATTTCGGGCCGAAACGTTGTCACTACCTCCTCCCATAGATGCTGTCTGGCCTGCTGAGTTCTGCCAGCATTTTGTGTTTTTGTGCGTAAAAAGAATTACTGTTTAAATCAGAATGATGATCAAGATTTTAAAGGCAGAGTTCACAGCAGTTTCTCTGAGTTGAGGAGCAACCAATCAGCAACTGTCTTGGAGTTCTTGTTTGTTCATTCCTCTGTTTGTGCATGGGATAGTGAGACTGGCTCCAGGGGCAGTGTTCTGTGCTTTGTCTGGGATGTGGGAAGTCTCCCAGATAAACACATCTGCACCAGGTGCACCGAGCTGCAGCTCCTGAGAGAATGTATTAAGCAAATGGAACTGCAGCTCGATGACCTTTGACTCATACGGGAGAATGTGGAAGTGATAAACAGGAGCTACAGAGAGGCAGTCACCCCTAGGTTGCAGGAGACAGGTAACTGGGTGAATATCAAGAGGAGGGGAAGTGCACAGCCAATGTAAAGTACACCAGAGGCCGCTTCCCTCAATAATAATTATACAACTTTAGATACTATTGAGGGGGGTGACCTACTGGGCAGTGGGGTGGGGGCTTCATTGACCATTGCTGTGGTTCAGAAGAGCAGGAGGAAGAATGCAGTGTTTAAAGGAGATTTCTTTGTCAGAGCAACAGAGATGAGGTCCTGTGGGAATAACTGAGATACTTGGATGGTATGTTGCCAAGATCTCAAGGGCGAGGGTGTGCAGCCAGAAGTCTGCATCAATGACGTAGGGTGACAAAGTGAGGATGTCTTGAAGAGAGCTTTCAGGGAGCTAGGTAGAAAGCTGAGAAACAGGACCTCTGGAGTAGTAATCTCTGGATTGCTGTCTGTGCCACGTGCCAGTGAGGGTAAGAATAGGAAGCTGTGCATGGCTGGGGAACTGATTCAGATCTATGGACCATTAGGATCCTGTCTGGGGAAGAAATGACCTGTACAAAAGGGATGGATTACACCTGAATCCGAAGGGGTCCAATATCCTTGTGGACAAGTTGGCTCGAGTTGTTAAGACCATAAGATCATAAGATATAGGAGCAGAAAGTAGGCCATTCAGCCCATCAAGTCTGCTCTGTGATTCAGTCATGGGCTAATCCAATTATTCCAGTCATCCCCACTCTCCTGCCTTCTCCCCATACCCTTTGATGCCCTGGCTAATCAAGAACCTATCTACCTCTGACTTAAATACACCCAATGACTTGGCCTCCACAGCCACATGTGGAAACAAATTCCACAGATTTACCACCCTCTCACTGAAGAAATTTCTCTGCTCCTCTGTTCAAAATGGATGTCCTTCAATCCTGAAGTCGTGCCCACTTGTTCTAGACTCCCCTACCATGGGAAATAACATTGCTATATCTAATCTGTCAGGCCTTTTAACATTCGGAATGTTTCTTGCCCTCATATTTTATCTTTTCCTTTCTTATAGCTTTTTTAGCTGCTTTTTGTTGGATTTTAAAAACTTCCTAATTATCCAACTTACCAATCACTTTTGTAACGTTATATGCCCTTTCCTTGGCTTTTATGCATTTCACAAGATCACAAGACAAAGGAGCAGAAGTAGGCCATTCGGCCGATTGAGTCTGCTCTGCCATTCCACCATGAGCTAAACTATTCTCCCATCTAGTTCCAATTTCTGGCTTTTTCCCCATATCCCTTGATACCCTGACTAATTAGATACCTATAAATCTCCTCCTTAAACACCCTCAATGATCAGGCCTTCACAGCTGTATGTGGCAACTTGTCAGCCACAGTTCTTTTTCTGTGAGACATATCTATTCTGTGCCTTGTGAACTATTCCCGAAAACTTCAGCCACCTCTGCTCTGCCATCATCCCTGCCAATATCCTCCTTGAATCCACCTGGGCAAGCTCCTCTCTCATGCCTCTGTAATTCCCTTTATTCCATTGCTATAACAATACATGTGAGTTATGCTTTTCCCTCTCAAGTTGCAGTATGAATTCAATCATATTATGATCACTGCCTCCTCAGGGTTCCTTTACATTAAACTCCCTAATAAGATCTGAGTTATTTCACAACACCCAATCTTAGACAGCCTTTCCCTGAGTAGGCTCAAGCACAAGCAGCTCTAAAAAGCCATCTCTTTTTAAAAAAAAATATACTTTATTCAAAAATAAATTATATACAATAAACCATTCAATGACTTTCAATCCTTTACAACTGTTTCCATTCCTATCTTTACATTTTCACACTTTTTCCCACCCACGTGGCACTCTGTTATTCCATATTTACTTACAATTGTTGAGGGGTACATACCCCACCCCCCCACCCCTCAACTCCCATGGGAGAAGAACCCTAGACTGTGGTCCTTCCCCACTGGGCCCTTGCAGTGGCTGCACCAAGTTTGAGTGCGTCCCTCAGCACGTACTCCTGCAGCTGAGAATGTGCCAGTCGGCAGCATTCCCCCACGGACATCTGCGTGTGCTGGTAGACCATCAAGTTTCAGGCCGACCAAAGAGCATCTTTCACCGAGTTGATAATCTGCCAGCAGCACCGGATGTTGGTCTCTGTGTGCATCCCCGGGAACAGCCCATAGACTAGAGCATCCTCTGTCACACAACTGCTGGGGATGAACCTCGACACTGTCCCTTCCATCCTCCTCCACACCTTCTCCGCGAACCCACAGTGTGCAAAGAGGTGGGTCACCGACTCCTCCTCACTGCAGTCCTCCTGTGGGCAAAGGAGTGAGGAGATAACGTTCCGGGCGTACAGGAGGGATTGGACTGGGAGGGCCCCTCTCACTGCCAGCCAGGTAAGGTCTTGGTGCCTGTTGGTGAGGTCTGGCGATGAGGCATTTTGCCAGATGAACTGGACGGTCTGCTCAGGGAACCACCCCACTGTGTCCATCACGTCCTTCTCCTGCAGTGCCTGTAGGACCTTATGTGCTAACCACTGCCTGATCGCCCCTGTGGTCAAAGGCGTTGACCTGAAAGAACTTCTCTACAAAGGACAGGTATGGCGCCAACGACCAGATGACAGGGGTGTTGAGCGAGAAAGGGGCCAGGCCCATCCTTCGTAGCCAGGGCGACAGGTAGAACCTGGGCACATAGTGGTACTTGGTGCCCACATACCTGGGATCCACACATAACCTGATGCAGCCACACACGAAGCTGGCCATCAGGGTGAGGGTGACATTGGGGATGTTTTTGCCCCCATTGTCCAGGGATTTGTGCATGGTGGTCTGTCTGACCTGCTCCATCTTGGATCCCCAGACGAATCTGAAGTATTCAACAAATTTCCTCTTCTGTGATCTGATACAAACCTGATTTTCCAAATCCCCTTGCATATTGAGGACCCCCATTACAATTGTGACATTACCCTTATCACATGCGCTTTCCAGCTCCCTTTGCAATCTCAGCCCCACATTTTGGCGACTATTTGGAAGCCGATACTGTATATGATTTCCATAATGTTTTTTTCACCCTTGCAATTTCTTAACTCCGCCCACAAAGATTCAGCAGTCTCTGACCCTATGTTACCTCTTTCTAAAGGTGTAATTCCATCTCTTACCAACAGAGCCACACCACTGTCTATGCTTTCCTGCCCATCCTTTCAATACGAAGTATATCCTTTGATGTTAAGCTCCCAACTATAGCCTTCTTTTAGCCACGACTCAGTGTTTCCCCCAATGCCATACTGGCCAATTTCTAATTGCGTCACGAGTTTGACTACCTGAGGAGTAGTGAGACTCCTTGGAAGGAGAGGCTGATGATAAGGTGAAATTGCAGTCAACAGCATGAGTTGCAATGTAAAAGGTGGACAAGATCAAAAAGGATGAGTACAGGATGGAAGGTACAATATTTGAGTGCACACGTTATACGGAATAAGGTCAATGAACATATCACAGTTAGAGACTGGCAAGTATGATGTTGTGGGCATCACTGAATCATGGCTGAAAGAAGATTATAGCTGGGAGCTTAATGTCCAAGGATATAATTTGTATCAAAAGAATAGACAGGAAGGTAGGCAGCGTGGCTCTATTGGTAAAAAATGAAATTAAATCATTAGAAAGAGGTGACATAGGGTTGGAAGGTGTTGAATCATTGTGGATAGAGCTAGGGAATTGCAAAGGTAAAAAGACACTGATGGGAGTATACTGTATCCAGATCCCCAAATAGTAGTAAGGATTAGGCTACAAGTCACAATGGGAGACAGAAAATGTATGCCAAAAGGTCACTGTTACAGTAGTCATGGGGGTCTTCAATATGCAAGTGGATTTGGAAAATCAGATTAGTGTGGGATTGCAAGAGGAAGAATTTCTAGAATGCTTACGAGATGGTTATTCAGTATAGCTCATGGTTGAACCCACTAGGGGGTCAGCTATTCTGGATTGGGTATTGTACAAAGAACGAGAATTGATTAGAGATCTTAAGGTAGAGGAACCCTTAGGGGATAGTGATCATAGTATGAGTGAATTCACTCTGAAATTTGAGAAGTTAAGTTATATTGTATCAGTATTACAGTGGAGTGAAGGAAATTACGGAGACATGAGAGAGGAGGTGGCCAGAATTGATAGGAAAAGACTATTGGCAGGGATGATGACAGAGCAGCAATGGCTGGAATTTTCTGGAAGCAATTCAGAAGACACAGAATATATACATCCCAAAGAGGAAGAAGTATTCCGAAGGCAAGGTGACACAACAGTGACTGACGAGGGAAGTCAAAGCCACCATAAAAGCTAAAGAAAAGGCATATAACAAATATAATAATGACTTGGATGATGGAATTGATGACTTTGTTACAAAGTTTGTAAATGATATCAAGGTGGAGGGGCAGGTAGTTTTGAGGAAAGAGAGAGGCTTTGGTAGAAAAAATGAAGGGCTGACTATTTTCTAAATGGAGAGAAAGTATAAAAGTGTGAGGTGCAACGAGATTTGGGAGTCCTTGTGCAGGATTCCCTAAAGGTTAAATTGCAGTTTGCGTCTGTGGTGAGGAATGCGAATATGATGTTAGCATTCATTTTAAGAGGATGAATATAAAAGCAAGGATGTAATATTGAAGCTTTACAAATCACTAGTAAGCCTTAACCTTCGATAGGATGTTTGGAGCCCTTAACTTAGATAGGATGTGCTGGAACTGGAGAGGGTTCAAAGGAGGTTCATGAAAATGATTCCAGGATTGAATGGTTTGTCACATGAAAAGTGTTTGATGGCTCTGGGCCCGTATTCACAAGAACTCAGAAGAATGAGGGGTAACCTCAATGAAACCTATTGAAGGCCTTGATGGAGTGGATATTTCCAATGGTGGGAGTGTCTATGATCAGAGGACACAGCTTCAGAATAGAGGGGTGTCCTTTTAGAACAGAGATGAGAAGGAATTTCTTTAGTCAGAGAGTCGTGAATCTTTGGAATTTATTGTCACAGGCAGCCATTGAGTCCAATTGTTTATGTATATTTAAGGCAGAGGTTTTTAAGATTCTTGATTGGACAGGGCAAGAAGAAGTTAGGAGATTGGGATAGAGATGAAAAATTGATCAGCCATGATGAAAAGGTGCAGCAGACTTGATGGGCCAAATGGCCTACTGCTACTCCTTTTCCTTATTGTTTTATATAACTCCCAGAGGGTCTTTTAACCCTTGCAGTTTCTTAACATTACCCACAAGGATTCTACATCTTCTATGTCACCTTTTTTCCCAGGATTTGATTTCATTTTTTTAACTTACATGGCCAGCTCAACCCCCCTGCCAGCGTGGGTGTCCTTTCAAATCAAGATGTATCCTTAGATATTAAGCTCAAACAATGATCTTGTTTCAGCCATGTGGTTCCCACATCATACCTACCAATTTCTAACTGCACTACAAGATCATCTGCCTTTTCCTGTAGAGTGCATTCAAATATAACATCAAGGAGCATTCTGCTTGTGCAGCTCTTGCATCGTGCCCCTCTCCACTCCATCATCTCACTCATTTCACCTTGGATCTGTACCTCTGTAGTCTGCAGCTCTTCACCACTCCCAGCTGTGTAACTGTGGGAAGAGTCTTGTCACCAAAATGCTCAAATTTCTACAGATATACCTATCTGGTTGCATCTCTGTCTGGTAAGGAGGGGTCACTGTACAGGATGAGAAAAAGCTATAGGAAGTTGAAAACTCAGCCAATTCCATCATGGGCACTACCCTCCCAGCATTGAAGACATCTTCACAAGGTGGCATCCATCATTTAGGACCTCCATCACCCAGGACATGTCGTCATCTCACTGCTTTCATCAAGGTGCAGGTACAGGAGCCCGAAGGTACACACTCAATGTTTCAGCAACAGCTTCTTCTCCTCGACCATCAGATTCCAGAATGGACATTGAACCCATGTACGCTACCTTAATATGTTTTTCTCTATTTTTGCACTAGTTGTATATATTTCCATTGTAATTTTTAGTTTTTATTGTGTATTGCAATGTACTGCTGCTGCGGGTAAGCACATTTCACAACATACTGTATGCCAGTGATACTAAACCTAATTCTGATTCTTCCCCTGCCAAGCAGTGCATCTCAGACCCCCAACCTCTGGGGTAACACTGTATCTTCTCTCTCCTATAATCCTTGCCCTAGTTCGTGTAAATCTCTGCCTCTGGTCTCAGCAAAATTGCTCCTTTGTGCACACCCCTTCACTGTCTCCCCTTTCTCCGCAGTGATAGTATTCCCGTTCAGCAACTTCCTCATAACGTCTGCAACCCCCACCCCCGCCCCCCACCATCTAATGGGACCCAGTTTCTTTCCGAATGTGGTGACAACTTTTCCCAGTGTCAGACTAACTCCACCATCCCCTCCCTTATATTGTGTCTCAGCTGAGGGAATGTGAACCGTCTGCTTTTCTAGCCCTGGATCCTGTTGTCCCACTCCTTTAAGGAACTGTAAACAGACATTTCCTCTGTCCCTCTACACGCCAGACCCCAGTCCTGCAACTTCAGTCCATCACCACATATTTATGTGTTAACTACAGCCACCTCCTTCTTGTACAAACCCAATTTGTCTCACGACAGTTGGAATCTTTCCTCCTCACTGGCAACTACAAGGCTTGTTTCTGTGACCACACATTTAGTTGGATATTGCCTACAAGATGAAGCAATGGATGGAACACTGAACCTCTGGATTTCGCTGGTTACCAATCAACCATGTCAAAATCCTTGGGCAGCAGAATCATGTAGTACCTGATTGACCTGTGCTGTCTAGGTGAGGGCTTATTCTGTCCCTCACAATAAATGCCAATCACTTGTCCAAGAAAATGATGTGTAAATAGCAACTTTGAGGTGGGTACTGTAGTCACAGCATACCAGAAGTGGCAGGAGTGTTGGGGGGGGGGGGGCAAAGGAAGCTAATGTTTCAGGAGGTGGTTGGGGAGCTGATTGAGAAGTTCCTTGTTCTGGTTGTTGGAGCTGCCCTCACCCAGGGAAGTAGAGAGTGCTCTGATTTGTAGATTGGGGAAAGGCAGTGGGGTGTGAGGTGAGTCACTCCCACAGGATCCCCGGTCTCTGACCTGCTCCTGTAGACATGGTGTTGATGTGACTGGTCCAGTTGAGTTTCTAGTCAGTGGTGACCCCATGGTGTTGATGTGACTGGTCCAGTTGAGTTTCTAGTCAATGGTGACCCCATGGTGTTGATGTGACTGGTCCAGTTGAGTTTCTAGTCAGTGGTGACCCCAGGGTATTGATGTGACTGGTCCACTTGAATTTCTGGTCAGTGGTGACCCCAGGGTATTGATGGTTGGGACTGGACAATGGGAATATCAGGGGGAGTTGGTCAGACTCTCTCTTGTTGGGGATGGTCACTAGCTGGTACTTGTGCGGTGTGATAAACCTGTCACTTCCTTGCCCATGTCTGAATATTGTCTGGGTCTTGCTGCATGTAGACATGGGCTGCTTCACCTGCTGAGGTGGAAACGGAACTGAACATTGTGCAGTCAACAGTGAACATTCCCACTTCTGACCTCAGGATGCAAGAACAGTTCTCATGGAACAGCTAGAGGTGGTTGGGACCAGGACACTGCCCTGGGGAACTCCTCACAACCTCTTTCTTAGTTCTTGAATCTGTTTTCATATATAAACAGTTTACTCTGTAGTTTAGAAATGCTGACATATAAAGGGGAAGATGGTGCTATATCAGTCCTATGTCATCCAGTCATCAAGGATCCCTTGTCTCATTCACACAATCACACTCTCAGGGGTCAATAGACCAGGTCTGCAGCTGCAGCAGGACTGCTGACATTGAAACTCTGGATGGAAAGTACTTTTAGGAGCATTGATAATGAGTGGTCGTGATAAGGTTCACCACCAGAGAACAAAACAGTAGATGCGAACAACAGAAACAAGACTAAATTGGAAAATATTTTATTTTATGTGCATGAGGGTGCACAGGTAGTATCTTTCTGTACAGTTTGATACTATTACAAGATTTACAGTAGACCATTTGTATTTACATATTTACAGTAAATAGTGAGCATGATGTAGAGAGAGGGGGGGCAAGTGGAGGCTGGGGTGGAAATAGAACTGACGTTAGGCAGTCACTGGTTTACATCTGACCTCAGCATGCCAGGATAGACCAGCTGGAGGTGGCTGCATCCAGGACACTGCCCTGGGGACCGCTCACAATCTCTTTCTTAGTTCTTGAAGCCCTTCTGCTTTCACCACCCAGGATGTGAAAGAGCAAGATGGATGGAGAAATTTTGGAGAGTAAGTGAGATAGAGAGGGACAAGAGGGGGTGAGAGAGGGCGAGAGGATGAGAATAACTATCATAGATGACCATGAGGGAGATAAAAAGCCCCCCAGTCAGTTCAACACATGGATCCGTGACCAGAATCAGGAGTCAGTGACCAAGGTCAGGGTTCAGTGCCCTGGTTAAAAGTCAGTGACTGCAGACAGGGATTGGGCAGAATCAGGTCAGCAGGAGATGACTGAGGCCAGGGGTCAGTAAGCTGATGGAGATGCAACCTGGGATCGTTGTGATTGCTCTTCCCTATCCTGGCCATGATCCATTCCCACCCCACCCTCCCTATCCCAGCCCCAAGCAGACCAGGCAGACAGATACTGGCCAAAGCCATTTCTTTAATCTGCTCTTCTCTCTCTCTCTGCCTCTGATTAAATCTCCGGCATGTCGGCAAGGTGGAGAGTGCCTTGAGATGACCCAGCCTAACCGACGTCCTCTTCGAATCTCACCGTGATGGCACACCTTGATCCAACTCGTAGAACAACAGGTAAGCCTCACTGGAGACAACCTGGTTGTCCTGAATGAGCGACACCCTGTGGGAGAGTGGGGAAGAAGGAAGGGAGTAAAGGGTGGATGAGAGGGGAGCAGGGGAGGGAGGGGCAGAGATTGAGAGAGTTAATAAGTGAGGGGAAAGGGATATGGATTCATTTTTTGACAAGCATACATCACTTTTGGAGAGAGGGAGAGGTGAGGCAGGGAGTATTTAGGGTGTTGGAGGGGTTGCCAATCAAATGTCTGCTTTGACCTGGATGGTAAATTGTCACATGTACCAAGGTATGGTAAGTGACTGTTTTGAACGTAATCCTTGCAGATCATTTTCACACTACAGTGCATCAAGGCAGTTCAAGGAAAAACAACAGAATGCAGAATTAAGTGTTACAGTTGGTGGATGTTCCTGCCAGCACTGAAACAGTCACTCTGCGGAGAATTGCGAGAGGCTGAACTTCTCTCCCCAGGAAAAGAGAAGGCTGAGGGGAGACGGTGGAGGGTGTGAAATGGTGAGGGGTCTGGGCAGAGTAAATAGAAAGAAGCAATTTCCCTGAGATCAGGAGCAGAGGTTTACAGGAACTGAGGCATGGATTAAAGGGGAGAGGAAGATGTCCAGAACAGAGGGAGGCCAAGAACCACCCCAAGTGGATGAGCGAAGAACCATGTCCTGCATGGGTACAGACCCAGTGTGGGTGGGTGGGGGCAAGTGAGGGAAGCATTTTCCCCTCACCTCCCAAACGGTAAAACTGATTTCAGAGCCTATAGGCCTTTCAGCCCCTCCTGCTCCCTGCCCTCCCACTGAGATCATGGCCTGTCTAACCACTTCCTTGCATGTTCCCCGCCCCCCAACATAGACCGACCCCTGGAACCAGGACACACTCAGTGACAGGGTGGGGCCCTCTTTCCAATGTTCCACAGATTCATGATATGAATTGGGCAGACCCCCATATTCCCAGACATCCCCACCTCCCTGTTTCCATTCTCCACCGGAGGGAACCTCTTTACACCTCCTTGGTGCAGCCCCTCAGCACCTCCAGTTTCTTGAGTCACTCCTCAGTCTAAACTGCAGCCAGCGCCACCCTACCCTTCTCAGTCTCTGCTGGTGAGAGTACGCTGGGGTGGACCCTGTCACCCTGCCTGCAACACCAGGGGTCCCACATTAAATGAAAGCAGAAGCACTGCAACCGTACTCCAGGTGAGCTCCCACCAAAACCCAATCCACTGCTACAGACCCCTGCCCACTGCTAGATGTTCCCACCAGCCAAGTACTTTCCCTGCGAATGATACACTATCCCCATGTGCCGGCTTCCTGTGTTCTGTGTACGGGGATGCCATCTCCCTTCATGCCAGAGCCTCTGTCCGCTCTCTCCATTTACACAACCTCCTATGTCCCCACGCTCACCACACCAAGGGTCTCAGCTTTCCATCTGTACCTCCCCCATGAAAAGGCAAGGAAGCAGAGATGAGGACAAAGTCAGACCATCCCTGAACTCAGTGTGAAGACTGGGGTCCAGAGGGGCCAAATAGTCTGCCCTCACAAAACAGGACATGCCCTCTTCTCATTGCTACCATAAGGGAGGAGGTACATAAGTCTGAAGGCACATATTCAGCAATTTAGGAACAGTTTGATCTCTGGAAATGATCTTTGTATCATCAATGGGGACGGGGGAGGTTCCAGAGGATTGGAGGGTTGTAGATGTTGTTCCTTTATTCAGGAAAGATATTAGAGATAGCCCAGGAAATTATAGACCAGTGAGTCTAACTTCAGTGGTTGTTAAGTTGATAGAAAAAATCCTAAGGGGCAGGATTTATGAATATTTGAAGAAGTATAATATGATTAGGAATAGTCAGCATGGTTTTGTCAAAGGCAGGTCATGCCTTACGAGCCTGATTGAATTTTTTGAGGATGTGACTAAACACGCTGATGAAGGTAGAGCACTAGATGTAGTATATATAGATTTCAGCAAGGCATTTCATAAGGTACCCCATCCAAGGGTTATTGAGAAAGTAAGGAGGCATAGGATCCAAGGGGACCTTGCTTTGTGGATCCAGAATTGGCTTGCCCACAGAAGGCAAAGAGTGGTTGTAGACGGGTCATATTCTGCATGGAGGTTGGTGACCAATGGTGTGCCTCAGGGATCATTCTGAGACCCCTTCTCTTCGTGAGTTTTATAAATGACCTGGATGAGGAAGTAGAGGGATGAGTTAGTAAATTTGCCGATGGCACAAAGGTTGGGAGTGTTGTGGATAGTGTGGAGGGCTGTCAGAGGTTACAGCAGGACATTAATAGATGCAAAACAGGGCTGAGAAGCGGCAGATGGAGTTCAACCCAGTTAAGTGTTAGGTGGTTCATTTTGATAGGTCCAATATGATGGCAGAATATAATATTAATGGTAAGTCTCTTGGTGGTATGGAGGATCAGAGAGATCTTGGGGTCCATAGGACACTCAAAGCTGCTGCGCAGGTTGACTTTGTGGTTAAGAAGGCAACGGTGCATTGGCCTTCGTCAACCGTGGGATTGATTTTAAGAGCTGAGAGGTAATGTTGCAGCTATATAGGACCCTGGGCAGACGGAGTACTGTGCTCAGTTCTGGTCACCTCACTAGAGGAAGGATGTGGAAACTATAGAAAGGGTGCAGAGGAGATTTGCAAGGATATTGCCTGGATTGGGGAGCGTGCCTCTCCTCCTTAGAGCAACGGAGGATGAGAGGTGACCTGATAGAGGTGCACAAGATGATGGGAGGCATTGATCGTGTGGATAGTCAGAGGCTTTTCCCAGTGCTGAAATGGCTATCACAAGAGGACACTGTTTTATGGTGCTTGGAAGTAGGTACAGAGGAGATGTCAGGGGTAAGTTTCTTTACGCAGAGTGGTGAGTGCCTGGTATAGGCTGCCGGCGACAGTGGTAGAGGCGGATACGATAGGGTCTTTTAAAAGTCTCTCAGATAGGTACACGGAGCTTAGAAAAATAGAGGGCTGTAGGTAACCCTAGGTAGTTTATAAAATAGGTATATGTTCGGTATAGCATTGTGGGCCAAAGGGCCTGTATTGTGCTGTAGGTTTTCTATGTTTCTATTAGTTTCTTCCCCTATATTTCTATTATATTCTATAATTATATTATAGAATATAATATAATTCTATAATATAATATAATTCCCCTATTATATAGGGGAATATTATATTTCTATTATATTCCTCTGCTATCTGATTTCTGAATGGACATTGAACCCATGAACAATACCTCACTACTTCTTTAAATTTCTGTTTTTGTACTACTTATTTAACTTAACTACTTAAAATTTATACACCTGCAAGAAAGTCTGTGAATCCTTTGCAATTACCTGGTTTTCTGTATTAATTACTCATGTCACAATAATTGACAAAAATGATCAGCCTAAACTAATAGAACACAAGCAATTATACTTCTCATTAATACTGAGCACACCATTTAAACAACCACAATCTAGGTTAAAAAAATATGAAAAAAAGTATCTGGGGTAATGCCTTCTACAAAAGCTATTTGGAGTCAGGCGTTCCAGTCAATGAGATTGGAGCTGTGGGTTGTAGAGGTGCTCTGCTCTATAAACAAGATACACAAGGTCAGGGTACTGACAGAGCCTTCTCTTTTATGTGCACCATGCATCGATTCAAACAACTTTCAGAGGACTAGAGTATAAAAGCAAGGATGTTGAGACTTTTTAAAGCACTGGTGAGGCCTCATGCAGAATTGTGAGCAGTTTTGGGCCCCTTAACTTTAAAAGGATGTGCTGAAACTGGAGAGGGTTCAAAGGAGTTTTATGAAAATGACTACAAGATTGAATGGCTTGTCATATGAAAAGTTTGATGGCTCTGGGCCTGGATTCACTAGAATTCAGAAGAGGGGTGACATTGAAATTGGATCAGAAGGATGGGAGGAGCTCTTATAGAAACATATAAAATTATTCAAGGAATAGATAAGATAAAGGCAGGAAAGTTGTTTTCACTGGTAGGTGAAACTAGAATTAGGGGACATAGCCTAAAGATTCAAAGACGGAGATGAGGAGGAACTGCTTGTCTTACAGAGTGGTGAATCTGTGGAATTCTCTGCCCAATGAAGCAGTGGAGGCTCCCTCAGTAAATATATTTAAGACAAGGTTGGATAGATTTTTACATAGTAGGGGAATTAGGGGTTATGGGGGAAAAGCAGGTAAGTGGAGATGAGTCCATGGCCAGATCAGCCACGATCTTATTGAATGGCAGGCTTAATGGGGCAGATGGTGTACTTCTACTCCTTTCATTATCTTAGGTGTACAAGATGATGAGAGGCATTGATCGTGTGGATAGTCAGAGATAGACAGTCCCAGGGCTGAAATGGCTAACACGAGCAGGCATAGTTTTAAGGTGCTTAGAAGTAGGTACAAGGGGGATGTCAGAGGTATGTCTTTCACACAGAGAGTGGCAGGTGCATGGAACATACTGCCAGTGATAGTGGTGGAGCTGGATAAAACAGGGTCTTTTAAGAGACATTTAGATAGGTACATGGAGCTTAGAAAAACAGAGGGCTAGGTGGTAGGGAAATTCTAGGCAGTTTCTAGAGTAGGTTACATAGTCGGCACAACATTGTGGGCTGAAGAGCCTGTAATGTGCTGTAGATTTCTTTGTTTTATTTCTTATGTTCTTATGAAACTTATCAAATGTTGAAAGACCTTGATAGAGTACATGTGGGAGGACGCTTCCTATGGTGGGAGAGTCTGAAAGCAGAGGTGACAGCCTCAGAACAGAGGGGCGTTCTTTTAGAATGGAGATGAGGAGCCAGAGAGTTGTGAATCAGTGGAATCTGTTGCCACAGGCAACGTTGGATGCCAAGTCTTTATGTATAATTAAGGCAGAGGTTGAGATTCTTGATTGGTCAGGGCATGAAGGGATATTTGGGAGAATAAAGGAGATTGGGGCTGAGAGGAAAATTGGATCAACCATGGTAAAATGGCAGAGCAGACTCGACGGGTCAAATGGCCTAATTCTGCTTCATGTCTTATGGTCTATGTCTTAAGGTTGAAGAATTGTAGAGATGCATGAAGCTGGAAAAGGCTACAGAAAAATTTCTGAAGACCCGAGTGTTCAGTCCACAATAAGAGAAATGGAGGAAATTCAATCTTGTCGCTACTCTTCCTAGGAGTGGGCGTCCTGCAAAGATCACACGAAGAGTGCAATGTGCAATGCTGAAGGAGGTGAAAAAGAACCCAAGGGCAACAACAAAAACAAGGGCAGAAGTCTGTAGAACTTGCTAAAGTCTCTGTTCACGTGGCCACTATAAGAAAAACACTGAACAAGAATGATGTTCATGAAAGGACACCACAGAGAAACCACTGCTGTCCAAAAAATACATTGCTGCATGTCTCAAGTTTGCAAAAGACCACCTGGATGTTCCACAATGCTTCTGGGACAATGTTCTGTGGACAGATGAGACAAAGTTGAACTTTTTGGCAGAAATGCACACTGCTATGCTTGGAGGGAAAAGGACATTGCACACCAACACCAAAACTTTATTCCATCTGTGAAGCATGGTGGAAGAAGCATCATGGTTTGGGGCTGCTTTGCTGCCTCGGGGACTGGATAGCTTGCAGTTGTTGAGGGAACAATGAATTCAAAATTGTAGCAAGGTATTCCAGAAATATTGATGAACCAGAACAGTTTTGTACAGAGGAATGGTCTAAAATTCTTCCTCGCTGTACTGCAAGTCTGATCAGCAGATACAGGAAATGTTCGCTGAAAGTTCTGCTAGTTATTAAATACAAGGGTTCACATATTTTTCCAGACTGGACTGTGAATGATTAAACAATGTGTTCAATAAAGCATGAAAAGCCTAATTGTTTATGTGTTATTAGTTTAGGCAGATTGTGTTTGTCTATTATTGTGACTAATATGAAGATCAGACCACATTTTATGAGTAATTAATGCAGAAAATCATGTAATTGCAAAGGTTTCACAAAGTTCTCTTGCAACTGTACTTACTGTAATTCACAGATTTTTAAATATTTATCATGCATCATATTACACCGCTGCCACACAGTTAACGAATTTCATGACATATGCCAATGATATTAAATCTAATTGTGATTCTGATTCTGGCTTTTGATGTAGGAGGTGGGAGGAATCAGACATCCAACCTTCCCACATTGGGTCTGTTCTACTGCAAGTCATGGCTCTTCACCCATACCCCGCTGTTGTTTCACTATGGGGAGGACCACTGTCGCTCCCCGGTCAGGCTTCATAATGCAGCTCCCTTTAAGTGGCAACACAGGTAGACAGGGCAGTGAGGAAGGCATTCATCAGTCCATATAACCATATAACAATTACAGCACGGAAACAGGCCATCTCGGCCCTTCTAGTCCGTGCCGAATGCTTACTCTCACCTAGTCCCACTGGCCTGCACTCAGCCCATAACCCTCCATTCCTTTCCTGTCCATATTCTTCTGTACTTAGTGTCAGGGCATATGTGCACAATCTTTCCCATGGTCACAGAATTAAGAATCAAGAGGGCAGAGGTATAAGGTGAGAGGGAAGCATCTTTTGTTTTTACACAGAGGGTGGTTGGTAAGTGGAATGAGCTGCTAGAAGAAGTGGTTGAGGCAGGTATAACAACAACTTTTAAAGGACACTTGGATAAGTACATGGATTGGAAAGGTTTAGATGTGGTTAAATCCACTAGAGAGGACAAACAGGAGCAGGAAAGGCCAGATGGACTAAACTGCATCAATTTTAATACATAGCAGAAAAAGGAGATGAACTCAGGGCTTGGAATAGGAACTTGGGATTGATATTACAGAAACATAGCAGAAAGGTGGGCAGGACAGGTGTCTCAGTATTCTGGTGTACAAATACCACAGGGCTGGTAGCATGGAGGTCAAAGAGGTGGGCAAGTGGCAATATTGTTGAGAGAGATTATCACAGCAGTGCTTAGAGTGGATTGGATGTCTGAAACGATTGCACATCTGGGGATTGGAACAACAGTGGTATGGAGACTGAAATGGGGTAAGGAATCTTTGGATAACTGGCTTCTTGAAAATTGGAACATCCGGAGACTAGGCCAGCTAGAGTACAGAAATCTGATGCCCAGGACACCTGTTGACTGGGAGGCGTTGGACACAAGAGCATAGCCACCTCTCAACGAGATAGTAGACCATCACTTCCCTCAGCTCCATTTTCCTGCCTGATTGCTGTCCCTTGTAACATTCAGAAATGTCCTCCACTGTGCTGTGAATGAACACAGTGACTGGACAGAGTCCCACAGGTTCATTATCCTCTGGGTGGAGATATCTTTTCTCCATCTTTGTTCCTTCTTTACAACAGCTGGACACAGAACTCCAGGTGTGGTCTCGGTGATAAGAGTTGGGGTACCATGTCTTTACTCCCAGAGTTAAATCCTTCTGTAGTCCAGTCCAACCTACCATCTACACATTGGCTTTCAGTGATTGGTGTGTAAGGACAGCTAGATCCTCCTGTGCATCAAAACCGCCCTGTCTTCCACTTTTTAACCATGCAGCATCTTCAGACTGGAAGGTGGAACAGCTCAATACTAGCCCACATGAATGTGGGACATCTGCGAAGTCTAGAGAGTGGGACACTTGGAGACTGATAATTAAGAGTTCAGACATGGATTGGACTACTCAAATTAGAATGGAAAACCTACTGGAGCAAGTTGAGTGGAAATCACTAAGGGGGGAAGTAATGGGCTTGTTTCTTTGCCCCCTACCTGAGGGAGGGTCTTGACAGCCGGCTGTGCCTACCTGGAGTCATTGTAGACGTGCCACTTGCCGGCAGACTTGCAGTAGGCAGTGTAGTGCCCTCCGTTTACAGTACCGATGTGGTTACATACCGCATAGAGGTCGTAGACACTGTTACCTGTGGAAATGCATGGGGTGATTAGCAGCGGACCAAGTGATTTAGAGAGGGAGAGAGAGATTTGCACAGGTCAGGTTAAAAAAGGTGTGTTTTGTGGGGCTCTGAGCATTAGTGGTGGACCAATCGATTCATGATTCATTAGCAGGAACAAATAAAATAAAGCAGGGTCAGAGCGGAGCAGCCATTATTTGGGTGGACCAGTGTAGGAATGGGAACTTGAGGCTTTGGCAAGGAGACACAGGTGAGTAGCAGGTAAACCTTTGTAATGGTTGATAAAAAAAAAAAATCACTGAAGCTAATTAAATAAAGTTGGGATTACGCAGGATCAGGTTCCTGGAGACCACTTCTGCAGCAAGTGTTGGCTACTCGTGGAACTTAGGCTCAAAGTTCAATGACCTGGAATCTCAGCTTCAAACACTGCAGCACATCACGGAGGGGGACAATTACCTGGACACTCTGTTACCGGACAGAGCCACACCCATTAGATTAGCTGCCTCAAATTCAGTCTGTCGTCAGGGACAAGGGGGTGTGACTGTGAGTGAGGTGGGTAGTGGGATCCAAGACACAGTACTGGAGGAGCCTCAGAGCTTGAGCTTGTCCAACAGGTCTGAGATTCTTGCTCCCTGTGTGGATGAGAGTGGAGGCTGTAGAAAGGATGAGCAACCTAACTGTGCCACCATAGTTCAGGGAGGGTAGGGGGAGAAAATAACTGCAGTGGTAATTGGGGATAGTATAGTCAGGGGAAAAGACAGAGTCTCTGTTGCGAGGTTAGAGCACCCTGAAGGCTGTCTCGCCTGGCTGGTGCCCGGGTTTGAGACACCTTATCTGACCTGCAGAGGAATTTGCAGTGGGAGAGGAAAGATCCAGTTGTTGTGGTCCATTGAGTACCAACAACATAGGTAGAACGAGGAGAGAAGTTCTGCTGAGGGAATTTGAGCATCTAGGAACTAAATTAAAGAGCAGAACCAAAAAGGTGGTAATCTCTAGATTACTAACCGAGCCACTTGTAAATTGGCATATTTGTGGCTCAAGGATTGGTGTGGGAGAACTGGGTTTGAATTCATGGGAAACTGGCACCAGTATTGGGGAAGGAGGTTGCTGTTCCAATGGGACAGGCTCCGCCTTAACTGTGATGGGACCTGGATCCTAGCAAATCATATAAATGGGGCTGTGGATAGGGCTTTAAACTAAATAGTACGGGGGTGGGTTCAACAGATTGGAAAAGTATGGATAAAGTAAAAGAGGAAAGTGTAGATAAAGATAAAGTAAAAGCAAGAGATAAAAAAGAGAAAAGTTAAGAGCAGAGTGAAGAAAAGTTAAGTGCAAAAGAGAAAAATATTAGAAGATTTTGAAAGCACAATGAGTGTAAGGGCACTTTATCTGAATGCCTGTAGTACTCAAAACAAGGTCAGTGAACTTGTGGCACAAATCAGTACAAAGAGGTATGATTTAGTGGCCATTACAGAAATGTGGTTACAGGGTGAAGAGGATTGGGAATTAAATATTCAAGGATATCACGTAATACGCAAGGATAGGCAGGAAGGTAAAGGAGGTGGGGTAGCACTCTTAATTAAAGATATCAGGGCGATAGTGAGAGATAATATTGTGGTGACCCATTTCCTGGCACATCCAAACTGGCTCACAATTAGATAGCCTACGGGGGTTTGCGAGCACAGAGCTTTGGAGCCTATGCGCCACGGGGGGCAGGTTGAGGGAGGCTTAAAAGTGAGGCTGAGGATTTCGAATAAAGTTTTTCCTTCGACTGCAGTTATCGACTCCGTGTCGTAATTTTAGCACTGCGTGTAGCACACCGCTACAATTGGTGACCCCGACGGTCCAAACGATTTTTGGACCAGAAATGACCGATGCCGCCTCTGTTCATGCGGTTTCGTTGAAACTGCCGGGTTTCTGGACCCAGCAACCGAACCTATGGTTCCAGCAAGCCGAAACCCAATTCCACGTTCGCCAGATCACCTCAGAAGACTACGTGGTGAGCTCCCTCGACCAGGACACAGCGGCCCAGGTCGCGGAGTTCGTACAGTCGCCCCCGGCAGATGGCAAGTACACGGAATTCAAAGCCCTGCTCCTCAGGACTTTCGGACTCTCACGGCGCGAGCGGGCTGCCCGTTTACTGCACCTGGATGGCTTGGGCGACAGACCTCCATCGGCTTTAATGAATGAGATGTTGTCTCTAGCTGACGGACACACACCCTGCCTCATGTTTGAGCAGGCATTCCTGGAGCAGCTGCCCGAGGACATACGCCTGCTGCTGTCCGATGCGGATTTCAGTGACCCCCGGAAGGTGGCAGCCCGGGCGGACTTGCTGTGGAACGCCAAAAAGCTGAGCGGGGCGTCCATCGCACAGATCTCCCAGCCACGCTCCCAGCAGCAAACCAGTCCAGGCCCGGCCGCAGAGCCTGCCAACCCCCGGCCCAATGAACACTGGTGCTTCTACCACCAGCGGTGGGGCGCAGAAGCCCGCCCTGCAAGTTCCCGGGAAACGCCAGGGCCAGCCGCCGCTGATGGCTATGGCGGCTGGCCATCGGGATAGCCTCCTGTATGTGTGGGATAGAAGGTCAGGACGCCGGTTTTTGGTTGATACTGGGGCCGAGATCAGCGTTTTACCTCCGACGAGTTACGACACCTGCAGCAGGGCACCGGGTCCCCCCGAGGGCCGTGAATGGCAGCACAGTATGGACCTATGGCACCCGTCAGGTGCAGCTACAGTTCGGCTCCAGCCAGTTCACGTGGGACTTTACACTGGCCGCCGTAGCCCAACCACTTCTGGGTGCGGATTTTTTGCGAGCTCACAGCCTGCTGGTCGACCTGCCCAGGAAGAGACTGGTACACGCCGAGACCTTTCAGACGTTCTCCCTGGGTGCAGTCCAGTTGCCAGCCCCTCACCTCGGCTCCATCGCGCTGTCCGACAACGACTTCACCAGGGTCCTGGCGGATTTCCCATCGGTTCTGGCACCGCAGTTCACAGCGGCCATGCCCCGACATGGTGTACAGTACCACATTCCGACCCAGGGACCACCCCTCCACGCCCGCGCTTGGCGGCTCCCCCCGGACAAGCTCCGACTGGCGAAGGAGGAGCTCCAGAGGATGGAGGAATTGGGGATCATCCGGCGGTCTGACAGCCCATGGGCCTCCCCCCTGCACATGGTGCCCAAAGCGACGGGAGGCTGGAGACAATGTGGCAACTACCGCAGGCTGAACGAGGCTACAACACCGGACCGCTACCCTGTGCCGCACATTCAGGACTTTGCAGCAAACCTGCACGGCGCACGGATCTTCTCCAAGGTAGACCTCGTCCGAGGGTACCATCAAATCCCGATGCATCCTGACGACGTCCCCAAAACGGCTCTCATCACCCCATTTGGCCTTTTCGAGTTCCTCCGCATGCCGTTCGGCCTGAAGAATGCCGCACAGACGTTCCAGCAGTTAATGGACGCCGTGGGACGGGACCTGGACTTCGCGTTCATCTATTTGGACGACATCCTCATAGCCAGCAGCAGTTGTCAGGAGCATCTGTCCCACCTTCGTCAACTCTGCGCCCGACTGTGTGAGTACGGTCTTACAATTAACCCCGCCAAATGCCAGTTCGGACTCGATACCATTGACTTCCTGGGCCACAGGATTACTAAAGATGGGGCAACCCCTCTGCCCACTAAGGTAGATGCGGTCCGCCACTTTCCCCGACCCACCATAATCAAAGGCCTTCAGGAATTCGTAGGTATGGTCAATTTCTACCACCGCTTCCTCCCTTCAGCTGCCCGGATCATGCGCCCCCTGTTCGCCCTGATGTCGGGTCCGAGCAAGGACATTACCTGGGACAAGGAGTCCGCCGCCGCTTTCGTTCAAACGAAGGAAGCTTTGGCGAACGCCGCAATGCTAGTACATCCCAGAATGGACGCCCCTACCGCCCTCACAGTGGACGCATCTAACACGGCAGTCGGTGGGGTGCTGGAGCAACTCATCGCAGGTCACTGGCAACCCCTGGCGTTTTTCAGCAAACACCTGCGGCCACCCGAGCTCAAGTACAGTGCTTTCGACCGGGAACTGTTGGCGCTCTACCTGGCAATTCGGCATTTCAGGTACTTCCTAGAAGGTCGGCCCTTCACCGCGTTCACGGACCACAAACCGCTTACCTTTGCGTTTACAAAAGCGTCCGACCCCTGGTCGTCCCGCCAGCAACGCCACCTGTCCTATATCTCTGAATACATGACGGATGTCCGGCACGTCTCGGGTAAGGACAATGTCGTGGCGGATGCGCTCTCTCGCCCTACCGTTCATGCCCTTTCCCAAGGGGTAGACTTTGAGGCACTGGCAGAGGCGCAGCAGGCGGATGAGGAGATTCCAAGTTACAGAACCGCAGTCTCCGGTTTGCAGCTCCAGGACCTCCCCGTAGGCCCAGGTGAGAGGACCCTACTCTGTGACGTCGCCATCGGCCAGCCCCGTCCCGTTGTCCCGACAGCCTGGCGGCGCCGTGTTTTCAACTCCATTCATAACTTGGCGCATCCCTCCATCTGGACAACTGTCCGGATGGTTTCCAGCAAGTTCGTTTGGCACGGACTCCGCAAACAGGTCAGTGAATGGGCCAAAACGTGCATGCACTGCCAGACGGCCAAGGTGCAGTGGCACACCAAAGCCCCACCGCAGCAGTTCCATCCCGCCCACCGGCGTTTCGACCATATTCATGTGGATATCGTGGGCCCCCTGCCAGTGTCGTGCGGAGCGCGGCACCTCCTGACTATCGTGGACCGGTTCACAAGATGGCCAGAGGCGGTCCCGCTCACCAACACCACCTCCGAATCTTGCGCCCGAGCCCTGATCACCACCTGGATATCTCGCTTTGGTGTACCGGCCCACATTACCTCCGACAGAGGCGCCCAGTTCACCTCCAGCCTGTGGTCAGCTATGGCCAGCCTTTTGGGGACTCAGCTGAACCACACAACTGCCTACCACCCACAGTCGAACGGGCTCGTGGAGCGTTTCCACCGTCACCTGAAGTCGGCCCTCATGGCCCGCCTGCGAGGAGCCAACTGGGCGGACGAGCTTCCCTGGGTCCTACTCGGCATCCGCACAGCACGCAAGGACGACCTGCACGCCTCGTTGGCCGAGTTGGTATACGGCGCGCCCCGGTCGTCCCCAGGGAGTTCCTACCAGCCCCACGGGGGCAAGAGGAAGATCCCGCAGCAGTCCTGGGCAGACTACGCGAGAAGCTCGGTAACCTGGCCCCCATACCCACTTCACAGCACGGGCGGAACCCGACCTGCGTACCCAAAGACCTGCAGAACTGTAAGTTTGTGTTTGTACGAAGGGGCGGGCATCGGCCACCGCTGCAGCGGCCATACGAGGGGCTGTTTATGGTGCTCCGGAACAACGGGTCCACGTTCGTGCTGGACGTTGGGGGGAAAGAGGAGGTTTTCACGGTGGACCGCCTCAAACCGGCCCATGTGGACCTGGCGCAACCGGCCGAGTTTCCGGCACCTCGGCGCAGAGGCCGACCTCCCAAGCAGGTTCCGGCTCAGACTGTGGACATTGGGGGGTGTATCGCCGGTTCTGGGGGGGGGTTATGTGGCGACCCATTTCCTGGCACATCCGAACCGGCTCACAATTAGATAGCCTACGGGGGTTTGCGAGCACAGAGCTTTGGAGCCTCTGCGCCATGGGGGGCAGGTTGAGGGAGGCTTAAAAGTGAGGCTGAGGATTTCGAATAAAGTTTTTCCTTCGACTGCAGTTACCGACCGTGTCGTAAATTTAGCGCTGCGTGTAGCACACCGCTACAATATCACATTAAAGGAGCAGAATACTGAATCCATTTGGGTAGAGATTAGGAATAGTAAAGGGAAAAAAATCACTGATAAGAGTTGTCTGTCACTGTTGTTGTCCGAACAACAACATTAGTGGCACAGACAATAAATGAGAAGTATCTGAGGCATTTAAGAATGAGACAGCAGTTATCATGGGGGACTTTACTGCACATAGATTGGGTGAATCAAGGTGGTCAAGGCAGCTTGAGGAGGACTTCATAGAATGCATCCATGATAGCTTTCTTGAACAGCATGTTACTAAACCTACAAGGGAACGTGCCATTGTAGATCTGGTCCTGTGTAACGAGACAGGTAAAATTAGTGATCTTGTAGTTAGGGATCCTCTTGGAAAGAGTGATCAGAGTATGACTGAGTTTCTCATACAAATGGAGGGTGCAATAGCTTGATCTAAAACCAGTGTATTATGCCTAAACAATGGAGATTACAATGGGATGAGGGAAGATTTGGCTAGTGTATACTGGTGGGATGGTTGAGGAACAGTGGAAGATTTCCAAAGAGATTTTTCATGCTCAACAGAAGTACAGTATATTCCAATTAAAAGCAAGAACAGTAAGGGTGGGGAGAGCCAGCCTTAGATAACTAAGGAAATAAAAGATGGTATCAAACTAAAGGCTGGTGCATACAAAGTCACCAAGAGTAGTGGGAAACTGGAAGATTGGGAAAACTTTGAAAGGCAACAGAGAGCCACTAAGCAAGCCATAAAGAAACGGAAGATAGATTATGAAAATAAACTAGCACAAAATATAAAGCGGACAGTAAATGGTTTTATAATTATATAAAGCAGAAAAGGCTGGCTAAGGGTGGCTTAGAGGACGGGAAGGGGAAATTGATATTAAGTAATGAGGAAATGGCTGAGGCTTTGAATGACTACTGTGTCAGTCTTCATGGTGGAGGACACATCTAACATGCCAAAGAGAGATATTATGAATGCGATGGGAGTTGAGGACCTTGATTCAATAGCTCTCACTAAAGAGGTAGTGCTGAGCAAACCTGTGAACCTGAAGATATATAAATCCCTGGGTACTGAAAAAATTGGCAGAAGGTATAGCAGAGATTTTGGTGATAATTTATCAAAGTTCTCTGGACACTGGGCAGGTCCCTGCAGAGAGGAAGACAGCGAATGTCACTGTTCAAAAAAGGATGTAGGCAAAAGGCAGGGAACTATAGACCAGTTAGTATAAAATCTGTAGTTGGGAAAATACAGAAAGCTATCACTAAAGAAGAAATAGCAAGGCACCTGGAAAGAAATGGATCCACCAGGCAGGCGCAACATGGATTCAGCAAAGGCAGGTCCTGTTTGACAAATTTACTGGAGTTCTTTGAGGATATAACAAGCACAGTGGATAGAGGGGAAGAGATGGACGTTATTTACTTGGATTTCTAGAAGGCGTTCAATCGGGTGCCGCATAAAAGACTTATCCATAAGATAGGGATGCATAGAGTCGGGGGTGATGTATTAGCATGGATAGAGGATTGGTTAACTAATGGAAAGCAGAGAGTTGGGATAAATGGATGTTTCTCTGGTTGGCAATCAGTGGTGAGCTGTGTGCCTCAAGGATCGGTGCTGCGCCTGTAACTGTTCACGATATACATTAACGATCTGGAAAAGCGGACGGAGTGTAGTGTATCTGAATTTGCTGATGACACTAAATTCAGTGGACAAGCAAATTGTGCAGAAGATACGGAGAGTCTGCAGAGAGATATAGGTAGGCAGGGTCTGGTAGATGGTGTATAATGTTGGTAAATGCGAGGTCATCCACTTTGGAAGGAAAAATGGAAGATCAGATTATTATTTAAATGGTTAAAAAATAGCAGCATGCTGCTGTGCAGAAGGACTCGGGAACGCTTGTGCATGAATCACAAAAGGTTGGTTTGCAGGTGCAGCAGGCTATCAAGAAGGCAAATGGAATATTGGCCTCATTTGCTAGAGGGATTGAAGTTAAGAGCAGGGAGGTTACGCTGCAACTGTACGGGGTACTGGTGAGACCGCACCTGAAGAAATGTGTGCAGTTTCGGTATGAGGAACTGAGGAAGGATATACTGGCTTTGGAGGTGATGCAGAGGAGATTCACCAAGTTGATCCCAGAGATGAGCGGGTTAGACTATCAGGAGAGATTGAGTCGCCTGGGACTCTACTCGCTGGAATTCAGATGAATGAGAGATTTTATAGAAACATAAAATTATGAAAGGGATAGATAAGATGGACACAGGAAAGTTGTTTCCAATGGTAGTGAGACTAGAATTAGGAGACATAGCCTCAAGATTTAGGGGAGTAGATTTAGGATGGAGATGAGGAGGAACTGCTTTTTCCAAAGATTGGTGAATCTGTGAAATTCTCTGCCCAGTGAAGCAGTGAAAGCTACCTCACTAAATATATTTAAGACAAGGTTGGACAGATCTTTGCACAGTAGGGGAATTAAGGGTGATGGGAAAAAGGTAGGTAGGTGGAAATGAGTCCATGGCCAGATCATCCATGATCTTATTAAATGGTGGAGCAGACTCGACTGACCTACTCCTACTTCTTAGGTTTGTATGTTCTTATGTGAGGCAAGAGGCCTGGGTCTCTTGACCTCAGACAGGACCTGACACCAAGTGTTTCACCCACTGCCACATCCGGAATCACAACCTATTCCAGCTCACACAGACACACTGACCTACACCTACTGTACACACACAAACACTCAGCTACGACAAACATACATGCTCACATAAAAAATGAACCCCAACACAAATAACATCATACATATACAGACTTGCTTGTGCAAATATCATCAAATACATATGTACACAACCAAATATACACATATACAGTACAAAGCCCATAAGGAAACACACAATTACAGTTATTATCACACATACTATTAACAGATGGTCATGAACACATCCATAAGCATCTAGGAGATCTAGAGTGGATCGCCTGGGGAGTGGGACACTTGGAGACTGATAATTAAGGGTACAGACATGGATCAGAATGTGCAGAAACTGCCCTTGCAAAGGTGTGTACACACACTCATGTGTATAATGCACACATGCCCCCACAGACTTCCACACTTACATCCACTGATTTACACACAGCTCCACTCACTTACACACAGCTCCACTCACTTACACCTCAACACTTACATACTCATGTGTGCACACACACCTCCACACATACATCCACTCACACAGATCTCAACACACACATCCACACCCACACACACAAAGCTTACTCCTAGCCCCAGCTAGCATGGCGCTATAGAGATACAACACAGATATAAGACCTCCATCCCAAAAAGTCTGTACCAACCATCAACCACCCATTTAGCACTATCCTTACAAAAAGTAGTGCATCCATCTCACTCTCTCGGATTCCCATCAACCCCCCCCCCCAGTTTCCCATTAACAGAGCCGGACTTGCGAACCTCCACTTCTGTCTACATGTCAAGTTTCCAGTTCTCTGCAGAGCCTGCTGTGCAGTGCTGCCAAGATGTACTGATATGGACAGTGCAATGGTTAATATATTGGACACAGGGGTGGTTTACACTCAACTTGCAAGGTTGTGATCAACGGATGCCACAGGGATTGGTGCTAGGATTATTCTCCTTGGAGAAGAGGAGATGGTGAGGTACTCCGATGGGATGTCAAACCACTAAGGGTACGGACAGCGTAGGCGGAGAGAGAGAGAGTCCTCATCGGTAGACAGATCAAGGAGCAGAGTCACATTATGAGAGGAAAAGCAGAAAGTAGCTGAGAGAAAGGTTTACGCATGGCTCTGGACCTGTATTCACTGGAATTCAGAAGAATGAGGGGTGACCTCATTCAAACCTATCAAAAGGCCTTGATAGAGTGGAAGTGGAAAGGATGTTTCCTATAGTGGGAGAGTCTAAGACCAGAGGACACAGCCTCAGAATAGAAAACAGCATCCTTTTAGAACAGAGATGTGGAGGAATTTCTTTAGCCAGAGAATGGTGAATTTATGGAATTCTTTGCCACAGACAGCTGTGGAGGCCCAGTCTTTATCTAAATTTAAGGCAGAGGTTGATAGATTGTGAATTAATCAGGGCATGAAGGGATACAAGGAAAAGGCAGGAGATTTGGACTGAAAGGAAAAATAGATAGGTCATGATGGTATGGTGGAGCAGGCTTAATAGGCTAAATGGCCTAATTCTGCTCCTATATCTTATGGTCTTATGGTTTATACCCAGCAAAGGATTGGGAATGGGTGCTACACAGAGTCAGTGATACAGCTTAGAAAAAGGCCTTTTGACCCATCATGGTTTGCCTATTGAACAGCTGACCTAAATGCCACATAGTTAGAGGTCATTCAGCCCACCAGTGGGTGCTGGCTTTTCTGCTCCTTGAACCTCCTCCTAGCTTTGCCCAAGTCACTCAGCAGGTCCCTCCTTTCCCTTCTTCAACCCACTCCCCTCCATCCCCCTGTAAACATACTGGGGGTTGCTGCCTTCATAGTATCCCTGTGTGGGTGGGTCACACATTCTCTCAACATACTCTGAATCCCTACGGCCAATTTCACGATTCTCTCAACTGACCGCTCTGATCCAGCTTCTTCCAACCAGCAGAAACCTCCCTTCTGCACCCATTCTGTCCACCCCAGGTTATATACCTCCAATTGCCTCCTCTCATGGGGAGACCCTGTCCCTTTGCTCTGTCAGCAAATTCACTCACCTGCTCTCTCTGCAGCACAGTGTCGCAAACTTAGCCCGTACAACGGGAAGTCCACAAAGGTGGTGCATTTTTTAATCGCATAGCGACTGAAAGCAAATCGATTCAGATCTGTGGAGCTGATTAAGAAGAATCAACAGAGGATCGGGCTCCTCTGTCTGCTTGTGGAGGTGGCAGTGAGATGAGTGGGGAATGGTAGAGGGTGAGGCAGAGAATAGGATCGAGAGAGAGAGAAGGGGAAAGAAATGGAGAAGAGGGCACAGGAAGGAGGGAGTAAAATGAGGGAAGGGGAAGGGTAAAGGGAGAGAGGAATGGAGAGATGGAGAAAGGTAAAGAAAGAAGGAAAGAGGGATGGTGATGCCCAGAGAGGTCCAAAAAGGCAGGCAGAAACAGATAGAGATAGAATACAGCAGGTTGGAGCTGACCAGGAAAGGATACGTAGAACAAGTATCTTGGGGAATCTCTGGATTGTTAACTTCTTAGTGCTTCTCTTCCTCTGCTTACACATTTCACACATCTGTAGAGAGAGAATGTATAAACACAGAATATGGAAAGGCACAGGATGGGCCCTTCAGTCTACAATGTTGTTTCAAACCAATGACTCTAAATTAATTTAATCCTTATTCCCCACACAAGCCCCTAACATCTGCTTTTATCATCATCCCTGGGAGTGTGTTCCAGGTCCCCACCACATTGTATGTAAAAAAAAACCCATCTAACATATCTCCTTTGTACTTGCCCTCTTTCACTTTAGTACCAGACATTTCAATGCTGGGGAAAATATATCAGCTGTCCGTTCCAGGCCTTGCATAATTTTATAAACTCCTATTAAATCCCCCCGAGCCTTTGCCTCTCTATAGAAAACAGATGCAGCTTGTATACATGAGGAAATCTGCAGATGCTGGAAATTCAAGCGACACACACAAAATGGTGGTGGAATGCAGCAGGTCAGGCAGCATCTATAGGGAGAAGCGCTGTCGATGTTTCAGGCCGAGACCCTTCGTCTTCGAACTGTCCTGACAAAGGGTCTCGGCCCGAAACGTCCACAGCGCTTCTCCCTATAGATGCTGCCTGGCCTGCTGCGTTCCACCAGCATTTTGTGTGTGTTGCAGCTTGTATAATCTCTTATCATAGCACCTGTCCCCCAAACTGGGCAGCAGCGTGGTAAACCCCCTCTGCCCACTCTCCAAAATTCCCACATCCTTCCTATAAAGGGGCAAACAATATTCCAGAGGAAGCCACACTAGAGTTTATTATGGAGATGTGATTATAACTCAACTCTTGAACTTAATGCTTCGACAAATAAAGACAAATATGCCACTTGCTTTTTCTTACCACTTTATCAACCTGTAAACCAATTTTAAGGAGCCATTTACCTGGAGGCCTAGATCCCTCAGTACATCAGTGTTACTAAGGATCCTGCCATTAACTGCGTACTCTCCCTTTATGTTGGATCTTCCAAATGTAGCCTCTTACCTTCGGCCGGATTAAACTCCATTAGATCACTTTGATCCTGCTACAGCATTTGGCAATGTTCTACACTATCCATAACCCCACAAACCTTTGTATTATCTGTAAACTTACTCAATCACTGATCATACTATCTATGATCACAAACAGCACAGGTCCCAGTCTGGATCCCTGCAGAACACCACTAGTCATGAACCTCTGTGTAGAACAAGAACCATGCACCACAACTCTCTGACTCCAATGGGCAAGTCAATTTTGGATCCAATCAGCCAAGTCACTATGACTCCCATTATCTTAATTTTCTGGATGGGCTTACCATTCAGAATCTTGTCAAATGCCTTACTAAAAGCCACATACACAACATTCATTGTTTTACCTTCATCAATCACTGTTGTCACACCTTTAAAAACTCAGTCAGATTAGCCAGATATGATCTTCCCCACACAAAGCCATGATCACTGTCCCTAATTAGATCACACCGCTTGAAAATCCTATCCCCAAGAATCCTCACCATTAGTTTCTCTGCTACTGAATGGAACTCACCTGCGTGTAGCTTACAGGATTATTCCTATTTCCCTTCTTGAACAAAGGAACATTAGCTACTCACCAGTCCACCAGCACTACACCTGCGGCTAGTAAAGATACAAAGATCTTAGTTAAGGCCCCAGCCATCTCATCTCTTGCCTCTCTCAATAATCTGCCATATATTCTGACCATGGAGACTTATGCAACCATATCTTTCAGAAGACTTAAGCACTACCACTTCCCTAATCTTGAAATAACGCAGCATTTAGCACACTCCACACTGCTCTCACTAACCTCTACATCATTTCCCCTTGGTAAATAATGATATAAAGTACTCATTTAAGATCTCACCCACATCTTCCAACTTCAAGCACAAATTCTCTCCTTTATCCTTGAGCAGTCTTCTCTTGTTATATGCTTGCCCTTGATTGATGGAATTTTTTTTAATCCATGGCCCCGCCTGGCTCTTCTAACTCAAACACGATGCTGCCTGGCCTGCTGTGTTCCACCAGCATTTTGTGTGTGTTGCTTGGCTCTCCTAACTCCCTTAGAGTCATAGAAAAGTACAGCACAGAAACAGGCCCTTCGGCCCAACCATTTAAACTGCTTACTCTCATCAACCTGTACCGAAACCATAGCCCTTTATACCTGTCCTGTCCATGTACCTATCCAAACTTCCCTTAAATGTTGAAATGGAGCTCCTGTGCACCATACGCTGGCCGCTCGTTCCACACTCTCATGGCCCTCTAAGGGAAGAAGCTTCCTCTTATGTTCCCTTTAAACTTTACACATTTTACCCTTAACTCATGACCTCTGGTTGTAGTCCCACCCAACCTCAGTGAAAAAAGCCTACTTGCATTTACCCCTCATAATTTTATATTTCTCTTTCAAATTTCCCCTCAATCTTCTATATTCCAAGGAATAAAGTCTTAACCCTTTCAATCCTTCCTTATAACTCAGTTTCTCCAGTCCCTGCAACTCCTTGTAATTTTTTCCTGTAGCCTTTCAATCTTATTTAAATCTTTCCTATACATAGGTGACCAAAACTGCATAAGCACTTCAAATTAGGCCTCACCAATGTCTTATACAACTTCAACATAACATCCCATTTCCTGTACTCAGTATTTTGATATATGAAGGCCAATGTGCCAAAAGCCTTCTTTACGGCCCTATCTACTTGTGACGCCACAGTCAATGAATTATGGACCTGTATTCCCAGATCCCTTTGTTGTACAGCACTCCTCAGTGGTCTACCGCTCACTGTGTAAGACCTACCCTGGTTGGTCCTACTGAAGTACAACACCTTGCATTTGCCTGCATTAAAATTCCATCTGTCATTTTTCAATCCATTTTTCCAGACGGTCCAGATCCCACTGCAAGCTCTGACATTCTCTATTACTGTCCACTACATGCTCAATCACAAATTTGCTGATCCAGTTAACCACATTAACATCCAGATCATTGACATAGATGACAAACGATCCCGGTGGCACAGGCCGCCAGTCAGAGAGGCAACCCTCTACTACCACTCTCTACAAAGCCAAAGTCTAATCCAATTTGCTACCTCATCTTGAACACCAAATGACTGAACCTTCTTGACCAAGCTCCCATGCAGGAACTTGTTAAATGCTTTGTTAAAGTTCATGTAGACAACATCCACTGCCTTGCCTTCATCTACTTTCCTGGTAACTTCCTTGAAAAACGCTTTAAGATTGAATAGGCAGGACAATCAGTCAATGTCTGTCTAAATACTCATATACTCAGAGACTCATTCCACCGAGATGTAACACTGAGCGTCATAGGAAGTCATTCCTGCCTGTGGCCATCAAACTTTACAACTCCTCCCTCGGAGTGTCAGACACCCTGAGCCAGTAGACTGGTCCTGGACTTATTTCCACTTGACATAATTTACTTATTATTATTTATGGTTTTATATTGCTACATTTCTACACTATTCTTGGTTGGTGCGACTGTAACGAAACCCAATTTCCCTCAGGATCAATAAAGTATGTCTGTCTGTACTCAGTCCCTTCGAATACCTTCCAATACTTTTCCCACAACTAATGTCAGGCTCACCAGTCTATAATTTTCTTTGTTTATTCTTAGAACCTTTTTAAAACTGTGGAACAACATTAGCTATCCTGCAATCCTCTGGTACCTCACCTGTTGCTAAGGACAATTTAAATATCTCTGTTAGTGACCCTGCAATTTCTGCACTTGCCTCTCACAGGGTCCAAGGGAACACCTTGTCAGGGCCTGAGGATTTATCCATCGTAATTTACAGCAAGATAGCAAACACCTCCTCCTATCCAGGGTCAATGAAGTCGATGCTGTTTTATTTCACTTTCTATAGACTGTGTCCTTCTCCTCAGTAAATACAGATGCAAAAAAGTCTTTTAAAATCTCCCCCATTTCTACTGACTCTGGTTAGATTAACATTCTGATCTTCCAGAGAACTAATTTTGCAATCCCTTTTCTCTTAACATATCTGCAGAATCTCTTAGAATTCTCCTTCAGTTTATCTGCTCAGGTAATCTCATGCTTTCTTTCAGCCTTCTTGATTTCTTTCTTAAGTGTCCTCCTACATTTCTTATACTCCATAAGCATCTCATTTGTTCTTATCTGCCTATACCTGCTATGTATCTCCTTCTTTTTCTTAACCAGGGCCTCAATATCTCTTGAATATCAAGGTTTCCTAAACCTGTTATCTCTACTTTTCATTCTAACAGTCACATACAAGCTTTGTACTCTCAAAATTTCACTTTTGAAGGACTCCCACTTACCAATTATACCTTTGCCAGAAAACAGCCTGTCCCAACCCACATTTGCCAGATCCTTTCTCATACCATCAAAATTGGCCTTTCCCCAATTTAGAATCTCATTCCGCAGATCAGACTGATCATTTTCCATATTTACTTTGAAACTGATGGCATTGTGATCACTACATACAAAGTGTTCCACTTTGTGTTGACAAAGTGTTACACAAACTTCTGTCACCTGCCCAGTCTCATTCCCCAATAGCAGATCGTATCACACACTCTCTTGTTGGGAGTTCTACATTAAGGAAACTTTCCTGACCATATTTGATAAACTCTATTCCATCTGGTCCCTTTAGAATGGGAGTCCCAGGCAATATTGGAAAGTAAAATCAACTACTATAACAACCATATGCTTCTTGCAACCATCTCCAATCTCTCTTCAAATTTGTTTCCCTAAATCCAATAGACTGTTGGGTGGTTTGTACTATAGTCCCATTAACATGGTCATACCTTTCTTACTCCTCAGTTACACCCAAAATGCATAACAAGTCATCCAGCCAAGCTCATTCCCCAATCCAAGATCTAGCCTATCTTCTAGCTGCACTGACCACAGACTGCTTTAAGAACCATATCGTGGATACACCTAACACACTTTAACCCATCTAAACATTCTGCCCTAAGCAGTTTCCAGTCTATGCTGGGGAAATTAAAGTCATCCACAGGAATAACCCTGTTGTCTTTGCTCCTTTCATTAATCTGCCTTGGTACAGTACTGTGAAAAACTCGCAGGCACATATATATAGCCAGGGTTTTGAAAACATTTGTAGGGTACTGTAGTAATTTTTATGTACTGCACTGTAATGCTGCCACAAAAAGAAAGCAAGTTTCATGACATATGTGAATGATGATAAACCTGATTCTGATATGTCGTTGGCACTTCTTCACTGCCACCTGTCCCACACTTCTCCTAACACTTTTGACAGGACTGCATATTTCCCTTAATGTCTCAGCGGCTACTGGGTGTGTGGGGGGGGGGGGGGGCTGTAGTATAATCCAATCACAGTGATTGTAACTTTCCTATTTTTAAGTTTGACCCATACACACTCAGTTGTCTGAGCCCTCTGAGTGCAGCTGTAATATTGTCTCTGACTTGTAATGCCTCTCCCTCTCTTACGTCCTATTTATCTCTTCTACAACACTGAAACCCTGGAACCTGAGCATCTGAGCCTGCCCTTCTCTCAGTCAGTTCTGGTTAGTGAGGGAATACCGTAAGGCACTAGAAGCCCACAGTGGGATGCACTCACGTGAACCCCAGGACGGCAGGCAGTGCTCTCCGTGTGCTTACCGGAGCATTCTCCGTATCGAGTTCCTCTTCTGCAGTGAAGAGGCTGAGGCACTCGTCCAGCGGCACCCGACCTGAGATCGACATCCTCTGTTAGGCCAAGAGGGAACTGGAATTGAGTGACTGGACCCAGGCAATGCTCTCCCCTGTCCAGCTTCTGGTAGACTAGAGCTCCCTACACTTCTCCTGGAGGCCTCCTCCCATTGCATCGAAGACCCCCTATTTGCCTTTTAAATTACCTTAAGCCTCATCCTTCTCCAATGGAGCCTACCTTCCACCCTTCCTGAAGACCCCTTCCCTACCCAGGGCTCAAAACCCCCTCCACCAGAGCAACACTCCTCTCCCTACTGGGGCACCTCCGTCCCTCCGCTGGAGCCGCCCTCTCTTCTCCTAGAGACACACCCCCTTCCTGAGGCTCCCCATTGCCCCTAGAGCACCCCCGCCGAACTCTCTTCCCTTGGAGCCCTCCTCACTCCATTCATCAAGCCCTGATCCTCTCCCCTATCCCTTCACTGAACTCACCCCCACCCTTCCTGGAACCCAGCCCTCACCCCCTTCCCCCCACATGGAAGAACAGGGAGAGAAGAGAGACATACCTTAGGAATGGGCAGTGAAAGATCACAAAACACCTCGAAGGTGCTAGATTGATAGCCACATGATGTACACCTCAGGGTGCTGTTCAACTGCCCCACAAAGAGATCTGGGGAAGAGGTGGAAGCATTGTTACTCTCTGTACTCACCTCAGAACTGACAGTGGGGAAGGAAATTCACATTTTGCTTTCAGCAGGCTGAAATCTATGCAAGAAGTCATTCATTGGTGGCACAGTATGAGGTTTAAAGAGTTCAGGAGCTTTCAGCTTTCTTTTGGCAGGCTGAAATCAGCATGGGGTCATTAACAAGAACAGAGGTGCAAGCAGAGTGGGCACTGTAGGAGTATGCCAATGCTAGAGTGGTCTGACTTTAGCTCAACAGGCTTGGACAAGCACAGGTGGAAATTCTAAATATTAAATAAGAAAGTTTTTAGTAACACACACAAAATGTTGGTGGAACACAGCAGGCCAGGCAGCATCTATTGGAAGAAGTACAGTTTTGGGCCAAGACCCTTCATCAGGACTAACTGAAAGAAGAGATACTAAAAGATTTGAATGTGGGAGGGGAGCATGATATCCAAAATGATAGGAAGACAGGAGAGGGAGGGATGAAGCTAAGAGCTGGAAAATTGATTGGCAAAAGCTGGAGAAGGAAGAATGGCAGGCCTAGGGAGAAAGAAAGGGGGAGGGGAGCAACAGAGAGAGATGGAGAGCAGGCAAAGAATGACTGTGAAAGGGGCAGAGAGAGAAAAGGAAAAAAAGGGGGGAAATAATAAGTGAATGAATGAATGGCTTCATCTTGACATTGACAACGGAGGAAAGATCCCATTGAATCCCACCACCAAGCACATATTTCCCCCTCCCTACGCGACTCCCTTGTCCATTTGTCCTCCCATCCCTTCCCACCAATCTCCCTCCCGGCACTAATCCTTGTAAGTGGAACAAGTGCTACACCTGCCTTTACACTTCCTCCCTCACCACCATTCAGGGCCCCAGACAGTCCTTCCAGGTGAGGTGACACTTCACCTGTGAGTCGGCTGGTGTGGTATACTGTGTCCGGTGCTCCCGGTGTGGCCTTTTATATATTGGTGAGACCCGACTCAGACTGGGAGACTATTTTGCTGAATGCCTATGCTCTGTCTGCCAGAGAAAGCAGGATCTCCCAGTGGCCCCACATTTTAATTCCACGTCCCATTCCCATTCTGATGACTATCCATGGCCTCCTCTACTGTCAAGATGAAGCCACACTCAGGTTGGAGGAACAACACCTTATATTCCGTCTGGGTAGCCTTCAACCTGATGGCATTAACATTGATATCTCTAACTTCCATTAATGCCCCCCTCCCCTTCTTACCCCATCCCTTATTTATTTATTTATTTATTTATTCATTCATTCATTTCCACCCTTTTTCTTTTCTCTCTCTCTGCCCCTCTCACAATCACTCCTTGCCTGCTCTGGTGCTCTCCTCCCCTTTTCGTTCTCCCTTGGCCTCCTGTCCCAAGATCTTTTCCCTTCTCCAGCTCTGTATCCCTTTTGCCAATCAACTTTTCAGCTCTTGGCTTTGTCCCTCCCCCTCCTGTCTTCTCCTATCATTTCAGATCTCCCCCACCCCCTTTCAAATCTCTTACTATCTCTTCTTTCAGTTGGTCCTGACGAAGGGTCATGGCCTGAAACGTCGACTGTACTTCTTCCTATAGATGCTGCCTGGCCTGCTGCGTTCCACCAGCATTTTGTGTGTGCTGCTTGACTTTCCAGCATCTGCAGATTTCCTTGTGTAAAGTTTTTAGTAACTTTTTTTTTGTCTGTTAGTACATAACTAGTGTACAGAAAATGGATCCAGAGGTAGTGGCATGTTCCTTGTGTGACATGGGAAATTTGGGTGATCTCCAATCTCCCCGATAACTACATCTGCACAAAGTGCATCAAGTTGCAGCTCTGTCGAGACTGTGTTAAGGAACTGGAGCTGCAGCTCAATGACCTTCAGCTCATACAGGAGAATGAGGAGGCGCAGGATTCTGGTACTTAATCTAGCTCTGTGGTTCAAAAGGGAAATGGGGAGAAAAGGAGCGCAGGAGTGATAGGGGAATTTTTAATTAGAGGAGCAGAAAGCAGATTCTCTGGATGTGAAAGAGACACCCGGATGACCAGGGATGTGTCAGATCAGGTCTAAGGGGAGTGTGAACAGCCAGAACTCATGATATGTAATGGTACTATTGAGATAGATACGAAAAGGAAGGAAGTCCTGAAGAGAGAATATAGGGAGTTGTGCAGACCTCTCAGGCAATCTCCGGACTGCTGCCTATGCCACACGCCAGTGACGGTAAGAATAGGATGATTTTGCAGGTGAACGCATGGCTGAATATTGGCGCAGGGCAGGGGTTCAGATTTCTGCATCACTGGGATCTCTTCTGGGGAAGTTATGACCAGTACAAAAAGGACAATTTACATCTGAGCAGCATACACAAAATACTGGAGGAACTCAGGTGGTCAGGCAGCATCTATGGAAATGAATAGATAGTTGTTTCAGACAGAGACCTTTCTTCAGGACTTCAGGTATCCAAGAATACACATTTTATCAAAAGGACAGGCAGGAAGACGGAGAGGGTTCAAAACCTGAGAAAGGTGACATAGGATTGGAAAATACAGAATCATGGGTAGAGTTGGATACTGCAAGAGTAAAAGGACCCTGATGAGAGTTATATACTGGCCTCCAAACGGTAGCCAGGATGTGGGCTACAAATTACAACAGGAAATAGAAAAAAATCACCTGAATTCAGAGGTTGGGAATGTGTTGGAGTCAATGTTAAGGATGCAGCTTTGGGGTACTTGAGGTACATGGTAAAATAAGCCAGTCAGCATGATTTCCGAAACCTTGCTTGACAAATCTGTTTTAATAGTAAGCAGGATAAACAAATGAGAGACAGTGGATGTTGTTTATTTGGATTTCCAGAAGGCCTTTGACAAGGTGCCACACATAAGGCTTCTAACAAGAGCCCATGGTATTACAGGAAATGTACTAGCATGGATAGAAAATTGACTGGCTGGCAGGAAGCGAAGAGTGGGAATAAAGGGTGCCTTGACTGGTTGGCTGCCATTGATTGGTGGTATGCCACATGGTTTGGTATTGGGACCATTTCTTTTCATGTTGTATGTCAATGAATTGAATGAAGGATTTGATAGCTTTGTGGTCAAGTTTGCGGTCAATACAAAGATAGGTGTTGGGGCAGGTAGTGTTGAGGAAGCAGGGTGCCTGCAGAAGGACTTGGGCAGATTGAGGGAATGAGCAAAGAATAGGCAAATGGAATATAATGTTCATCTACTTTGGCAGGAAGAATAAAGGCATGGACTATTTTCTAAACAGAGAAAAAATTCAAAAATCAGAGATGGACTTCGGAGACCTAGTGCAGGATTTCCTAAAGGTTAACTTCCAGGTTGAGTCAGTGATCAGGAAGGTAAATTATATGTTGGCATTTATTTTAGAGGGCTTAAGCACCAAAGCAAGGAGGTAACATGGAGACTTTATAAGGCATAGGTCAGACTGCACTTGGAAATATTGTGAGGTACTTTGAGCCCCTTATCTAAGAGAAGATGCACTGGCATTTGAAGGAGTCTAGAGGAGCTTCACGAGAATGATCCCAGGGATGAAAGGGTGAACACATGAGGAGCCCATTGATGGCTCTAGGCCTGTGCCTACTGGAGTTTAGAAGAATGGGAGGGGGTTTCATTGCAACCTATTGAATACTGAATGGTCTGGATAAAGTGGATGTGGAAAGGAAGTTTCCTATGGTGAGTGGAGTCCAGGACCAGAGGGCACAGGCTCAGAATTGTGGGAAGTCCATTTAGAACAGAGATGAGGAGGAAGTTCTTTAGCCAGAGGGTGCTGAATCTGTGGAATTCATTGTCACAGAAGACTGTCCAGGCCAATTCATTGGGTATATTTAAGGCAGAGGCTGATAGGTTCTTGACTAATCAGTGCATCTAAGATTACAGGGAGAAGGCAGGAGGATGGGGTTAAGAGGGATAATAAGTCAGCCATGATAGACTATCATAGCAAACTCAATGAACCAAGAGGCCTAATTCTGCTCCCAGGTCTTGCACTGTGTCTAACCCATGCCCTGGAGAGATGTAATAACAAGGAGCTTCACTCTTGTGTCTGACTGGTGCCCTGGGAGTGTGTGATTGGACAGTGTAGAGGGAGTGTGTGATTGGACAGTGTAGAGGGAGCGTGTGATTGGACAGTGAAGAGGGAGCGTGTGATTGGACAGTGAAGAGGGAATGTGTGATTGGACAGTGAAGAGGGAGTGTGTGATTGGACAGTGTAGAGGGAGTGTGTGATTGGACAGTGTAGAGGGAGTGTGTGATTGGACAGTGTAGAGGGAGTGTGTGATGGGATGGTGTAGAGGGAGTGTGTGATTGGACGGTGTAGAGGGAGTGTGTGATGGGATGGTGTAGAGGGAGTGTGTGATTGGACGGTGTAGAGGGAGTGTGTGATGGGATGGTGTAGAGGGAGTGTGTGATTGGACGGTGTAGAGGGAGTGTGTGATGGGATGGTGTAGAGGGAGTGTGTGATTGGACAATGTAGTGTGATGGGACTGTGTAGAGGGAGTGTGTGATGGGACGGTGTAGAGGGAGTGTGTGATTGGACAGTGTAGAGGGAGTGTGTGATTGGACAGTGTAGAGGGAGTGTGTGATTGGACAGTGTAGAGGGAGTGTGTGATTAGACAGTGTAGAGGGAGTGTGTGATTGGACAGTGTAGAGGGAGTGTGTGATTGGACAGTGTAGAGGGAGTGTGTGATTGGACAGTGTAGAGGGAGTGTGTGATTGGACAGTGTAGAGGGAGTGTGTGATGGGATGGTGTAGAGGGAGTGTGTGATTGGACGGTGTAGAGGGAGTGTGTGATGGGATGGTGTAGAGGGAGTGTGTGATTGGACGGTTTAGAGGGAGTGTGTGATGGGACGGTGTAGTGGAAGTGTGTGAAGGGATGTTGTAGTGGAAATGTGTGATGGGACAGTGCAGTGAGAGAGTGATGGGACAGTGCAGTGAGAGAGTGATGGGACAGTGCAGTGAGAGAGTGATGGGACAGTGCAGTGACAGAGTGATGGGACAGTGCAGTGACAGAGTGATGGGACAGTGCAGTGACAGAGTGATGGGACAGTGTACTTGAAGTGTGATGGGACAGTGTAGTGAGAGTGCGATGGGATGGTGTAGTGAGAGTGTGATGGGACGCTGCATCTGGACGGTGCAGTGGGAGTTTGAGGTGAGAGTGCGATGGGATGGTGTAGTGAGAGCATACAATAGGTCAGTATTTCCTTACCTACAATTTTGCTGTCATCTCGCTCCAAGTATCGCTTCCACATGTGGATTGATTTCTCATCATCACTGAGGAAGAAATTAACGTAGGTGAGAGTGGGAGAGGGTGAGGCTGAAGAACAGAACGGTAGAGAGAGTTAAAAGGTGTGGGAGAATTAGAAACAGTAAGAGGTCCTGGGAATCGGGAACATGAGGGCAAAGGGAAGAAAAGGGATGTGAACCTACAGAGAGAAAGAATCATATTGAGAGGCAGCACAGAGTGAGAGACTAACGGGGAGAGAGTGACAGAGGGAGGGGAGGGAACGATGGAGCTGTGTGGAAGGGAGGGAGAAGAAAGGGGAGAGCGGATGAGGCAGAGGGTGAAAGAAAGGTACTGAGGGAGAGTGGGTGGGCATGCAGGAAGAAGAGATGATTCAGTAAAAATGAAAAAGCGCAAGAGATAAAATAGTAAAAGAAAGAATGAGAGGGAGAAAGATTGTGAGACAGAGAAAGGGACCATGCCAGCATGCCACTGATAACCAGTTACAGCCCTCTTGTTATCAACACTCTCCAATGGCTGAGCATTGGTAGAAGTGGCTTCCTGCCTGTAGAATCATAAATTGCCAGTGGAACTGAGGGGGCTGTTTTACTGGATGTTCAGGTACACTGCAAGTGTGTGCGATCCTGACTGGATTGTTGTCTTCAGATCTGTGAGATACTTTTCTTAAAGCTCTTGAGCAACCCTATCTAGGAGCAGGCACATTTTGTCTCTGGTGCTTTCATTAGCTGAGCTCAGATCTGCATTCGCCAGGACAACCTGGGACTTCTCCGTCCCTGTCCTCTGGACAGCGCATGTAGAGAATTTCATAGCATGGAAAGCTTGCTGGCTCCATCCACAGCAGTAGGAGTGGGAACGATGAGGAGCCCAAGCTCCATTAATGCGGCTCTGTTCCCTCAAGACCCTGTGCCAGGGGGTGGCATTCATTCCCAAGCAGTTATGTGAAAATGGAGAGAATAGGACACTAGATGGTGTAGTGCTGGGGGAGTAACTGTGTGCGAGTGGAGGTCTGTGACTGGACAACATGCTCTATACCCTATCCCCGATATCTACACCCTGAATTTGCACTGCTAACTCTAGCTGTGGGTGTGGTCCCTCTGGTTCATATAGATGAACTGTCTATCGCACTCATGGAAGTGTGTGGTGGGCTCCTCTGTCCTGATCTTTAATCTCCATGTCCCCCTATTTCAGACACTGCACTGACCCAGAACTACACCTAGTTCCTTTCATCACTGACCTTCCTCCCATTCTGAGATGCCAATTTTCCAGTATTGGTAACATCTTCGTAAACTTGTTGTCACTCTCTCCTGGTACATGGTGACCTCAATTGTCCCAGTGTCCTGGTGTGGGAGATGGATCAGCACTCAATACTCAGTCCCATTCCCACCTCAGTAGGTGAAGCAGCCCATGCCTGTATGCAGCAAGACCCAGACAACATTCAGACACAGGCTGAGAAGTGACAGGTCAAATTCACACACACAAGTACCAGGCAGTGACCATCTCCAATAAAAGAGCCTGATCTCCTTCCCCTGACATTCCCATTGCCCTGACCTGACCATCAATACTCTGGGATGATCACTGACCAGAAACTCATCTGGACCAGTTACATCACCACGACGTCTACAATACTTGTCCAGTTACTAGAGCTGCTAGCTCCGAGTTCGGGTTCAATCCTGACTTCAGGTCCTGTCTGTGTGGAGTTAGCCTGCTCACCCTGTGACCACATGGGTTTTACACCAAGTGTTCTGGCTTCCCTCCCACGAGTGAGTTGGTGGGTTAATTGTCTGCTGTAAATTTCCCCTTATACATTGGTAGGATCTGGCAGGAGTGGTGGGGAATATGTAGAGAATAAAATAGGTTCATGGAGAGTTAAATGGGTGGCTGATTGCCAGCATGATCTTGATGGGCCAAAGAACCTGTACCTGCACTATCTATCTCTCACTGAGTGGGTCAAAGACCAGAGAGTGTGACACTGTGACTCACAATCACAAGCTTGAACCAAGCATGTCCAGGAACCAGAAGACTGCGCATGATGAAGGATAACAGTAGTGAACCCTGTCCTCTACAGTGGGTGAGATCCCACCATGTTCTCACAAACCTCTCCTAATCCACAAGAAGGACCAATGTCATTGACCTCTTCCAGACTGACATCCCCAGCATGGAGGCCTTAGTTACTCCCTGCCTAATGGAAAGACCACATCATTCACAAGCCCAACACCAGGCTCCTGTAACACACACTCTGTCCCAGCTCTGTCATGGGAAGAGATCATTGGGCAGATAGGAGGAACAACGTGAAGATGTGCTCTGTGAAGAACAATACCCCCCCCCCACCCCATTGGCTGGCGATCCGGGGAATCGCCAGCCAATGACACTGAAAGTACAGAGGGAACATTGAGGATCTGAAACCTGGAGCTGTGGATCATGAATACACAGTGGTCCTGTGTGAGCAATGGGGGGGAGCTACCAGTTCACAAGCTCCCCACTCACTTGTCTCATCACATACCACCTGACCTGTCTGTGGGAGGGATTGTGGGTCCCACACTGAACTCACTATAGGACCACAGAACCACTCGATCCCCAGGGACTGACAGGCCTGAGATGGGATATTAGCATCTACCAGTGATCGTCAAGCACACATCTGTGTTGTTCCCGTGTGAGGACTGCAAATAGGGACACAAGTGGTCAACACTGTATTTTCAACTACGATATTGTCTCCAGCTGAAGTGAGATGTGAAGGTGTTTTTTCAGGTCACTGCGGCCTTCATACTATAGGAAAAGGTGTTGTTTCAGGGCACTGCAACCTTGGGATCGGTAGAGTAAGATGTTGTTTCAGGGCACCAGCCTTGGGACTCAGTAGGAGGTGTTGTTTCAGGATACTGTAGCCTTCGTGACTGGTAGGAGAGGTGTTGTTCCAAGACACTGCAGCCTTGGGATTCAGTAGGAGAAGGTGTTGTTCCAAGACACTGCAGACTCGGGATTCAGTAGGAGAAGGTGTTGTTCCAGGACACTGCAGCCTTGGGATTCAGTAGGAGAAGGTGTTGTTCCAGGACACTGCAGCCTTGGGATTCAGTAGGAGAAGGTGTTGTTCCAGGACACCGTAGCCTTCGGGACTCAGTATCAGAAGGTGTTGTTCCAGGACACTGCCACCTTGGGATCAGTAGGTTTGGTTCTAGGGCACTTTAGTTTTCAGGACTCGGTAGGAACACACACAAAATGCTCTTGGAATTCAGTAGGGCCAGCAGCATCGATAGAAAAGAGTAAACAGTCGATGGTTCAAGCCGAGACCCTTCACCAGGAGTCCTGATGAAGGTTTTTGGGCTGAAATGTCGACTGGTCTGCTGAGTTCTTGCAGCATTTGTGTGTGTTGCTTAGATCTCCATCATCTGCAGATTTTCTCTTGTTTGTAATGGGACTCAGCAGGAACCTGTACTGCACTTGTGCTGTTGTCAGGCCCTCCAGTGGACAAGTGCAGAAATGAAAATGGCTCCACGCGAATTCAGACTGCTGGTTCAGCTCTTTTAAAGCACTCAAAGAATTGGAATGAAAGAGAGAGGGAATGCTAGTGGGAGAGGGAGAGAGACAGTCTGACTGAGGGAGGGATTGCGGAAGAAATAGAGGAGGGGAGGGACACACATAGAAAGACAGTCTGAACGGGGAGACAGAGAGAGGCAGAGTAGTGAGTGAAGGAGATGGGGATGAGTACAAGAGACAGACATGACAATCAGAGAAAAAGATGAGAGGCAAGCATGAGAGGGGGACAGAGGCAGCCATGATCACTCACCGCATTCGCTCCACACTTCCAGTGAAGCCCCGTATCCCAGACACTGACATAATGCTGGGAGCTTTGCGGGATTTCCGATTGATCTCCATGTGGAGCCAGTCCATGAGGAAGCGAAGGAACTCCTGAGCATCCTGCTGGCTGTGAGAGAGGGTGGGGCAGAATGGAGTGGAGGAAGGGAGGGGCATAAAGAAAGTTGAGTAGAGTGGAGGGTGGGGGAGAGAGAGAATGAGAAAGGGCAGGAGGGGTAAAGAGAAGCAGATTGGGGAAAGATAGGGTCAGGGAGTCAGTTAGCTTTTCAAGGGAACAAGACTATTCACTTCCCCTTGAAAATGTTACACAGGAAGCAGTCAAGGTTGCTCTGGCCCTCCAGATCTGACATGCTGTCATGATGATGGGTGCTGGGATCGTGCTGTACCCATATTTTCTACCTCATTCGCTATCTTACCACACTAGCTACACTGCAGGGAGTGTTCATTGTTCGTGCCAAACCCTGAGATGTTGAAGTCCCCAAGAACAGATTTGATGGAAAGTAATGGCATTCAGCCCCTTTGAGTCTAAAGTCCCACTCAATCAGCTCGTGGACAATCCTGTGCCTCAAGTTCACCCTTCTGCCTGACCCCTCAGATCACCCCTCCCTCCCCAACCACCAAACTGACTAAAGGACTGGACATCTTCAGGGGGAGCAGAATTCTGGAGAATCCCTTTCCACCTCTTTCCCAAAGCTCCCATTCCAGGACTGTGCCCCTAACTGTAGATAATATGGAGATGGCAAAGGTCTGGCAATTGACAAAGAGGGACAAATGCAAGTTCAGAGTGTGTGGTGATGGGAAGTGAAACAGCATCAGCAATGCACAATAAATTGGGGTGTGGAGTCTCTGTCCAGGGATCCCGAAAGGAATAAGGCAGCTCAATACAGGGTTGAAAGGCCAAAGTTCAGGGTATATGATCAAGAGAGGAGATGCTCAAACTGTGTCCTGCACCAGTTAAGACAATGGGAACAGTTGTGGTCACCATTTTGCGGACACCAGGATCCCACTGGAGAGGGTAAGTGGAGAGGAGTGGAAAATGACAGATAATAACTTGAGAGGCTAAGGTTAGAGATGGGGAGAAGTTGAGGATCAAAGGATCATTTTCAGGCGGGAGGGCTCTAACTAGCAATGTGCCAGTTATTAGTGCTCGCAACTGCACTACTTACAATGAATCTCCTTGATGATGGGACCAACAACATCTTCTCCAGTTCTAAGACTGGAATGAGTTATGAGGAGGGTGGGCTGTCAGTGAAGGGGCAGAGTGAGTACCACGTGGCAAAGGCAGTCTTCACTCATTCGTGATTCAAGATCAGATCAGCACCAGGAAAGAGAAGGCTCAGACTCCAGAAGGACCATTGCTGATGCCCATCCCATAATCTCTTGGAACTCAGTTGTTTCAGAGGGTTGACCACATTGGCAGCAGAACAGATAAGCAAGGCAGATATTTTTCCTTATGGAAAATCAGAAGGAGATTTTGCGTTCAATGTTACAGTCACAGTCTGCACAGACTAAAACACACATATTCTTACATAAACCTACCCTAACTCTCTCAGTCTCCTTACATTATCACTATCGAGCGGGGTTTTGTTGATCAAGATTGACTTTTTAACTGAATTTGAATTCACAGCCAGTTTACAATCAATCCCTAATTAGATCTGAACTGGGACATTGGATTGTTAGTTTAGCTTATGTCATTAGTCCTGTAATTGAACTGCAATGTTCAAACAATTCTCTTTAGTCTTGAAAAGCAGAACACTGGACAGAGGCTGGTTGTGGAGGAAAGTGGTGTCCCCGTATTCTGAACACAGGAGGTCAGTAGAAACAGCAAATTATTCCCACATCTCATTGTTGGTTGGGGTTTACTATGGAAGAGAGAGTGTAACAGTGGGAGAGGGTCAATAGCAACGGAAAGAGTGTTGGTGGGACCTCATCTGGAGCACAGACATAGTGTTGCTCCTCTGTCTAAGGAGGTCCACATGCACTAGGGGGCCAGTAAGGAAAGGTTGAGTGAGTTCCTTCATCATCACTGTCTAATTACTGGAACTCCCTACATAACAGAGGACTGCAATGGTATAAGACACCATGGTATAAGCTTATCATGGGCAGCCAAGGATGAACGATAATTTTTGCTACATCAATGTCCCAGGAGATGGGGGAGGTGCCCAAAAAGAGACAGGTTCAGCAGGAAGATGGAGTAACCAGTGATTGACAGGGTTGGAAGCCTCCACAGCTCACCTGTATCCAATGAAGTGTGGAACAAATCTCTGGAATGTCTGGAGGAAGCGCAATGGACTGACAGAACCTGAGCTTATGGGGTCCCAAAGAGCAGCAATTAGATCAGCAAAGGCTACAAGGGGCAAGAGAAGAGGTAATGGAGAAAGGGGAGGAGCAGAAGACAAGCAAAACAGGGAGGGAGAGAGATAGAGGGAGATTCAAACAGGGAGAAAAAGAAAAAGGAAACAAAGTGGAGGGAAAGGGAAGGAGAGGTAGTGGAGGAAGAGGGAGAGTGAGGGAGGGTGGGGGAGAGAGAAAGAGGGGGAAAGAAAATATAAAGAGGACAAAATGGAAAAACAAGACAATTTCACATGAGCAAAGTAGAAAAAATAACATTAGCTTAATATTTTTCTCCAAAATCAAGAACTACTACTGTTCCCTGCAATACATACGGAGACCAATGCTCCCTATATTGAATTGGGGGGGCTCATATATCCTGTAATATACACGGGGACCTATGCTCCCCATAAAATCCACAAGGACAGATGCTCCCTATATTGTACGAGGTCTGAAAGTAGCCTGTAATATACACAGAGATTAATGTTCCCTGCAATATGCAGTGTCTGTATCTCCCTATATACATAGCCTCTATATCCCTGTGTATATAAACCATGTCTGTATCCCCTGTACACACACCGTGTCTGTATCCCCTGTATATACACCATGTCTGTATCCCGTATATACAGTTTTATGAATGTACCACAGCTCTGAGGGGCCGAAGGGGCGGGGGGAGCTCCCTCCTTTGTGAGAATCGCAAGATCACTATTGAGTCCGTTCAGGAGACTCAGGAAATGGGAGAGAGAGACGTGCCGAATACCTCGTTCCACCGCGATGCAAAATAATGCGACATTGACCATTGTCTCCTGGAGACCACGTTTGTGGATTGGGGACTATGCTACGTGCAAGCCCTTGGGCAAAGTGGGCTGGTTGAGAGAGAGTGATTGCATCATCCCAACCTGATTGACATCTGAGACCCCATGAGGAAGTAGAAAAGAGGGTCTGGGGGAACACCCCCTTGAGATGCACCAGAAGAAACGCTAACGATCCTGTAGTAGCGGGAAGCCATTTGAAGGAAGTCACGTGCGTTCGATTCCGTTGCTGGAATCGGTGACTGGAACCACGGAAACCAGCTTTTAGCTAACAACCCCTGACTCAACGGATTCACTTCATAAAGACCTGGGCAAGTTTCTTTTCTCACCAATCTCTCTCTCTCTCTCTCTCTCCAACAAGTGAAAACCCAGCCGTCCCCCCTCCAAAAGGCTGAGGCCTGCAGGAACTGAGTGACTTTTATATTTCCATCGGACAGTATATTATCCCCTAGACAAACGATCGAGCTGTTTCTTATTGATGGTTATTATTAGACCCGCGCTTTTAGATTGAGTAGTGACAACGTATATTATCTGAATGTTTGTATTAATCTTATTTTTGTGCCCCTTCATAAATAGAGACTTTTAAAAATAGTACCATCAGACTTCAACTGACCTCTCTATCTTTGCTGGTAAGTGATCCAGTTACGGAATTTCAGCAGTTGGGGTTCTCGTCTCAGGATTTGACACCAAATTGGAGGGCCAGTGAATCGGGCTTGTAGGTCCAAAACTTGGATCTGGTTACACGAGTAGCCATACGGGAAACCAGCAAAGATGGACGTGGGTGAATTTATAGAAAACCCGACTCTGGAGGCGCTGGAGGTGGCCTCCAAATCAGACTTGAAGAAAATTGGCGAAGGAGTTAAACCTCGCAGGGGTGAGGTTGTCAATGAAAAAGCAGGAGGTGCGAAGGGCAATAACTCAGTATTATATTGGGAAGAATGTGTTTACAGCTGAGGTATTGGAAAATATCCCTGAAAAGGTACCAGCTAGTACCAGCTCAGTTAGAGTTGGAAAAATTAAGGTGGGAACATGAAATTAAGTTAAAACAGCTGGAAATAGAGAAGGAAAGGGCCGAGAAAAAAAGAGAGCATGAACTTCAGCTAAAGGAGCTGGAAGCAGCTAAGAAGAAGGAGAGGGCCAAGAAGGAGAGGGCCGAGAAGGAGAAGGACAAAAAGGAGAAGGAGAGGGCCGAGAAGGAGAAGGAGAAGGACGAAAAGGAGAAGGAGAGGAAACATGACTTGGAGATGGAGAAGTTAAGGCTAGAGCAACAAAGTCAGGGGTCGGACTGAGAGGAGCGGTTTGATGTTAGTCGGGTGTTGAGGTTAGTACCCCCGTTCGAGGAGACGGATGTTGATTGTTATTTCTTGCTTTTTGAAAAGATGGCAGTGAATCAGAAGTGGCCCAGAGAGCAGTGGGTGGCGTTGTTACAAAGTGTGTTAAGAGGGAAGGCCCAGTGGGCATATGCGGCGTTGTCCACGGAGGGGGAAGTGGAAGAGAAATATGACCAAGTAAAGGCGGCCATTCTCCGGGGTTACGCGCTAGTAGCTGAAGCATATAGACAAAAGTTCAGAAATTTGGGAAAAGGGTGGAATCAGACGTATACTGAGTTTGCCTATGAGAAGGGTGTGCTCTTGGACCGTTGGTGCACCGCGGAAAAAGTGGACGAGGATTATGGGCGTCTCAGGGAGTTACTTTTGATTGAGGAATTTAAAGGTTGTGTTTCGGAGGACATCCGGATGTATTTGAATGAGAAGTCGAATAAGTCCATTTCAGAATTTGCTAGGTTCGCGGATGAATATGCCCTAACCCACAAGACAAAGTTTTCCTCGAATAAAAGTTCCCAGAGAGACCGTGGGAACGATCGAGAAAGTCCGACGAGTGAGGCAGAGGTCCCACCGGGATCTAGCAGTAAGGTTGAGGGGAAAAGGCAAGACGGCCAGAGGTTTCAGGGCTTGACCTGTTTTAATTGTGGAAAGGGAGGGCATATTGCATCTCGATGCTTTGCTCTGAGGAACGAGATAGGAAAAGGGAAAGCCGCAGTCCCTATCGGGTGTGCCGTGGTAATCAGTAAATCGACCAGAGCCCCGGATAGACAGAATACGAGAAGGGTCTGAGACTTGTCTGTCACACGGAACCGTGTCTGTGAGGGAGGGAGACACACCAGTCCCCGTACGAATCTGGAGAGACAAAGGGGCTGAGCTGTCATTGATCAGCAGTAAGGTACTAGAATTTGGTCGAAAAACGGGCATGGTAAAGGTAGAGGGGATCAGCAAAAGAATAGAAATGGTGGCTTTACATGAGGTCATTATGGATTGTGAGCTGGTGTCTGGACCCATTGAAATAGGGGTGCCATCCAAGTTCCCGAGAACTGAATCGGACGTCCTTCTCGGTAACGATTTAGCAGGAGGTAAGGTTTGGGCAGCCATGATGCCGACCCGCCGACCGGCGAGTGCGGCGGCCCCACCCCTAGACTCCCAAATCTATCCCGCATGCACAGTTGCTTGCAGCCTGTCGAGAAAGGCAGCTGAGAACGAGAGCAGTTTAAATCAGGCCATGTTTCTACCGACCCTGTACCACGAGGGTTTAGAGGGTGGTAAAACGAAGAGTAGTAAAGTGAAAGAGGGGAAGGGAGCGGAGGTAGATCTGCCTTTAGCGAGGAGAAAGGTCCTAGAGGCAGAAAATAAGATGCAGAACCGATCGAGCGGTTAGGAGGTCCAGAGTTGGACATGGATGATCTGTCTGGTTTGGCAGAACTGTTTGAGGAAGTTGAAACTTCTAAAGGTGTTCCTGATAATGAAATGAGGGCAGCCCTAGATGCAAAGGGTGCCCTTACCTCAAAGAAGTCTGCTGGGTTGGCAGATGAGGTTGTTTCAGCCCGCGGGGTTGAGTTTACTCCGGAAGGGAGTTGCCCAGAGAGTACCTGGGAGAAATGGGGGAACTTAGAATTTAAAAAGGGTATGGGTATTGAAAGCCTGGAAGAGGCCAATGTCCCATTTGAGTGTGTCCAAGATGGGGATGCACGTGGTACTGAACCTAGTAACGGAGCTCAGAAGAAGTCTGAAGTATTTGATTCAGTGGAACGGGGCAGCCGTCCTTGTGGGTCAGATAGACTTGGTTCAGTGGAAAAAGGGTTAACCTTGGTAACCGTGGGAAGTGTGAGCTCCCAGGTGTTTGTACTCGAAGGTGGGTTCAAAGTTAACGCAGAATTTAAGAATGGGGAGATGAGGATTATTATTGAAGGACACGGAAAGTCTGTAGTTCCCAAGTCGAATGAAGAAATTTTAAACCTGGCAGATCGCTTACAGAGTGAGCCAGGAGATAGCGGGGCCCCCCACTCTATTGTTATGCCAGGATGGGGTGTGAAGAGGCCAACTTCGAAATGCTACTTGAACAAAGAGTTCGAATTAAAAACCAATTGCCTGAAGGGTCCTGAAAAAAAGGCTAGCCACCTGGGTAAAATTAAAGAATTGGGTGGAAATGGTCTAAGTTTGGGATATGGTGTTGATAAAATAACCCCTACGAACGAGGCGGGTGGGAGTTTACCATGCCAAATTACCCAAGTTCCCCACGGGGGGACTCACCGGAAAAGAGGCGACGGTTAATGGGGATGCCATTTTAAACAGCAAAGCAGGTTGTACGGGATTGAGCCAAAGCCTGTGAATAATAAAGACAGCCCCTTGGAGTTTACTCGCATTAGTATTAACCCTAAACGATTAGTATTCGCATAAGCTTTTGTAGATGCACATAAACTAAGATCACACCTCCTTAGTTTTGTTGCTGAAAGAAATAAATATAGGTGGTTATTAAATTGAAGTCTGATGCTACAAGACTTTAGTACGGTACGCGATGTTAAGATATTAAAGAAAGGGACACTGTAATGGTTAACTGTTTAGATACTGAATTGAATGTATAACTGTATTACTCTGTAAAAAAAAACAAAAAAACTTTTGTATTGTGTTAGATTCTAAAACCCTGTAAGACTCTGTACTACTTCGTTTCACCAACGCTTTGAAGAAAGGGGGTGTTATGATGTACCACAGCTCTGAGGGGCCGAAGGGGTGGGGGGAGCCCCCTCCTTTGTGAGAATCGCAAGATCACTATTGAGTCCGTTCAGGAGACTCAGGAAATGGGAGAGAGAGACGTGCCGAATACCTCGTTCCACTACGATGCAAAATAATGCGACATTGACCATTGTCTCCTGGAGACCACGTTTGTGGATTGGGGACTATGCTACGTGCAAGCCCTTGGGCAAAGTGAGCTGGTTGAGAGAGAGTGATTGCATCATCCCAACCTGATTGACATCTGAGACCCCATGAGGAAGTAGAAAAGAGGGTCTGGGGGAACACCCCCTTGAGATGCACCAGAAGAAACGCTAACGATCCCGTAGTAGCAGGAAGCCATTTGAAGGAAGTCACGTGCGTTCGATTCCGTTGCTGGAATCGGTGACTGGAACCACGGAAACCAGCTTTTAGCTAACAACGGGGAAGCCCGCTCCCCTGACTCAACGGATTCGCTTCATAAAGACCTGGGCAAGTTTCTTTTCTCACCAATCTCTCTCTCTCTCTTCAACAAGTGAAAACCCAGCGGTCCCCCCTCCAAAAGGCTGAGGCCTGCAGGAACTGAGTGACTTTTATATTTCCATCGGACAGTATATTATCCCCTAGACAAACGATCGAGCTGTTTCTTATTGATGGTTATTATTAGACCCACGCTTTTAGATTGAGTAGTGACAACGTATATTATCTGAATGTTTGTATTAATCTTATTTTTGTGCCCCTTCATAAATAAAGACTTTTAAAAATAGTACCATCAAACCTCAACGGACCTCTCTATCTTTGCTGGTAAGTGATCCAGTTACAGGATTTCGTAACAACAGTATGTCTGTATCCTCTGTATATACACCGTGTCTGTATCCCCTATATACAGTATGTCTGTATCCCCTATATACACGCTGTGTCTGTAAACCCTGTATACACAGTCTGAATCCCCTATATACACACAGTGCCTGTATCTCCCTGTATATACACCGTGTCTGTATCTCCTTGTATACACACCGTGTCTGTCTCTCCCTGTATATACATGTCTGTATCCCTGTATATATATTTTGTCTGATATCCCTGTACAGTACATCATCCCATTCACATTCTTCTTACCGTCCATCAGTTCACAATGTTTCTTTCCCAATCCATTTACATCCAGCCGATATTCCTTCTGGATGCAGAACTCCCGCAGTTCCCTGGTGTTGCTCAGACACTGGAGAATAGCATTCATGAAACACTGTGGAACCAAAATCTCTTTGTCAGTTCAGTAAGCTGAATGGACTCATTGTTTCTACAGCGTGATAACGGCCCTTCAGCCCAACTCTCTGCATACCAATCAAGTTCCCTAACACAGCTCGTTCTTTTTGCTTGCATCTGCCCTTTATACCTTTCCTATTCATATACCTGTTCAATTATCTTTTGAACATTGTAATTTTAATCCACCTTTGAAGTTGCATCTTTTGTCAGCTAATTCCATAGACCTTCTTAAAGGTTGTCCCAAGTCCATTTTCAGTCTTTACCCTTTACCTGAAACCTTTACCATTTAGATTTAGACTGCCATACCCTAGGAAAGAGACTGTTACCATTCCATATAACAATGACAGCATGGAAACAGGCACCTCAACACTTCTGGTTCATGCCGAACGCTTACTCTCACCTAGTCCCACCGACCTGCACTCAGCCCATAACCCTCCATTCCTTTCCTGTCCATATACCTATCCAATTTTACTTTAAATGACAATATCAAACCTGCCTCTACCACTTCTACTGGAAGCTCGTCCCACACAGCCACCACTCTCTGAGTAAAGAAATTCCCCCTCGTGATACCCCTAAACTTTTGCCCCCTAACTCTCAACTCATGTCCTCTTGTTTGAATCTCCCCTACTCTCAATGGAAAAAGCCTATCCACACCATCCATCCCCTCTCATAACTTTAAATATCTCTATCTGTTCCCCCTCAACCTTCTATGCTCCAAAGAATAAAGACCTAACTTGTTCAATCTTTCTCTGCAACTTAGGTGCTGAAACCCAGGTAACATTCTAGTAAATCTTCTCTGTACTCTCTCTATTTTGTTGACCTCTTTCCTATTAATTCGGTGACCAGAACCATACACAATAAATAATATCATAATTCATAATATCTATGCTCATGATTTTATACCCCTTAAGGTCACTCCTCAGCCTCCTACACTCCAGAGGAAAAAGAAATGCCAGTCTATCCAGTCTCTCCATGTACTGTAACCAGACTCTCCAGTCCTGGTAACATCTTCGCGACAACAGCCCAGTTATTTTTGCACCTCTCCAAAATGTCCTCCTCCATCTGTTCTTCTGTCTGCTTCTCTCTGCTGCTATTGGGGTGATGGAATGAGGAGATCTATAGAATAAGCCCAATAGAGTGAATATTTCCTTCCTATTTCTCTGACTTCCACGCACACTGACTGAGTAGACAGTCTCTCCGCAATGTCCTTCCTTTCTACAGCTGTGATAATATCCATTAGCAATGCCATTCCTCCACCTCATTTAAATCCCTCCCTGCCTCTTTTAATATATCTAAACACCAATACATCCAGCAGCCATTCCTGCCCTTGTGACAGCCAAGTCTATGTCACGACCACAACATCATAGTACCCTGTACTGACCTGTGCTTTAAATTGTTCTCACATTAGACACGTTTTAACCTTTCCAACTGACTGCATTCCTGCTCTATCCAAAGCCTATCTATCCTCACAGTCTCTTTACAGATTTCATCTACGTTTACATCAACTGCTCCATCCTCTGATCTATCACTGGCTCCCATCCCCTTGCCAAACTAGGTTAATCTCTTCCCATCAGCCCTAGCAAACCTGCCCGTAAGGTAGGTAACCTGTCCTCGTTGTACAGGTCATACTTTCCTCAGAAGAGATCCCAACAATCCACAAACCTAAATCTTGTCCCCTGCGTTTATTCCTCAGACACACATTCATTTGCCATATTCCTTTGTAATTTTAAGAAAATCTTCTTCACTGTCTACTATATCAACAATTTTGGTGTCATTCACAAATTTATTAACATTGCTAAGCACATTAACTTATAATTTATTAATAAAGAGAAAACAACAGTGGACCCAGCTCTGATCCCTGTGACACCCCACTGGTTACAGGTCTCCAATCTGAATAGCAACCCTCCCTTTATATCGCACCACCAAGCAAATTGGGTATCCAACTGGTTACACCAGTTGAATATATCATCCTCCATGGCAAGGATAACGTTCACACACTCATCTATCATTGACAAGGCTGCCAATGTTGCCCACTTCCCCAGCTGCCTGCCAGGAGCATGCCATAGTGTCTCAGCCTGAGCACACACTCATCAGCATCAGTGGCTCAACACTGGAGAGAGTGGAAAACATCAAGTTCCTTGGGGTGCAGATCTTGGACAATCTCACCTGGTCCAGGAACACCACTGGGATTGTGAAATGGGCCCAGCAGGGATTGCACTTTCTGAGAAAACTTAAACAAGCATCACTCCCCACTAACATCTTAACTACATTCTACAGAGGTGTGGTTGAGAGTGTGCTGACCTTTTGCATCACAACCTGGTACTCTAGCTGCAGTGCTGCTGGCAAAAAAGCCTTGCAGAGGGTGGTAAGGGGAGCAGAGAAGGTTATTGGCATCTCCTTACCTTCTGTCCAAGACCTCTTTTAGAGTCGATGCCTCCAGAAGGCATGGTACACCATTAAAGACCCCTCACACCCTCTCCATGAACTGTTTGTTCTTCTGCCATCAGGCAGACGTTACAGGAGCATCAAAACAAAAACCACAAGGCTACTAAACAGCTTCCTCCCACAGGCAGTCAGACTGCTAAATAGCTGCTCTACCTGACTCTGCTTTGGACACTTCTAACTTGCATTGGACACGTATTTTAACTGACATGTGGCTGTTGTGTTTTACTTTTTATTGTCGTGTTTACTATATATTGTTGCGTTTGTTATGATATGATTGCACTTGCCCCTGGGAAACGCTGTTTCATTCTGCCCTGCAGAGCTGATGTTTGGTTGGAATGACAACAAAGTTTTTGAATCTTGAAATAGTCCCTTTGATCCAACTTGTACATGCCAACCACACATCCTCCCTGCTCATCTCAGTTGCTTGTGTTCATCCCATAATCCTACAAGCCCCTCTCCTTTGAGGCATTTCATCAAATGTATCTGCCTCGGCCACTTCCTCTGTCAGGGTGTGTGCTACCTTTAAACCACTGCAGTATGTGAGGTGTCAGTGCTCCTAACTCTTCCTCAACTGACTCAAACTCCCTTTCAATGTAGTTATCCCTCTTCTTTCTACATAGGCGCTGACTGGTCTCCAGCATGCCCTGAATTTACTAATGCTCCACTCCATTGCCTGCTCTAACCTGCTGACTTTCCTGCAGCATTCCAGTGAGATTCACCATGAGCTTGAGGAAGATCACCTCATCTTCTAACTAGACACACATTGACTTCAACTATTTCAGATAACCAGGCATTCCAGTTTGTCTCAGAATTGGCCAGACCTGATCCACCTGCAATGTAATTCAGTTCTTCTCTCTCTATAGACGCTGCTGATGTGGCAAGTATTTCTAAGTCTCTACAACTTCACATTTCTGGTGAGTACCATGCTCTGCAACTCATAGTTCACATAATCTTTCCTTCCCCTCTCCCATCTCCTCATTCACTCCCCTCTATTTACCCCTTATCACACATACCAGCTGAGATTAGCCATCCTTCTCCATTTCCTCCCAGCCAGGACCACCAGCCTTGATACCCTCCAGATCCCTGGTTCTGTCTCCTCCCACCCCTGCACATCTCTGTATCTTCAGATGGCTTTGATATTGTGACCTGGAACATTAGCTCTCTCCACAGATTCGACTCATCCCTAGCATTCTGTAAAGGCCCAATCAACAAAAACACTGTAAAGGGAGTAAGGCCATTCAGCATCTCTAGCTGCTCCAATCTTGGACAATGTCACCTCTGTCATAGTTCACCACCACCAATTACCATCTCTGTCTTGAGTACATTCAGTGACTCCACTTCCACAGGTGGGAGAGTTCCAGAGCTGCCATCCCCTCAAAGAAATTTCTCTTCACTTCCTCCTGAAGTGGATGGTCCCTTACCTCAACATATGCCCTAGATTCCCCTGAACACCCTCTCAGCAGCCACCCCATCAATTTCGCTGGAAGCTTATCTGCTTCATAAGTTCACCCCTCATTTCAATGTGTCCATTTTCTTTAGCTCTTGTTCACACATCACTCCACCTACCCTAGGAAACCTTCTCTGCACAGCTCCAACCCAAGTCCACTGCTCCTTCAGGAACAGACCAAAGCTGTCCTGCTGTGAAATTGCATCAGGACTCCCGTTTTTATATTCCACAGCCTTTGCAAATTTGCCTTCTTGATCACTTGCTGAACATTTAGGCCAACTCTATGTGCTTCATGCACTAGACTCCCCAATCCCTCTGCAGTGCAGTCTCTATTTTCACCCCATTCTGATTGTTCTTCTGTCCTCATATTCCAGTGGATAACCTCACATAACACTGCATCTGCCAACTTTTACACACCTGTTTAACCTTATTCCTTTGCAGACTCTCTGTGTCCCTCGTACTGGAGAACACACTGATCCTTGTCTCACCAGCAGGTCTGGCTCAGTTGCACTCAACTGCTGCCTCCCAGAGCTCAAATAGTTGAGGCCCATGCACTGACCCCCTGTGGCCCCATTGGTTATTGACCCTCCTGCAAGCCAAAAATGACCTGAGTAACCTGACTCTAGTGAGATGGACCACTGATTATGCCCAGTGCCTTGCACTCTTGTGCAGTCATAGATTCTCTTATTTCCTCTCCATTTATTGTCCTCTCATGTACATGCTCCCCCTGATATCCCAATTATATGCTTCCCTCGATGACTTCCATTTTACATTCTCCCGTCATCTTCTCATTTACATGCTCCCTCTTATTCCCCTGGTTACGTGTCGTCCCGTTTACACAATGTCCCTCCTACTCCCTTCAGTCTCACCGTATTTCCAAGGTTTCTAAGTCCAATTTGACCATTGCCGATGGAGATGATCGTATCCCTCTGGAAAATAAAAGGGAACAAAAGGACAAATTGACGGATTTGCTGCGTATCAAAATACCAGTACATCCAAAGTTAACAAATGACGATTGTTTTATCTTGAAACTGAGGTAGAGATGATCAGCATTTATTGTCATCCCTTGTTACCCTGGAGACAGCGGGGTGTGAGCTACTTTTTTGACCTGCTGACATCTTCTGGTGAAGAGGGCTGTTGGGGGTAGGGGGGAAATTTCCAGGATTTAGACCCAGTGACAGGAAAGGACCATTGATATGTTCCCCCGTATAGAAAGTAATGGGCTTGGAGGGGAGCCCGCATGTGGTGTTGAAGGGTGTGTTTGGAGGGAGAGAGGACAAAGGGGGTGTTTAAGGAGGCTAAGGGAAGGAGTGTTTAAGGAGGTGGAAGGAATGTTTAGGGAGCCAATTGAGCGTTTACTTTGTCCCGGAATGTATTGACCTTCTTTAGAGTTGTTAAACGCTGCCCTTACCCAGGCAAGAGGACAGTGCTCCATCACACTCCCGACTCGTAGACATGGGAAAGGCATTGGGGTGTGAGGAGGTGAGTCACCCCCACAGGATACCCAGTCTCCGAGATGCTCCTGTAGACATGGTGCTGATGTGACTGGTCCTGTTGAGTTTCCGGTTAGAGGTGACCCCGGGGTGTTAATGGTGGGGACTTGACAGTGGGAATATCAGACACTCACTTGTTGGAGATGGTCACTGCTTGGCACTGAATGGAACTGAACATTGTGCAATGCACTGTAACCAACAGGAGTCAGGGAGAGCTCTGGTCACAGTAAGTTTCACTTGTTGAGGAACTATGAAGCAGGTGGAGTGGGAGCAGATTGGAGAAGGATGCCTTTGAAGGGGCAAAAACCTGTGGAGAGAAGAGATCTGATAGGTCAGAGAAGGAAACCAGTATCAGCAGACCTGCTGTGACACCCACCCATCTACCCACAGTGTCAGGAAGAGGCAAGAGAAAGCAGGAAAGGCCTGGCAGGGCCCCCGACAGTCCAGCTCCTTGGATCAGTGGTGTGACTCAAGTGATATTGAGATTGGTGGAGGGGCAGGTAGTGTTGAGGAAACAGAGGTTGCAGAAGGACTTCGAAGGATAAGGAGAATGGGCAAGAAAGAGGCAAATGAAATACAATGTTGAACTTGGAAGCCCTTGTGCAAAACACTGCAAAGGTTAACTTGCAGGCTGAATCAGTGGTGAGGAAGTCAGATGCAATGTTAGTATTCCTTTCAAGAGCTCTAGAATACAAGAGCAGAGATGTGATGCTGAAGCTTTCTGGTGGGGCCTCACCTTGAATATTGTGAACAGTTTTGGGCTCCTTATCTAAGAAAAGATGTGCTGACATTGGAGAAGGTTCAGAGGAGGTTTACAAAGATAATTCCAGGAGTGAAAGTATTATCCTGTAAAGAGGGTTTCTTCTTTTTTGTTAACTAGCAGGAATGCTAATTTACTGATAACGAGAATGGTATTCCTTTGTAAACCAAATGGGGATTAATGTTCTTTCTTCTGAGTCTGTAAGCTTTTGTTGACGGGCTTTTGGGCAGATCGGCGCGAGGGGGTCAAGAGAGAGGACGCAATGCTCTAAGCTGGGCGAGGATCGGACCCCAAAGGGGGGTCCGAGTCCGGGAGATTCTCCGGGGGGGGGGGGGGGATGAAGCTAGATGTGCTTGGTTGACCACTCGGAGGGTCCTGAGCTGTTTGGAGAGTCCGAGGAGTTCGGAGGGTCCTGAGCTGCGAGTCGAGGAGTTCGGAGGGGATCGAATGGTGGCCAGAAGACTTCAGAAATTGAGCTCCAACGGCTGTGCACGTAGTGGTTTGGACTTTGATAAGTTTGGCGCCTTTTCTTTAATTTTCTCTTCATATATACTGTATCGTTATTAATCACTTAGTTATAGTAACCTATATAAATTGTACTCATTTAATCGCATATGGTGTACTGTCTGTTTTTGGGTGAGGCGGGGACCTCACACAGCATCCACACCAGCTGATTACCCAGTTTGGCGGGGCCGAAGGCTACTCCCCCTAGACGAGAACGAGCTGAGCGAGCCTGAGGCGACCCAGGGGGTTACATTGTGGGGTGCTCGTCCGGGATTGATTTCTGTGGAAGCTGTGTGATCACCCTCTTTAAATTGTGTCTGCGGCGAAGAGCTGGTGTGCCTTTGTGGGTGTGTGATTGCTGGTTATCGCTGCGTGTGTGTTGGGTGGGGTGGCTGCTGTTGTTAGCCTCGAGGTCGTTGTTCGAGTTCCAACTAGTGCTGACGAAATGGTGGTGGGACCATGGGTTGTCCGTACTGTTTGGAGAGTGAGGAGTGACAGGTTGGGATGTTTCAGCAGTGGTGGGCTCCGCCTGGTTATTGGAATAATGTCCAGCCCTAAAGGGGCGGAAGTGTGGGCGGAGCGGACCCCTCAGTTGTTGGGTGAGTGGCAGTGCTTGGCTGAGGAAAAGCGACAGGGACGGGTTGAAAGTTTGAGTAGACGGGCTGGTGACTTTGTTAGAACTGTCGGGCGCAATTACCTCGAAGTGACCGCTGCCAGTTCTGGGAAAGTGTGGGAAAATGCGTGTGGTTTGACTGGAAGTCAAATGCCGCAGCTGGGGGGCTTATCATATCCGCGGCAGGAGATTGGTGGGAAGTTTTTAGGGTATCCCTTTTTGCCTAGGGGGGCAGATAAATTGCTTGTGGTGCCAAGGGGATCTGTCAAGGGGATCAGTTGTTCCGTTGATTCGAGAGGTGTCGGGAAACTTAGAGGAGGCCCAGTGGGGGAACGGCTTGGGGTCTCTGGGGGAGCACGTTCCCAGCAATGTACCAAGGAACTCCCGAAAGGAACAGACCCTATTCCTGAAGGCTTAGAGGGGCCATGCGCACAGGTGTTGTTACGGATGGATGGAAGTCAAGTTAAAGCCATCCTCGGCACCGGGGCGCCGGTGAAGTTGCTGTACAGTTTGTTTCATAACCGTTATTGGAAGCCTTTACCCTTGACAACATTGAGGACACCAGTGCCGGTGATTCTCCAGACAACGGTTGTTGGTCAGTGAAAATGGAGTTCTTAGAGGCAAATGTGGAGGAGACTGAGGTTCATGAATCGTTAATGCTGATGTGTCCGGACCCTGTTGAGACGGGCAGCGTTTCTGTTCTAGAGAGAACCAAAATCCTGTTGGTGCGCTTGGGAGCCTGCCCGGAGGAGGCGGGTGAGCGCTGTTTGGAGGCATTGTCGATGCACCCAGAGTTTCGAGCTGCTTGTGCGGACGTGTGTAGCAGCATTGGGCTGATACCGAATTCAAACAAGAGCCAGTGGTGTTACGGCCTGGGGGAAGTATCTGAAGGTGAGACCCTCTTCGTGGACGCTGCGAAATACCACAAGGGAAGGGAGTTGACTGCTGAAGACACCTCGGAGAGAGAGAGGTTGCGGCGACTGGCCCCTACAGCCGTGGAAGATGTAGGCAGCGTGTGTATGGATTATATTGTGTTGAAGAGGCGCACTGTCAGTGACCAGAATATGGCCCTGAGGGCCAGAGAGGCGATGGCCTGTCTGAGTGGTGTGAAGTGGTTTAAGGTGCTGGATCTGAGGAGTGGATGTTGCCAGATCCCGATGAGTGGGGCCGACAAGGAGAAGACGGCCGTTATAAATTCCCTAGGAGTCTTCGGGTCCGAAAAGATGCCACAGGGCATATCTGGAGCCCTTGCAACCTTCCTGCGGGGCAGGTGGAAGACCATAGGGGATGTGGAGGCGTTTGGAGTTTTGGTGTATGTGGATGATCTCTTGGTATTTGGATTTGCCTCAGGAGAATATGAAGTGAGGTCGTTGCAGGAGCAGCTGAGAACTACCGAGTTAAAGTGTTTTCGGGACACGTGCCAGGGCTGGCGAAGGTCGCAGCTCGTGAGAGACTGTCTCTACGGAATCAAGTTTGATATGAAGACGGAGAGACTGGAGAAAGTGATCTGGAACCATTCGGAAGACTTACAAGTTGGAGAGAATGAAGAAAGTTGTCTGACTGAGGGTAATAGCAAACTGAGAACCCGGAGAGGGGAGTTTGCGGAGGTGAAGAAATTACAGACGAATCTCAGCAGAGAGAAGCGGAAGCTTGAAGGGAACCTGAAGATGACCATCGACAGTTCAAATGAAGTGCAAAACCTGAAAGTTGATCTGGAAGAAGTCATGAGGAAGAAAAAGCTGGAGAGAAGTGCAGTGAATACTGAACAGGAGGCTGAAGAGACTGCGGGAGCAGTGCAGGCCACGTGTTTCCGTTTGGAGAAGATCAAACAGCAGCTACCGATCACAGGAATGAGGAAGAATACAGATTCGATGGATGATGTGCTGGATGTGTGGTACATGCTGCCTTTTGCTGACTTTCCCTCGATTGAGGAAGAGACCTTTGGCCCTTCTCCCATTGAGTCTGGTGTAGCGGGGAGGGTTAGCTGTGTGCAGTGTGGGGCATGAGTGAGAGGTTGAGAGAGGAGTTGGTAGTGGGCCCAAGGTATCCCCAGTTGTGTCCGAGCCTGAAGGGTTTAGGTGAGGGGGTACGGAGTCCTCAGAAGGGTTAGGGAACTCCCAGATAGTTGGCCTAAGTAACGCCTGAGGAACAGGTGGTGAGGGTTACTGTGTGGGGAGGAGATGTCACTGTTTGTGCTTGGGTTACGGTGTGTTGGCAGGAAAGGTGGCGAGTTATTTAGTAGTCATGAGGACATGACTTTTATTTGGTGGAGGGAGAGTGTAAAGAGGGTTTCTTCTTTTTTGTTAACTAGCAGGAATGCTAATTTACTGATAACGAGAATGGTATTCCTTTGTAAACCAAATGGGGATTAATGTTCTTTCTTCTGAGTCTGTAAGCTTTTGTTGACGGGCTTTTGGGCAGATCGGCGCGAGGGGGTCGAGAGAGAGGACGCAATGCTCTAAGCTGGGCGAGGATCGGACCCCAAAGAGGGGTCCGAGGCCGGGAGATTCTCCGAGGAGGGGGGGGAGGATGAAGCTAGATGTGCTTGGTTGACCACTCGGAGGGTCCTGAGCTGTTTGGAGAGTCCGAGGAGTTCGGAGGGTCCTGAGCTGCGAGTCGAGGAGTTCGGAGGGGATCGAATGGTGGCCAGAAGACTTCAGAAATTGAGCTCCAACGGCTGTGCACGTAGTGGTTTGGACTTTGATAAGTTTGGCGCCTTTTCTTTAATTTTCTCTTCATATATACTGTATCGTTATTAATCACTTAGTTATAGTAACCTTTATAAATTGTACTCATTTAATCGCATATGGTGTACTGTCTGTTTTTGGGTGAGGCGGGGACCTCACACAGCATCCACACCAGCTGATTACCCAGTTTGGCGGGGCCGAAGGCTACTCCCCCTAGACGAGAACGAGCTGAGCGAGCCTGAGGCAACCCAGGGGGTTACAATCGCATAAGAAACGTTTGATGGCTTTGGGCCTGTACACTTTGGAATTTAGAAAGATGAGGGGGGATCTCATTGAAACCTTTCAAATGTTGAAAAGCCTAGACAGACTAGACATGGAAAGGATATTTCCCCTAGTGGGGAGTCCAGGACAAGAGGGCAGTCTCAGGATAGAGGGGCATCCATTTAAAACAGAGATGCGGAGAAATTTATTTAGCCAGAGGGTGGCAACTGTGGAGGCCAGGATGTTGGGTGCACTTAAAGCAGAAATTGATAGTTCTCGATGGGCCACTGCTGGGGAGTGGGGCTGAGGATCAGCCATGATTTAATGGCAGAACAGATGAGGTGGGCCAATGGCTTAATCCTGCTCCTACATCTTATGGTCTTACGGATATTAGCACTGCCATTTTTCCAGGGTGATAATGGCCAATACCAGAGGACATCCATTTAAGATGACTGCAGGAAAATTTATGAGATGTCAAAGGTAGGTTTCTTACACACACAGAGTGCTGGGGTACCTGGAAAGTACTGCTGAGGGTGGTAGTTGAGACTGATACTATACAGACATTTATGAGGCTCTTAGATTGGCACATAGATGAAAGAAAAATAAGGGTACGGGCTCCATAGGAGGGAGGGGTTAGATTGATCATGGAGTAGGTTTATATATATCGTCACAGCATAGTGGGCTGAAGGATCTGTAATGTTCTGTGTTCTATGTAACAAAACACGGTGAGTGCTCCAAATCATAAAGAGCTGGGGAGACAGACAAGCCCAAGGGGCACCGTGGTCCATCAGAGATTGGAAACCAGTTGGGGGAGGTAGAGGTGAGGGGAACAGCATGGGGATGAGTGGCCAGTGCTGTGGACCAAGACAGGGTGGTTAGAGTGAGCTTGACAGCTGATGAAGGGCGAAGGGAGGCTCACCTGGCTCCTGTGCTGTTGCTCCTGGCTGGGGTGGTTCTGTCGGCCATGAGAGGGCGCCGCTGAGCTGTTGGAAGTCCGGGAGGTGCCAGGGAGGGGATCCATCAGCCCAGGCTGAATTGATCCCCCTCCTCCTCCCCCTCCCATCACCCCAGCTGGCCTCGCCTCAAGATCTCCACGCAGCCCCCGCAGAGAGGAACTGCGCCTCAGGACAGGCGCCCGTTCCTGGGTTTCCAGCCGCCCGAGGGAGGGTGAGCGGCGGAGCTCAGGACTGGACACCCGCTCTGAAATCTCCAACCGCCCCAGGGAGGGTGAGCGGCGGAGTTCAGGGCTAGGCAGGCTGCGCAGGCACTCCCGCACACCCCAGTGGTCCCGGGAACAGCCGGGCAAGGGCTGGGCAGGGGGCGAGGCAGAGGGAGAGGAGGAGGGGGAGGAAGACGGAGAGGAGGAAGATTGGTTGGGTAGCAGAGCAATTTTCATCCCCAGCGAGTGATCAGCCCGGATGGGGGCACGTTTTGTGGAGGAGCTGGAGAGGATGGGCTGCACTTGAGCCCGAGGCCCCCGACTCTTTGTCTCCAGCCTCCTCCCCCTCTGATCCAGTGGTCCAGGCCCCGGGGGCAGAGGGCGAGGCTTAGCTGGAGGCTGGCGGCTGGCAGGAGGCAGCTCGCTGGTCCTCACCCCACGGGGGGCCATCCTCTCCTGAATGGGGTCCCTCGGTACAGGGCGGGCTGAAACAGGCAGGGGACGACGGGTAGGTCTTGGGGTCAGGGGAGTAGGGAGGAGGTGGCTGTGATGAGGGGGGCGGAGTGAAGAGGGCTGAGGCATCTCTCATCACGGTGAGGCTGGAGGAATGACGGCCCTGTGGAGGGAAGCAGAGCAAATACAGTCAGTGAGGCAGGGCAATGAGGGAGAGGGATAACTGACAGATGATGTGAGGGAGCTGGATTAACATCAGTGCGGACACAGTCAATGGGGAAAGAAGGGTTACTGAGGGACAGTGACACAGGGTACTGGGGTGAGGGTCTACATATGGACAGTCACACAGGGTGTTGGGGGTGGGTCTATCTAGGGACATACAGTCACACAGGGTGTTGGGGTGAGGTTCATCTAGGGACATACAGTCACACAGGGTGTTGGGGTGAGGTTCATCTAGGGACATACAGTCACACAGGGTGTTGGGGTGAGGTTCATCTAGGGACAGAGTGACACAGAGTGCGAGGGTGGGTCGACCTATGGATAGTCAGTCACACAAGGCAATGAGGGAATTGAATTAATATCAATGCAGATACAGTTAGTAAGACAGGTTGCAGGGGGCAGTGGGTTTACTTGAGTCCCAGGGTCAGGGGCTCGATAAAGGGGGTCAGTAGGTATACAGTGACACAGAGCACGGGGAGAGGGGTTACTGAGGAAACTGGATTAACATCAGTTGGGATACAGTCAGCGACACAGGGCTCTTGGGGAGAGGGGTTACTGAAGCAGTTGGATTGTCAGTGGGGATAGTCAGTGATATTGGGGCAGAGGGGATTACTGATGTAAAGTGTGAAGGAACTGCATTCATATCTATGAAGACACCATAGGTGTCACAGGTTTGTGAGGGAAGTGGCAATAGGGATGCTAGGTGTTTGAGGCTGCTGAGAGTATGAGATCTGGAATATACTGTACCCTTTACACGCATGACTGTGCTGCCACACACAGCTCTCATCTGCTGATGACATGACACCGATTGGCCTCATTTCTAGCAGTGATGAGACAGCCTACAGAGGAGTGGTTAATACCCTGACACAACCTCAATGCCCAAAAAACAAAAGAGCTGATCATGGATTACAGGAGGAACAGAGGCTCAGCCCGATCAACATCAATGGGCCTGCAGTTGAGAGGGTGAGTAGTTTCAAGTTCCTCAGTATACACGTCACCAAAGATCTCACCTGGACTGTACACACTGGCTTTGTGGCAAAAAAAGCAGAACAACGTCTCTTCCACCTCAGGCGACTGAAGAAGTTCGCCATGGGCTCCCAAATCCTCAAGACCTTCTGCAGGGCACCATTGGGAGTATCCTGACTGGCTGTATCACTGCCTGGTATGGGAACCGCAACAACCTTGATGGCTAGGCACTGCAGAGTGGTACAGACAGCACAGTGCATCTGTGGATGTAAACTTCCCTCCTTTGAGGACATTTACAGCAGCAGGTGCAGAAAGAAGGCCTGAAAGATCATCGGGGACACCAGTCACCCCAACCATAAAGTGTTTCAGCTGCTTCCATCTGGCAAATGGTACTGCAGCATTAAAGCCAGGACCAACAGGCTACGGGACAGTTTCTTTCTACAAGCCATTAGACTTATAAATTCATGTCTGTACTTTGCAACAGAGTCAGAACACAAAAGATTTTTACTTCCTCACACTGTGAGATGGATGTAAGATTTAAATAAATTCAATTCAAAAATTCAATACAGTCAGGGAGCGAGTGTACTGCAATCATAGAAATTACAGTATCAATAACTGTTTATGGGGGACAAGTGAAATTTATTTCTTTCCCATCAAAATTCTTATCAACAGCAGAAAAAAGAAAGTGTTAAAGATATGAACCAGCTGCATCTTAGTTGCAAGGAAGGGTGAAGCAGCTATCTGTGATGGAGTGGCAGAATGTTCTGTAAATGGAGAAGGGTCAGGACTCTGGGTTTGGAGGGATCTAGTATCCCTGTAGCAGAACACAGGAGGTCAGAATGACAGGACGGTAAGTCATTCCTGGGGCAAGTGACTGGCTGATTTTTAATACAGGGGGAGCGTGTAACAGTGGGGAACGATCAGTAGTAGCAAATAGAGTGTTGATGGAACCTCACCTGTTGTGCATTTAAGGAGGGGATCTCCCAGTGTTGGGGGGGCAGTGCAGAGAAGGGTGACTAGGTTCATCGCAGGTGGTCTCACTAGCGAGGTTGAAGATAGTGGGGCAGTGCTAACTGGAGATTAGACCGATTGGGGATGCTGAGGGGGCCAGACCAGGGATGTTGGGGAGGTGGCTTTGGTCTGTGAGTCCCCTGATTTGAGATCGGTTTGACAATATTCATCAGAGTTTAGAGGACAGAGAGGTGATCATATTATAACACACGATTCTGAGGAGATCAAGAGTGCAAATGCTCAAGGGATAAATACTCTGAAGAATCTCATTGCGACTCTGCCTGGGAGATTGAGCATATACCATTAGATATACACAGCTTGGAGCTGTGTTGAATAGTCAGGAGGACGCTGAAGCTGGCTGGGAGTTCAGATGGCTGGGCAGTCAAGTGGTGGCTGCAGTTTAACACTGAGAGTGAAGGGATAGTGATACATTTCAAATATTAATTATGATTCTGGAAGCCATTTGGCCCCAACATGCGATTCTGAACAGAGCAATGCCAGTCACCCAATCCTTCCTTCTCCCCGTCACCCTGGACTGTTTCTCCCACACACACAACTATCAACACCTTTTTGATCTATTTGTCAGTTACTTACAGTAAGAGCAAATTAACAGCAGCAAATTCATTGACCCCCCCCCCCCCCCACAGTACCCCTGGGATGTGGGAGGAAACCGGAGCACTCAGGGAAAGCCATCAGGGAGAGGGTGCAAACTCCACACAGACAGCATCACAAGTCAGGATTTAAAATTAGCTTCTTGGAAATCAGGCTTCATGAAACAGAAAAATAGTGTTTAATGCAGCCTTATGTCCTGTTCTGAGCGTTGAAAAATATATAGGCTCTGGGGAGGGTAAGTATAGGGTTCCTCTCTGATTTTTCTGAAGAATACAAGAACTCTGGGGAGGGTGGGTTTTGGGATTCCTCACTGAATTTTCTTTAAAGTACAAGGGTTCTGGGGAGGGCGGGGATTGGGGTTTATTGAATTTTCTGGACAATACAAGGACTCTGGCAAGGGTGGGGGACAGGGTTCCTCAGTGAATTTTCTGAACAATACAAGGGCTCAGGGGAGGGTGGGGGGATCGGGGTTCACTGAATTTTCAGAAAAATACAAAGGTTCTGGGGAGGGTGGGGATTGGGGTTCTTCACTGAATGTTCTTTAAAATACAGGGAGTCTGGGGAGGGTGAGGATGGAATTTCCCAATGCAGTTCCAGTAAATGGGGAAGTTTAGAGGCACTACCGAAATTTGGAAGAGTGATCAACATGCTGAGCAAATCTGCAGATCAAACAGAAACTGTGCTTAGATGCTCAACCCACTAATTCCTCCAGCAGATTACTTGTTGACAAGGGATTTTAGTTGTGGTTGGAGACACTTGGAACAGAAGTGGCACTGATGGAGAAAATTTCAAAGCATGAAGGATACAGACAAGGCAACGGAAAATGAGGGTTCTGACAGGGAACAGCTCATGGACCAGGGTCATGGAATAAAGGTAGTGGGAAGGAAAAGCAGAAAGCCAATGGGAAGATTGGTTTCCCAGTGAGGGGTCAGGGTCAGGTGGAGGAAAATGAAGACTACCAGGGGTAAATGCAGTGAGGGAGAGGGGGAAAGATGCAGGATGTGGAGAGAGGAGGAAGGATGCGAGGTTGTTGAAAATGCTCGTACATCCCAGAATTAAGTCAGTGTACTGAATTGCCTGTACTGTGATTCTGATGTTGGTCGAAGGAGTTAACATAGTCAAGATTATTCTCCATGGTGTTTGAACAAGGGAACTGGATGGAAGTGAGTGACAATCCTGAAAGAGACAGGGATTAAGGGGAGAGCACAGGGGAACTAGGTGATAGTCTGGATCCACAATGAAAAGCAGGAAGGCGATTCTGAGCCTGGACTCACCATTGGTCTGTCTGCAAATCCCAGTGTCTCAGCCCATTTCAGTGGCCACATTCAAGGTTCGAGAAAGCTTGCAGAAGGGGTTTCCCAGAATGGCTTCTGGGATAGCATGAAGGACGGTCTGAGCAAAGGGAGCTGGGGTAGACACATTGGGGCTGGAGTCAAAGAGGGAGTAGCACAGTTCATGGGCATGGAATGTGGATTTAAAGTTTTTGCTCAGAAGATAAAAGGTGGGAATTATTGACAGTGTTTATATTATGCAGAGCAGTTTTGATCAGACTCTCGGTGTTTAGTGTCTATCAGTCTCCACAAGATGAATGGAAAGAGAACAAATTACAGGATCAAGGGAGCTTCCAGTAATAGGACCAGTAGTTGACTGACAAATGTCTGAACGATTTTTGCCATTTCTAGATGCACATTAACAAATGTTTGGTCTTTTTCACTGATTACTAATCATTACTGGGTCTACTGATTGGCCACTGCATTTAGTTGTTTACACGGATGAGCTTCTATTGCTTGGTTATTGGCCAGCATTGGGTTTAGTCATTGATAACTGGCCGGCATTGGGTTTAGTAATTGATAATTCACCGGCATTGGGTTTACTGATTGTTACCTGTAGGACCCACCCCCTGGGCGTTGCGATTGAAACTGTCTGACCTCCCTATGACCCCCGTACAAGAACCACATGGTCCCAGATTAATTCCCACCTATCTTGCCTCCCCCCCGTCCATCCCCAGTACCCTGACCATTCAGCACGTTGACCCAGACTGTACCCGCTTCTCCTCCCGTCAACAAACCATTTACCTCAGCAGCAATCCTGCCGCCGACGACAACTGCGCCATCTTAGATTTTCCCCACTGGCCGAGGCGTCATTGACGCACGACGTGCAGGGTTGATGTCATTACGCCCTTTGTTTAGGAGACGCTGCGGAGGATACGACTGACGTCACCTCGGTCGCGCGTTGGTTTGGCGCTCATAACCAACAGCGACGCCATCTTAAAGGGAAAGGAGAGCATTAATGGTATTGGCCCGAGCCGCGCATTTATTTCGCCGGTACCTATTCGAATAGTTCGTCTACAATCGGCATTTAAACATAAGGGGAGCGATTAGCTGGACAACTGGTGATGTCATTGGGGTGACCGACAGAAGGGGCGTGTCAGTGCGGGTTGGGTTGATGACACATGGTACATGATGTAAAAATGACGTCAGCGCAGGGTGGGTCTAGTGACGCCGCAGCGTGGCGACGCTACGTCGCACTGCCGCCAGCCTAGGCCTGAGCGCCGCGAGCTGTCGCCGTGGACCGGCGCCGGGTCGTGGGCCATCAAGTGGCGCCGAGTGAGTATCCAGTCCGCGTCTTCGCAACGTCGCTACGAAGTCCCGCAGGCTCACCCAGGATTCGGGCGAACTGGCCTCCGCAGTTGCGCCTATTCCTACCCTCTGCCGTCCGTCAGTCAGGCACCGCCCCTTTCATTGCATCACAGTTGTCAGTCAAACCGACTCCGCCCTTTCATTGCATCACAGTTGTCAGTCAAACCGACTCCGCCCTTTCATTGACGCCACAAACCTGTCCGTCCATCACACTCAGATCCCTCCCGATTCTGTCCCACAAAATGCTCAGGTCAGGCAGCATCAATGGGGAATAATACATGCTATTGTTATTAGCATCTGTGTAATACCTCCAGTCCTCTTTTCATCACTTTTAAGTTTTGCCCCATGACTGGAGACCCTTCATCAGGATTTGAAAGGATGGGAAGGGGAAGGAGTGCAAGCTGGCAGGTGATAGGTGAGGCCTGTTTAGGGGGAACTGGGTGGGGGTAGGTGGAAGAGGTAAGGTGAGACACCTTTACAGAATACATTAAACTGTTGGGTTTATGGGAGCAGGGGGCAAAACAAGAAGGGAAGGAATTATTTTGACACAACTTGGCAATGAAATGACTATTACTTACATCCTTCATATACATGAGGTGTGAAATCTTTATGTTACATCTTTGTCTAAATGTGCAATGCAATCTAGTAATTTACAATAAATAGTATTTACAACAATTTAGCTTAGAAGTACAGTTGTGTCAGCATGCGTTGGTCAGTCTGATGGCCTGGTGGAAGAAGCTGTCCCAAAGCCTGTTGATCCTGGCTTTTATGCTGTGGTACCATTTCTTGGATGGCAGTAGCTGGAACAGTTTGTGGTTGGGGTGACTCGGGTCTCCAATGATGCTTCGGGCCTGTTTTATGCACCTCTTTGTAAATGGCCTGAATAGAGAAGTTCACTTTTACAGATGTGCTGGGCTGTCTGCACTACTCTCTGCAGAGTTCTGAAATGGAGTACAGTTCCCATACCAGGTAGCGAGGCTTAGGATTTGGGGGCCCTTATCAAACTTCAACCATCTGAGATGAAAGAGGCACCTTTTTCTCCACACATCCGGTATGTACAGACCACGTGAGATCCTTGGTGATGTTTATGCCAAGGAACTTTTAAGCTCTTCGCCCTCTCAACCCCAGATCTATTGATGTCAATAGGGTTTAACCTGTCTTTATTCCTCCTGTAGTTCACATCCAGCTTCTTTGTTTTTGTGACATTGAGAAAGAGGTTTTCTTAGCACCACTGTGTTAGGGTAATGACTTCTCTGTAGGCTACCTCATTATTATTTGAGATTAGGCCAATCAGTGTAGTGTCATCAGCAAATTTAATTAGCAGATTGGAGTTGTGGGTGGTGATACAATCATGGGTATACAGGGAGTAAGGGAGGGAGCTTCTGTGTTGAGGGTCAGAGGGAGGGAGCCCACTCTTACCAACTGATATATTATGGGTTTACTATGCTTAATTATTCCCTAAATCTTGTTGGAAAATGTCATTTTGGGTTGTGTAGGTTTTGTCATCATGAAATATGGAAGCATATAAGATGGAAAGAAATCAAATACAGGCTTCATTACAATTTTTGAACGTTGATAATTTTCATTTAACAACTTTGTTAAGTTATGGGAGATATAACTTTAATTTAACTATAGAGTTAACTTTAGTTTCAAACATTCTGCCTGGAGTGAGTGAGTGAGATGACATGGGAGATGAAACATTGGAGAGTGATTTATTTTCCTATATTTATAAGCTTGGGTTGGGATTTATACCTGGGACAGGAGACCACTTTTAGGAGGTGGAATTTTGGTAAAACAAATTAGGAGAAATTTAAGGTCTTAGGTGATAAATGTCTATCAGGGGTGAATGTTGAGGAATATATGGAAATCTGCAATGCAAGGTTGTGTCACAATATTCTTCAAACAATGGTGAAAGATTCCTATTAAAAGGGAAAGTAATAGGAGAAAGGCTGTGCCATGGTGGACTGAGGAGTGCAGAGGCAATTAGGGAGAGAAATAAGTGGTTTAGGGAAGTTAAGAAATAGCAGTCTCCGAGTAACATTAAGTATAAAAGGACACAGGCCGTGGTGAAGGTTGCAGAGAAGGTTTACTGGAGGTCATATTGTGATAATATTATAAGGGATATTAAACTTGGAGATGTTTGGGGAATAATTAAGAAAATGTGGATTCGTAGGGTTTGGATTATTCAATTATTGACTAAAGAAGGTAACACGATTATTACTGAAGTAGAGAAGTTTGAGTTACTGGCTCAGTCATTTCCTGCAATTCATAATCAAGATAATTTAAGTGAAGTGGTTAAACAATGTAGGGTTAAGGATCTAAGTGAATACCTTAATATGTTTGAAACCAGCTGTAGCAATGATAGTGATGTAGCATTTTCTTTATGTGAATTTAAGAAAGCTATTAACAATACAGATCAGGTGGCTCCAGGAAAGGAAGTTATAAGTTATTGTATGTTAAAACATATGGCTGACTACTATATTGAGATAATATAAACATTTTTGAATCATATTTGGAGTTTAGGCCATCTTTCCCCCTCATGGAAAATGGTAGTACTGGTACCTATTTTCAAATGTGGGAAACCCCCGTCGGATCTTTCTAGCTATAGACCAATATCACCAACGTCCCATTTGTGTAAGCTTATAGAATGTATGGTAATAGAGTGGTTGAATTATATTTTGGGAAAAGAGGTGATATAGCATTTTCTCAAAGCAAATTTTCTAAAGACATTGGATTCAGTTTTATGTTTGGAAGGTGATATTAGGAAAGCACAGGGAAAAACAGCTGTATTAGCAGTATTTTTTGAAATTGCAAAACCATAATATATGTTCTAGAGGGAAGTTCTTTTGATTAAATTATGGAAATTAAGAGTGAGGGAAAGGCTATATATATTTTTTCTGTGTTTTTATACTTGGACTATCTATGCAGGTAAGGTGTATTTGGCTTCTATAAGGGAGAATGGGACCCCACAAGGCAGTATTTATAGTCCTTTATTATCTATTAGTATGATTAATAATATTTTCTCTGAGATAGGAACTGGGGTGGATAAATCACTTTTTGCAGATGATGGAGCTTTATGGATCAGAGGTAGAAGTTTCAATTTAACTGTATATAGGATGCAATTAGCAATTAATAAGATCAAATAAAGGGCAAGTTTATGGGGTTTTAAGCATTCAGTAGCTAAGACATGTTATATGTTCTTCAAAGAGAATCAATAGACATGCACTTAATTTGAAATTATATCATCAGACTCCTGATATGTCAGTGGTAAGATTTCTCAGCATGTTCCTGGATTATAAACTGACATGGAATCAGCATATTAGTACAATAATTGACAAATGTAAAGGGCCATTAAATATCTTCGTGTCTATGTGGGCATTCTTGGGGTGCTACACAAGAATCTCTTGACCATTTATATTTGTTTAATAAGATCTGTACTTGATTATAGCTTATGGCTCACCTTCATCTTCAACTTTAAAATGTTTGGATGTGATGCAAGCACAGGCTTTTAAGACTGTGCTGTGTAGTAAGGTCGTTTCCTGTTTTAGCTTTACTGGTTGAAATGGGACAATTACCCTTACAGTTGCGGAGATTGAAGTTGTTGTTAACATACTGGGTTAACTTGAGGGGGCAGAGAAATGATCACCCTGTTAGAAGTGTGTTGGAGGACTATTGAGAACATCACAAGGAGAGTATTTTTAGTTTAGGGTGTCTGGGTTTTTGCTAAGCTAGAAATATGGATTTGCTGGGTTATGCAATATGTCCCACTGTCGCATTTTTGATAATCCCGCCTTTGTTTTTTCCAATAGCTTTAGTTGATTTTAGGCTGCATGATTTAATGAAGTCCAAGGATCCCAATATGCCTGAGAATCCTTTGGTACATCAATATGTAAAGGAAAATTAACCATTTTTACTGATGGGTCATTTTACTGGGAATGTTGGTGTGGCTGTTTTTGTGCCTGAATTACAGCTAACAATAAAGTAATGTCTTAACCATTTATCAATATGTACAGCAGAATTGGTTGCCATCATTTTGAGCTTATAGTGAAGGAGGAAATTTGTCCTTGCAAAGTTGCAAATTGTTCAGATTCTTTTTCAGCTTTGACTAGTCTTAAAACAGGTATTTCCAGTAGTTGGTCAGATTTACTGCTGGAAGCTCTTTAAACTTTATTTCATATTCAAAGTATTGCTTTACCTGTCTTTTTCTTATGGGTCCCTGCACAGAGAGGTGTTGAGGGTTATAAGAGGGTTGATCGTTTGGCCAAAAAAGCTGTTAAAATTTCAACTGTGGATATAGACTAGGGGTTGGCAACATTTTTGCCTCTGTGGGCTGGATAGCGTATTAATGTGCGGACAGTGGGCCAGATAAATGTCATTAAAAAAAACTTGAAATATGGGAATTATCCGTTTAAATACATCTAGTTATGTTTTGCCTCAAATTAATGAATAACACATGCTAGAAAACCCCGCGGCCACAGGTTGCCTACTCCTGATATAGACCTTCCACTTCACAAATCAGAAACTAAGGGATTGGTGGGGTTAAGGATTAGGGGATTATGGCTAAACCTGTGGGATAATGGGCATAAGGGGAGAACCTTTACAAAATACATAAAACTGTTGGACTGATGGGAGAGGGGGTAAAACATGAAGGGAAGGATTTATATTGACTCAGAATGCTTAATTATTCCTTATGGTTGGAAACAACACTCTGGGGTATGTAGATGTTGTCATCATTATGAAATAGTTGAACACATTCTTTTACAATCTGAAGCATGTGAGATTGAAAGAAAGCAAATGCAGGCTTCACTGCTATCTGTAGGGGTTCATTTAAAAACTTCACTGAGTAGTGCAAGTGACTTTAATGTAATTCACACTATTGTCTTTCATTACTTACAATCTATAGAACTTTCTGGGGTAATTTAGTTTTTATTTGATAAAGAACTAGTAGGAGTTTTATTTCCCATTTCTCTACACCACATTCCAGTCCAGTTGATGGCAGTAATGTACCTTTATGTTGGATTGCCAACCGCCACGAAAAGTCAGCAATGAAATTGTTAACTCACAGTATTGTCTTTCATTGCTTACAATCTGTGTGGTTTTGGGTGTAAGTTAGCTTTTTATTTAGAAGAGAAATAGAAATGGTTTTATTTCCCAATTCTCTACTCCAGTCCAGTTGGTGGCGGAAATGGATCTTTAAGTTGGACTGCCAACCACCCTAAAGAGGAGGAGGAGGAAAAAGAAGTAGTTGTAGTGGCAGTAGTGGTAGCAGCAGCCGTAGTAAAGGGTTGAAGAAAAAGGAATCTGATGGGAGAGGACCGTAAACCATGGAAGAAAGGGAAGTAAGAGGAACACCAGAATAAGGGTATGGGCAAGTGAGGAGAATACTAGGGGTAAGAGGGGAACCAGAATGAGAATGAAAAAGAGAGCTATCACCCTCTGAGGTCTGGCACACAGACCTTGATTAATGCCTGTCATTTTGACCCCACCCTTAACCCACCATTCCCTGCTGTCCATCACCCTGATTACACCCCCTTGATTTGCTATCCCCCTACTGTCCCAATAGATAGTCCTTCACAATTTCCACAACTCCAATGAGATTCCCCAATAGACACATCTCCCTGCCCCCTCCCTTTCAGCATTTCACAGGGAGCACTCCCTCTGTGACTTCCTGAACTGCTCCTCCAACCCCTCCCCTTCCCCAGTAACCACAGGAGGGTAACACCTGACCCTTCACCTCCTCTCTCAGGTGAAGTAGTGATTCAGTCAGCCTGCTGGGTGTTCACACTGAGCTCCTCTCTACACTGGAGAAAGCAGGCACAGACTTGGGGAGTGATCACTTTGAGCTCCCTTCACAGGGGTGACCGTCAGCTCCCTGTTACTGTCCCTTTAATTCCCACTCCCACCTCTGTTTGTTACCTCCTGCACTGTTACAACAAGTCTAACACGACCTCAAGGATCAACCCCTCCTCTTCCACCTGGGTCAGTTGCAGACTGTGAGACTTCATTTACAGTTACAAACTCCTTACAAACAATGAGAGTTGAACACTGAACTTTGACACCCCAAGCTGTAATAGAAATGCACTAACTGCTACACCACTGGCATCCTAATTCTCTGAAACAAAAAAAATCAAAATGCTAGAATACTCAGTAGGTCAGACAGCATCTGTAGAAAAAGACACAGTCAGCTTAGAAAGTTCATGAATGTCAGAATGGTTCTGACCAAGTGAATCATTGACTTTCTCTCTTCACAGATGCTGCCTGACCTGCTGAGTGTTTCGGCATTTTCTGTAACTTTGTCTTTCAAATTTCCAGCATTTCAGCTTATTTAAAATTCACATTCACACAGAACTGAGCATGACCATCTCAAATGCAGCTGTCCATCACCCTGATTCTGCCTATCAATGACATCATCCCATCTGTCTGTCCTCTCCTCCAGGTCCTCTGCTATAATATTTCCACCATTACCATGTCAGTGTTAATGGCTCATCTTCATCCTTCACAATCCTGGGGCTAATGACTCCTCGGATTAACAACTCTTCCATTACAGAAATAGGGGTTAATGATCCCCATTACATTCTGCAATAAATGATTTCCCTCTGTTTACAGGGTCCTGAGGCTGACGGCTGTTGCATGCACTAGGATGATGCGGTGCCTCTCCTTGCCCTCCTGCTGGGACCGACAGTGCACCTTTGGCCTGCTCCTGGCCTCACAGCTCCTGTTCCTGCTTTATTATACATTCGGCGGGATCCGCAGCGTGGCTTCCCTGCTGTGGCGGGGGCCCCAGCCTGTCTGGGACTACTCCAGGACGCAGGACGTCTACACCAACATCAGCCTGATCCAGCAGCCTGTACCAGGGACCCAACACCTTTTCTATTGCCCCCAGCAACCTCCCCATCTAGGTAAGTGGCTTGTGTGTGTGTGTGTGTGTATGTCTGTGTCTGTGTCTGGGAGGGTTGAGGTGGAGGAATGTTGATAATGTGAGCTGTGAGGCAGGCAATGAGTATGTGGGTGTGATGGAGACAAAGGGATAAGAATGGGGGGGTTAATGGAAACAACAGGAGTGGGGAAGCAATGAATGGAGGTGGGCTGAGGACTGGCTTTACAGCAGGGAAGGCAAAGTAAGATGGTGGGGGATTCATTTGTCAGACACTCCTCAACCAGATGCTCCAGATGTTGTTGTTCTTGTTCCTAATATGGGCACGAAACAGATGAAGTCCTGCAAAAGGAATTTAGCAAGTTAGGCAGTAAATTTGAAAAAGAGGACTTCTAGGGTTGTAGCTTTGGGTACTACAACCTAAAAGAAGCTCAATAGGGACAAACAGGAAATTATAGGCAGGTAAGCCCTACATCTGTGAAAGGAAAGCTACAGAAAAGGCTCTTCTGGATAAGTTATATGCATACCTGAAAAGGCAGGCATTTATTATAGACAGTCAGCATGGCTTTGTCCTGTCTTATCAACTTGAGTTTTTGTGGTGGTGACAAAAGTGATTGATGAGGGTAGGGTAGTTGATGTTGTTGTCTTGGATTTGAATGAAGGCTTTTGACAAGTTCTTTCATGGTAGGTTGATCCAGAAGGTTAAGGCACATGCGACCCCTGGAGAGTTTGTAGATTGGATTCAAAATTGTCTGCCCTTAGAAGACAGAGTAGCAGTGAAGGTGCGTTATTCTGACTAGAGGTCTGTGATCAGTGGTGTTCCACAGGGATCAGTGTTGGGAACTCCCGTGTTTATGATATATTGAAAGGATTTGGATGAAAATGTAGGTGGACTGATTTGCATGTTCGCAGACAACACAGAACTTGGTGGAGTTGTGGAGAGTGAAGAGGGTTGCTTGCAGGATATAGATTCAGCAGGAGAGAAATTAGTTGGGACTGAGGGCAGAGAAATAGCAGACGGAGTTTAATATGGACAAGTGTAAAATGTTGCACTTGGAGAGATCAAATGTAAGAGGAAATTGTATAGTTAAGGGCAGGACCCTTGATGTACAGAGGACACTTGGGATGCATCCACAGAATCAGAATTAGGTTTAATGTCTGACATGTCATGAAATGTGTTGTGTTACTGCAGCAGTACAGTGCAATAGATAAAAAATAATATAAATTACAATGAGAAGTATATTAAAACTATAATCTTAATAAGTGGTACAGAAATACTGAGGCAATGTGCGTGACTCAGTACTCGGGAGGCCCACGATGGAGCTGGCTGAGTTCGCAACTTTCCAATCCTGTGCAGATTGCAGATGCCCCTTCATAACATCTTTTCTTTTTCAATCTTTTTATTATTGTTATTAATATCAACAAAATAAAATTGATACATAGATAATGGGATTACAAACATACACATTTCAACTGAACATGAAAGAATACATAAGCAATGATTACAGTATAAATGAGTCTTCCCAACTCATGGACGATACAATATATAAATAAACAAGGCAAACCTAGGTATATCATAATATATAATAAAAAAAACAGAAAAAAGAAAAAGAAAAAAAAATTATGCAAAAAAAAACTAATCTAATAATTTAGTAACTAATAAGGAAAAAAAACAAAAGAAAAAAGAAAAAGAAAAACTGGAAAAAGAAAAAAGGGCTGTTTATAATATTTCACAAAAATACAAAATCATCAGTGTCGTCAACTCTGATCCTCTTAACATATATAAAATCAAAACTGGAAAATCAAATAGGCTTGGAACAGGGTCATATTACATCATATGAAAATATTGAATAAATGGTCTCCATATCTTTTCAAATTTAATAGAAGTATCAAATACACCACTTCTAATTTTTTTCTAAATTTAGACATAACGTAGTTTGAGAAAACCAATGAAATACAGTAGGAGGATTAATTTCTTTCCAATTCAACAAAATAGATCTTCTAGCCATTAGTGTAAGAAATGCAATCATTCGACAAGCGGAAAAGGATAAATGGAGTGAGTCCATCATTGGTAAACCAGTCCCTTCATAACAGGTGGTGATGTAACCAGTTAGAATGCTCTCCACGTTACATCAGTAGAAATCTATGAGAGTCTTTGGTGACATAACAAATCTCCTCAAACCCCCAGTTGCTGACGTGCCTTTTTCATAATCGAATGAATCGATTGTGCCCAGGACCTAGATAACATAAATTTACAGCTCCCTGAAAGTGATAACAGAGGTAGATAGGTGGTAAAGAATTGCTGTTGCAAGGAGCGAAGGAAGCAAATGCAAGTACAGGACACAGGCACGGAGATTGAGTTCGGATGTTTACATGGGAGTAAACGCCAAACAGCAAACAGGACGGATCTTGACAAGGAGCCCTGATATGGAGCCTTGACTCAGAGAGACAGAGTCTCATCGGTAAACCTTGAAACTGGAGCTAAACTTAGAACAAATGGTTCTAAGCAGTCGGGAAACATAGTTATCTCACAGGAAGAAGACCAATGAACTTGCAACTACTGGTTGTGACGCCGGGGTTCTTATTACTGCAGTTCTTGATGGAAGTCAGGTGTGCTGTCATCAAAGCGAATTAGAAGCAATTGGGAAATTAATGGTTGGAACCGTGGCACAATCAAAGGAAATTAGGAGCAAGACGGAATTAACGATCGGGACCATGACATATTCAACATGCTTCATCGGTGGAGGTGTTCTGAATAAAAGTCTGTATCAAATTCTTGCAGGATATGAAACTTTGGTTAGGCTACTTTTCGAGTATTGTATGCAGTTCTGGTCATCCCATCACAGGAGACTGTAGAGAGAGTGCAGGCGAGGCTTATCAGAATACTGCCTGGATTAGAGAGTATTAGTTTGGGATGTTTTCTCTGGAATGAGTGAGCTGAGGACCACAACCTTGTCAAGGTTTACAGGCTTGCATGCCTCAATGACTCAAAGATCTATGCTGGCTGGAATCAGGGCTACTGACACGATGAAGGAACCTGTGGAAACAAGACAAAAATTGGTTTCGTGGCCAAGGGCAGACAGATGGGGGACCTTCACTGCTGCCCCAAAACTTCAGCAGCATTACAGGTAAAGTGAGCTGAGATAAATAGAGCAGACAGTGAGAGTCCCTTTTCCCAGGTGAGTAATGTCGAGGTACAGATACAGAGAGCCTAAACTTACAGTGAAAGAGGGGAAGTTTAAAAGAGATTTATGAGGCAAGTTTTTTTTTGTACCTGGGGAGTGGTAGGTACCTAGAGTGGAAGACCTAGGTGATGGTGAAATGTGATAACAATTTTCAAGAGACTATTAGGAAAATGCGGAAACCAGCAGGGAATGCATGGATGTGCAGTGTTGGGGTCTGTTATATCGGCATCATTGTCAGTGTAGACAAGAGGGTTGATCCTGCACTGTGTAGGTGGAAGAAAAACTCACTGGTTTAAAATAACTGTGGCCACAGAAAATGAAGAACCAGTCAATGTGCATAATTGGAGAACCAGCCAGTGAAGTGAGGAAGCAGGAAAGAAGAGCAATTGAATTATGATGGAGAGACAGACGTGAGAGGGTGTAAATGTTGGACTGAGGTGGGGAGAATGCTCTAGCTGGCTTTTTTTGGCACTGATTCATTCATTCATTCATTCATTCTCTCCCCCATCCCTCCTCCCACTACCCCTCCGATCTCCTCCTCCTTCCCCCTCCCTGCTCCCTCCTCCACACTCCATCACTGGCATATTCCCTCCTCTCCCCCACCCTTTTCACAATTCCCTCCCCTTACCCATTCTTTTCCCTCCTGTCCCACACCCTTCTCTCCATCCTCTGCCCCCTTCCTCTCTTTTCTCTAACACCCCCCCTTCTACTTAATCTCCCTTTCCTCTCCTCATCAACCTCTCTCACTACCTTCCACCCATCTACCCCACACCCCCCCCCACCCTCACAGTTGGCCCACTGGCCATTTCCTTTAACCGGACGCCCTCACTGGATGAGATCCAGGTCCGGAACCCTCTGGTGAGGCCGGGAGGGTTCTATGCACCGCCGAACTGCCAGGCCCATCACCGGACGGCTGTGATTGTTCCGCACCGACACAGGGAGCCTCACCTTCGGCACTTCCTCTACTACCTACACCCCTTCCTGCAGCGGCAGCAGCTACAGTACGGGCTCTACGTCATTCACCAGGTGGGACTGACCCAGCTCCTCTCCCCTCCCCACCATACCCATCCCTTCCCCACCCTAGCCTCCAACCGTCCTTATCACTCCCACCCCACCCAACTCCTCCCTCCCTCCCCACCCTCCAGCTCTCCTAATCACTCTCCACCCCTCCAATCTTTACAGAACGGGTTCTATGTTATCCACCACATGAGACTGACTTCTCCCTCCCCATCCCTAGGCAAGCCCCACTCCTCCCTGCCAATCCCTCACACCACAACACCTCCACCGTCTTCCACTCTATCTCCACTCTCATCTGCAACTGTTCCCCACACGCACCCTATAAAGACACAAGAGCGATGACACATACGACACAAAAAGTGCCGGAGGAGCTCAGCGGAGGGAAATGATCTGTCGGCACTTTGGGTCCAGACCCTTCAACAGGACATTCAGTGTCGTCCCTCATCACTCCCTAAACATTCTCACCCTCCACACCCCCCAACCCTTCTAACACTCACTCCTCCTCCATAACCCTCCCCACTTTTCCACTCACATACCTCTCCTCACCTTTCAGCCTTCCCTGCACTCTCCAAACATTCACCACTCCTCAGCCCTGCAATCTTCCTCGCTCTGTCCTACTGCTCCCCAGCCTTCAACAATCCAACCCCTCCAAACCTTGTCACAACCACCAAACCTCCAACCCTTCTAATCACTCACCAAACTTCCACACACCCTCCAACCATCAGCTCCCTTCACCTTCCTTCCTGTTCACTGCTTTTGCTCCTCTACAATCTATCACATCCAACCTTTCTCCATGCCCACGCCTCTCCCCACCCACAACTTTGTTCCATACCTCCACCGCGACGAATCCAATGACCACCCCTCCTGAACCGACCCCCTGACATCACCCTCCCTGTAACAGAATTCTGATGCTAACGACATTCCACTTCCTCCCTCTACCTACCACAACCTCTAAAAGCTATCAAGGTCTCCTGTTCCTGTGTATGAGATAGGAAAGGGGCTGAATGGCCTCCTGTCCCCATGTTCCAGCTGGGTGAAAACCTGAACAACCTGCTCCTGTAGCCATGTAGCAGAATCTAGAGGGGCTGGATGACCAGCTCGCTTTTCCAGTATCTCCAGTTTGGATAATGTGTTCCCCATCGCTCCTACTGCCCAGGCTGGGAACGAGACCTTCAACCGTGCCAAGCTGCTGAATGTGGGCGTGAAGGAAGCGATGAAGGATGAAGACTGGGACTGCCTCTTCCTCCACGACGTGGATCTCATCCCAGAGAACGACCACAACATTTACACTTGCGACCCTGACCACCCAAAGCATGTCTCCATCGCCATGAACAAGTTCGGCTACCAGTGAGTAACACATATTGTTAATGCAGCAGTCCCTCTCACTTGGGCTCACGTGTACGGAAATCAGTGTTAAAGGAACGTTCCCTGATATCCCAGCACACGTGTGTGTACACATATAAAATCTTAACCAGGGCGTTACTTCAATGCTGTAGGTATTTTGTGTAAGAGCAGTCTGTTCTGCTTTCAGCTTGTTGGGATTTGAGATAAGAGCCTTTATTTTTCAACTTAGGAATGTGGTGTCAGCCAATCAGGAAGGTAGAATTGGAAGAAGGTTTTAGGGAACACGGGGCAGAGAGGCAGAGAGGGCTTTGTTGGTTGGAGCTGGGTGAAGAAGGTGGAAGATACTGTCCCTATTGCACAAAGTGCTTTGTGCAGATGAATGGCTTTGAAGAGGAAGGACCAATACTCCCATGGGTGAGCCCGTTTGTTCAAGATGGATTTCGAACAACCTTCAGAAGTTGGTGTGTGCTTTCACACAGACCGAGGGTCCAGCACACGAGTTACAGATGAGTTCAAGATTTGAGCTGCACCGTGCACTGTTTAAGTATAATGGACCCTTTTTCTTTTTTCTTTCCTTTAATAACTGTTTGCTTAAGTCAGCATTCTTAAATATACTCCTGATTAATTGTATGCAGTGTATGTTCTGTTATTTTTTGCGACAGGCGATTGTCAGCGGCAGTAAATCACATAGCATTCACACAAACTGGGGTTTGGGTGGGCAAGACATCCCAACCTCAAGGATTTGACTGGACCAAAGTTGTATACACTAAGACATATGAAGCCTGAGAAAGGTGGGTTTCTCACCACGGAATCCAGTTGCTGTTAGCGAGGGGCTAACGAACTGCATTTCCAGAGATGCCCACTAAAAGGGGTTTTATATATACGCATATACACACACACAACAGTCAACAGGATGAGTTGCAATGTAAAAGCTAGACAAAATCGAAAAGGGTTAATACTGAAGGTGTTCTATTTGAATGCATGCACTATATGGAATAAGATAAGTGAACTTCTAGCACAATTACAGATTGGCAGGGATGATGTAGGAATCACTGAATCATGACTGTAAAATAATTATAGCTGGGAGCTTAATGTCCAAGGATACACATTATATTGAAATGACAGGCAAGAAGGCAGAGGACGTAGTGTTGCTCTGTTGCTTAAAAATGAAATCAAGTCATTAGAAAGAGGTGACATAGGGTCAGAAGGTGTTGAATCTTTGTGGATAGAGCTAAGGAACTGCAAGGGTTAAAAAGACCCTGATGGGAATTGGATACAGACCCCCAATCAGTAGTAAGGATGTGGTCTACAAATTACAATGGGAGATAGAAAAGGCATGCCAAAAGGGCAATGTTACAATAGTCATGGGGGATTTCAATATGCTGGTAGATTGGGAAAATCAGGTTAGTGCTGGATTCCAGAAGGGGGAATCTCTGGAGTGTCTACAAGATGGCTGTTTAGAGCTGCTCGTGGTTGAGACCACTGGGGGATCAGCTATTCTGTATTTAGTGTTGTGCAGTGAATCATAATTGATTTGAAATCAATATGATTTCTGAATATGAAAATAAACTAGACAATAATATTAAAGAGGATACCAAGAATTTCTTCAGACACAAAGTGTAAATGAGAGGCGAAAGCAAATTTTGGACTGCTGAAAAACTATGCTGGATAGGTCATAATGGGGAAACATCAAAACGGCAGCCAAACCGAAATAAGTATTTTGCATCAGTTTTCAATGTGAAAGACACCAGCAGTATGGTGGAAGTTCCAGGTGTCAGCGACCATAAAGTGTGTGAAGTTGCCATTACTAGGAAGAAGGTTCTTGAGGAGCTGAAAGGTCTGAAGGTGGATAAGTCACCAGGATCAGATGGTGTACACCCAAGGGTCTGAAAGAGGTGGCTGAGGATATCATGGAGGCATTAGTAATGATCTTTCAAGAATCACCCTGTACTAGATTCTGGATTGGTTCTGGAAAACTGGACATTTGCCAATGTTGCTCCACTCTTCAAGAAGGGAGAGGGGTAGAAGAAAGGTAAGTAGTCTGACCTCAGTGGTTGGGAAGATGTTGGATGACAAACAAGAGAGAATCTGCAGATGCTGGAAATCCAAGTAAAACACACAAAATGCTGGAGGAACAGAGGCCAGGCAGCCTCTGTGGGGTCGAAATGTCAACACTACATTTTTTCCATAGATGCTGCCTTGCCTGCTGAGTTCCTCCAGCATTTTGTTTTGGGAAGACATTGGAGTCGATAATCCTGGATGAGGTATCAGTTGGAGGTACATGACAACATAGGCCGTAGTCAGCATGGTTTCCTCAACGGAAAATCTTGCCTGACAAATCTGTTGGAATTCTTTGAAGAAACAACAAGCAGGAAAGACCAGGAGAATCAGTGGATATTTTATGCTTGGATTTTTAGATGGCCTTTGACAAGGTGCCACACATAAAGCTGCTTAGCCCAGGGTATTACAGGGAAGATTCTAGCATGGATAAAGCAGTGGTTAAGTGGCAGGAGGCACAGAGTGGAAATGAAGGGAGGCTTTTCTGGTTGGCTGCCGGTGACTAGTGGTGTTCCACAAGGGACTGTGTTGGGATCGATTCTTTTCACTCTACATTTTTACACACAAATGCACGCACATAGTTACATGCATGCACAGAAATCGCTATTAAAGGAACATTTCCTCTGACACCATTACAGATACCATATTCTGATCCCATTATGTTCTGACGTAACTTTTCCTGGAACAGTTTTGAGAAGATTACCAATCTGTTGTTGATATATTTCCAGACTGCCGTACAAGACGTACTTTGGAGGTGTATCTGCCGTGACACCTGAGCAGTACCTACGAATGAATGGATTCCCCAATGAGTACTGGGGCTGGGGGGGTGAAGATGATGATATCGCTACCAGGTAATCCTGAAAGAGCCCTGTACCCCTGTCACTGTGCTGCAGAATGCTTTTTCTATATAAAAATCACTCACCAAGGCCCTGGATTAGATCCCAGCCTATAAACCACCCCTCGGGATCTGTTTTAAAAAATACCATTCAATATGTAACCACCCCTACTGGGAATCTGTTATAAACCCCTGATCTGTTATAAACCCCATTTGAAATTTAAACACCCCCCCCCCCCACCCGAACCCCCGTATTAGATCCTAGCCTGTATTGCACTCCTGGGGATCATTATTCTAACTATAAACTCCCTGAAGATCTGGATTAGATCCCTGTCTGTAACCAACTCCAGGCATCTATTGTTCCTTTATATAAAATCTGAACCAATTAATTTGATCCGAGACGATAACTCAGACCTGGGTATCAGTGTGGGTAATTTCATGTGCAGAAATTGTGAGAAAGTGAAAGGAGGAGAGAGAGAGAGAGAGAGAGAGAGAGAGTGATTGAGAGGGAATGTTAATAAAGAAGAGAGAGGGAGAGCAAGTCACTGAGCCCTCTTTGATTTTCCTTGTCAATTGTACCTGATGTTCTCCGTCTTGCCTGATGTATCACTCATTTTCCATTCTCTCTCCCAATCCCACACTATTCTACATCTTCCTGTCACTTTTCTGTCCAGGAACACCGGCAATTTAAGGTGAGTGCAACACTCTCCCTCAGTAACCCCTCTCCCCAGAGCCCTGTGTCACTGACTGTATTCCCACTGACAATCCAGCTCCCTCAGTAATCCCCCCCACCTCCACAAGAACCTTATACACTGACTGTCTCACACTGACAATCCAACTCCCTCAGTAACCCCCCTCCACCAGAACCGTGCCACTGACTGTATCCCCACTGACAATCCAACTCTGTCAGTAATCCTCCCCACCTCCACCAGAACCTTGTCACTGACTGTATCCCCACTGATAATCCAACTCCGTCAGTAACCCCTCTCCCCGAGCCTTGTGTCACTGACTGTATCCCCACTGACAATCCAGCTCCCTCAGTAATCCCCCCTACCTCCACCAGAACCTTGTCACTGACTGTATCACACTGACAATCCAACTCCCTCAGTAACCCCCCTCCACCAGAACCTTGTCACTGACTGTATCCCCACTGACAATCCAACTCCGTCAGTAACCCCTCTCCCCAGAGCCCTGTGTCACTGACTGTATCACACTGACAATCCAACTCCGTCAGTAATCCTCCCCACCTCCACCAGAACCTTGTCACTGACTGTATCACCACTGATAATCCAACTCCCTCAGTAACCCCCCTCCACCAGAACCGTGTCACTGACTGTATCCCCACTGACAATCCAACTCCCTCAGTAATCCTCCCCACCTCCACCAGAACCTTGTCACTGACTGTATCACACTGACAATCCAACTCCCTAAGTAACCCCCCTCCACCAGAACTGTCACTGACTGTATCACACTGACAATCCAACTCAGTCAGTAATCCCCCTCCACCAGAACTGTCACTGACTGTATCACACTGACAATCCAACTCCCTCAGTAATCCCCCCTACCTCCACCAGAACCTTGTCACTGACTGTCTCACACTGACAATCCAACTCCCTAAGTAACCCCCCTCCACAAGAACCGTGTCACTGACTGTATCACACTGACAATCCAACTCCGTCAGAAACCCCCCTACCTCCACCAGAACCGTGTCACTGACTGTCTCACACTGACAATCCAACTCCCTCAGTAATCCTCCCCACCTCCACCAGAACCTTGTCACTGACTGTATCACACTGACAATCCAACTCCCTAAGTAACCCCCCTCCACCAGAACTGTCACTGACTGTATCACACTGACAATCCAACTCAGTCAGTAACCCCCCTCCACCAGAACTGTCACTGACTGTATCACACTGACAATCCAATTCCCTCAGTAATCCTCCCCACCTCCACCAGAACCTTGTCACTGACTGTATCCCCACTGATAATCCAACTCCGTCAGTAACCCCTCTCCCCTAGCCCTGTGTCACTGACTGTATCCCCACTGACAATCCAGCTCCCTCAGTAATCCCCCCTACCTCCACCAGAACCGTGTCACTGACTGTCTCACACTGACAATCCAACTCCCTCAGTAACCCCCCTCCACCAGAACCCTGTTCACTGACTGTATCACACTGACAATCCAACTCCGTCAGTAACCCCTCTCCCCAGAGCCCTGTGTCACTGACTGTATCACACTGACAATCCAACTCCCTCAGTAACCCCCCTCCACCAGAACTGTCACTGACTGTATCACACTGACAATCCAACTCCCTCAGTAACCCCCCTCCACCAGAACTGTCACTGACTGTATCACACTGACAATCCAACTCCCTCAGTAACCCCCCTCCACCAGAACTGTCACTGACTGTATCACACTGACAATCCAACTCCGTCAGTAACCCCTTTCCCCAGAGCCCCGTGTCACTGACTGTATCCCCACTGACAATCCAACTCCCTCAGTAATCCTCCCCACCTCCACCAGAACCTTGTCACTGACTGTCTCACACTGACAATCCAACTCCCTCAGTAACCCCCCTCCACCAGAACCCTGTTCACTGACTGTATCCCCATTGACAATCCAACTCCCGTCAGTAACCCCCCTCCACCAGTACTGTCACTGACTGTATCACACTGACAATCCAACTCCCTCAGTAACCCCCCTCCACCAGAACTGTCACTGACTGTACCACACTGACAATCCAACTCTGTCAGTAATCCTCCCCACCTCCAGCAGAACCTTGTCACTGACTGTCTCACACTGACAATCCAACTCCCTCAGTAACCCCCCTCCACCAGAACTGTCACTGACTGTACCACACTGACAATCCAACTCCCTCAGTAACCCTTCTCCCGAGCCCTGTGTCACTGACTGTATCCCCACTGACAATCCAACTCCCTCAGTAACCCTTTGCCCCCAGAGCCTTGTGTCACTCACAGTATCCTCCATTGACATTAATCCAGCTGCCTCACACTGCCCCTCAGTAACCCCTCTCCCCAGCTCCTGTGTTACTGACTGTATCCCAGTTGATGTTTCCTTCCTCACTCTCAGTAAACCGTCTCCCTGTATCACGTGTTACTGACTATCCCCATGAATGTTAATATGACTCTCTCACACTGTTGCTTGTTAGTCTTAGTGTTGTGACCTCTTGTTGTTAATATTTAATTATTTATTACTATCTCCTTCTGCCACGCTAGCCTCTTTCTTTGACCCCTTTCTTACCTGCCTATTTTCCCCATCCCCTCCCCCTTTTTCCTCTCTGCATACCACCTCTCGGTATGCATGTCTCTGTTTTACGTGTTTGCACCCTTTTGTCCCCCACTGTCTGTCTCCCTCTTGCTCCCGGCCTCCCTCTGTCTGTCGCTCTCTCCCTGTCTTCTCGGTTTGACTCTTTCTACCTCTCACTTCTCCCTTGCTCTTTATCTTCACCTCTCCCTTCCTAAGCCCCTGCCTCTCTTTCTCTGCCCCTCCTTGCCTTTCTCCCTCTCTCTACACTCTCCCTCTGCAACTGTCATGAATCTCTTGCTCTTGTTTTTGTTTCACTTTGTCTTTCTTTGATACAGCTCTCTTTTTCTTCCTCTTTGTCTACCTTTCTCATTTTCTCCCTATCTCTGCCTGTCTCTGCCACTCTCTATCCGGTCTATTTCCATCTCTCTCTCCCCTGCTCCCTGTCTCTGCCACTTTTTCATTCTTTATCTGGTCTCTCTCCATCTCTCTCCCATCTCCCTGTCTTTGCCTCTCTCAATCCATCTCCCTCCTGCACCTTGTCTCTGTCACTATATGGTCTTCCTCCATTCATCTCCCTTCTGCTTCCGGTCTCTGCCACTCTCTCTTCTCTCTGCTCTCTCCTTCTCTGTCTCCCTTTGTCTCCCTTATCTTTATCTCTTTCTCCTCTCCCCTCCTTCCCCAGAAGTCCCAATGCCTGTTTCACATAGTATGTATTCTGTTCCACAGGTTGCAGCTGGCCGGTATGAGCATCTCCCGCCCCTCTCTCTCTTTGGGGCGCTACAAGATGATCAAACACAACTTGGACCAAGGAAATAAACAGAACCCACGGAGGTGTGTGTTGGGACTAGAGAACGGGGAGGACATGGAAGGGAGGTTTGTGTGTGTAGCAAGGCAGGTGGTTTCATGACTGGATCAGTCTTGGGGCATTATGCGAACCTGGGGGAGCGCGTTCTTCTCCAATGGATGTGGCCTGCTCTGGGGTGGGTACAGCTGCAGGAGTGGGGAGTGATCAGCAGTTTAATCACGCACTGACATCCTCTGTTTCCCTCCCTTCCTCTCCCTTATCTGTCACATTTCTCCTAACTTTCAATCTGCTTTCTCTCGCTCACTTCTGGTTTGTATTCCATCCTCCTTTGTTCCTCTTCTTCCCTCCTTCTGTCATACTCTCATTCCATCTCTATATCCCTCTCCCTTTCTCTCTCACTTTATCTGTCTCTTACTTCATTTGACCTCTCACCTTCCTTCTGTCCTCCCTCTCATTCTGTCATTCTTTCTCTCTTCTCCCCTCCCTCACTCTCAATTACCCCTTCACTCCCCCCAATAACCCTTCTCTCTTCCCACTTCTCCTTCTCTCTCCCTTTCTGCTGTCTCTGGTTCTCCCCTCCCCAACCCCTCAACAGGTTTGACCTACTACTCCGCACTCGCCGGTCCTGGACCCAGGATGGGATGAACTCTCTGGTCTATACTATCCTTGCTCGCCAGCAGCTTCCTTTGTTCACCAACGTGACCGTGGACATTGGCCCAGCTCCTCGACAGCAGCGAGGGACTCTCACACCCCCCTCACTTGCAGGGGCTTCTCTGTCACAGAGGTCGAGGGGAATGTGACTTACCCCTGCCACCTTCAAAAGTCTTGCTGTATATTTATACTGGAGTCAGCTGAAATCGTGGACTCAATGGATTGGGGCTGTGTCTGGCTGGGCTATGCTCAGAGTATTGGTTTGGTGGGATAAGGCTGTGGGTCAGTCAGATCTTCAGCAGCTACCGCTCGCCCCACCACAGCATCTCTCCCCCCACTCCTGCTGTCCCAGCCAGAGCTGGTTAGGGGGCACAGACTTACGGTGTCGTTGTGGGAATCGCTATCTGTGTTGCTGGATACAATGGGGAGCAGGTAATCACCTTGTGTGTATGTGAGTGGTCATGGGTGCACTGGAGTGTGTCTGACCACCCGTTCGCAGGTCTTGCATCACCATTTGTGTGTGTGAGCCTGTCTTTTTAATTGTGTGTGTGTGTGTGTGTGTGTGGAACGGTATCTGTGTGTGTATGCCTGTGGCTGTGTGCAGCTGTATGTCTGTGTGTATCCAAACTTTGTCCCTGAAAACGTGTGGAATGCGTGTCTGTCATTTTTGATAATGTACCTTAAATCTCTGTTTTAATTTTCTAGTGAAAATCTATAAATGGAGATAAATAGTTTAATTTTTGTACAATTTCCTAGTTTCTGTCTTTCAAATTTTGAGCAAAACTGCTGTTATTCTGTACTGACATACGCTCCTGGGACAGGGATAGAATTAAAAGGCGCAGGATATATACATCCCAAAGAGGAAATATAAAGCCAGGATCTCACAACTGACTGACAAGAGAAGTCAAAGCCAACACAAAAGCCAAAGAGGAGGCATATAATAGAGCAAAAACTAGTGAGAGGTTAGAGATTTGGGAAATTTTTTTTAAACTACCAGAAGGCAACTGAAACAAGCCATAAAGAAAGAAAATATGGTAAGCTAGCTAATCATGTTAAAGAGAATACCAAAATGTTCTTCAGATGGTGAGAAAATTCAAAAATCTGAGATGCAAACAAACTTGGGAGACCTTTTGCAGGATTACCTAAAGTTTAATTTGCAGGTAGAATTGGTGGTGAGAAAGGCAAATGCAATGTTCGCATTCATTTTGAGACGACTGGAAGATAAAAGCGAGGATATAATGTTGAGGCTCCAGGAGGCACTGGTAAGGCCTCGCTTTTGGATCCCTCATCCAGTAAAGGATGTGCTGACATCAAGAGGTTCATGAGAATGATTCCGGGAATGAAAGGGTTACCATATGGGATCTGATCGATAGCTTTGGGCCTGTACTCACTGGAATTCCATCCTATTGTTTCCATTCTTCTTCCTCCCTTCCTTCTTGAAGAGCGCAGTGACATTTGCAATTTTCCTGTTGTCTGGAATCAATATATTCTTGAAAGATCATTACCAATGCCTCTACAATCTCTTCAGCCACCTCTTTTAGAACCTTGGGGTGTATACCATCTGGTCCAGGTGATTTATGTAGCTTTAGACCTTACAGTTTCCCAAGCACCTTTTCCTTGGTAATGGTATCTTTGCTCACTTCTACCTCAACACTCTCAAACCTCTGGCATAGTGCTAGTGTCTTCTACAGTGAAGATGGATGCAAAATACTTATTTAGTTCATTGGTCCTTCCTTTGTTCCCTATTACTACAGCTCCAGCTCTGTGACATGCATCATTAACCTCCTCATTTACCCTTCCTTATGTTGAATATCGACAGTTTTCCTCTCACCACGGCACTGCATTCCATAAGGCCATAAGATACAGGAGCAGAATTAGGCCATTTGGCCCATCGAACCTATTCTGCCCACTGGTCCATTTCCCTCTCAGCCCTAATCTCTTGCCTTCTCGCCGTATCCCTTCATGCCTTGACTAATCAAGAATCTGTCAAACTTTGCGTTAAATATACCCACCACTCTCTGGCCAAGGAAATTCCTCATCTTCATTCAGAATGGGCATCCTATTCTGAGGCTATGCCTTCCAGTCCTAGACTTCCCCACCATAGGAAACATCCTTCCTATATCTACTGTATCAAGGCCTTTCAGCATTTGATAGGGTTTCAGTGAGTGTAGTTGCTCTTACCAAGGAGAAGGGGCTTAGTAATAACAATAAAGATGATGGAAAAGTGAAGCAGAATGGATAGGCCAACTGCTCCAATTCTGCTCCGATGTTTTATGGATATGGGTGCAGATGCATTTGGAAAGTTGAGCCAACGTCTTCGGGAGAGTGGATGGGACCTGGCTTCATGGACAAGCAAAGATGAGCAGCAGGGAGGTGCATCTGAGCCCAAACATCACTGAACCAGCATCTTATTGCATTCCTTCTTTCTCCTGAGGCAGATAGTAGGAGTACAGAGGTATGTTAGAAGGAAAGGATTAACAAGAGCAAGAGTGGGTCTTCTACAGCCAGAGGTAGGGGATATTATAATAATAAACTGGTTGTGAAGTTAAACAAATACTTCTTGTCTCTTCTGCAAAGACAGACACAAATCTAGCAGAAATCCTAGAGAACCAAATATCTTGGGAAGGTAAAGATGAAATATGAAAGTAAGCTAGCCAATTATATTCAAGAGTTATCAAAAGTTTCTTCAGATACACAAAATGTAAAAGGAGTCGAGAGTGGATATCATAACATTGGAAAACAATGCTGGGGAAGTGGTAATGGAAAACAAACTGAATTAAGTATTTTGCATCAGCCTTCACTGTGGAAGACACTAGCAGTATGATGGAAGTTCCAGGTTGTGGGGCCATGAAGTGTGTTGTTTCCATTACTATGGAGAAGGTTCTTGGGAATCTGAAAGGACTTATGGTGGTTAAGTCACTTGAACCAGATGGTGTACACCCCAGGATTTTGAAAGAGTTGGCTGAAGAGATTGATCATTAGTAATGATCTTTTAAGAATCACTAAATTTTCTTTCTTTCTTTTTCAATCTTTTTATTGAATTTCATATATAAAAAAAACATAACATAATATTGAATAGGTTATAAGTGCACTAGATTTGAAGTTGAATTAGTAATAAGATAACAATATCCTATTAAAATATTAGCAAAAAAAATAGTACTAATGTAATCAATCAAACCTATATTATACATGAAAACGAGTAAGAATAATCATCAAAAGAAAAAAAAATTAAAAATACAAGAAAAAAATATATATTGAAAAAAAATAAAACCTAAACTAAACTAACATGGGCAATAATAACAGTTTATATGTATATGATAGTGTCAAAAACTCCGGAACTCCATACCAGAACAAGAATAAAAAGAGAAAAGGTCTGGAAGAGGCCAAATTAATTCATATGAAAGTGGCGAATGAACGGTCCCCAAGTTTCTTCAAATTTAATTGATGAGTCAAAAATAGTGCTTCTAATTTTTTCTAAGCTCAGATAAGAAATAGTTTGAGAGAACCACTGAAACGTGGTAGGAGGATTTACTTCTTTCCAATTTTGTAATATAGACCTTCTGGCCATTAATGTTACAAAGGCAATCATTCGTCTAATTGAAGGGGAAAACCGATTACCATCCTCATTTGGTATACCAAAAATTGCAGTAATAAAATGAGGTTGTAAATCAATATTCCAAATTGAGGAAATGGTAGCAAATATGCCCTTCCAATAGTTATATAAGGTGGGACATGACCAAAACATGTGGGTCGATGAGGCCACACACTAAATTTTGGAATGGTTCTGGAAGACTGGAAAATAGCAAATATTACTCCACTCTTCAAGGGAGAGAGGCAGAAGAAAGGAAATTACAATATAGGCCAGTTAGTTCGATCTCAGGAATTGGGAAGGTGTTGGAGTTGATTGTTAAGGATGTGGTTTTGGGGTATTTGGGGACACATGATAAAATACACTGTAATCAAGATGGTTTCCTCAAGGGAAAATCTTGCCTGAAAAATCTGTTAGAATTCTTTGAAGAAACAACAAGTAGGATAAACAAAGGAGAATCGGGTGTTGTATGCTTGGATTTTCAGAAGGCCTAAGATAAGGTGCCATACATGAGACTGCTCTACAAACTACGAGCCCATGATAGGAAAGATTCTAGCATGGATAAAGTAGTGGCTGATTAATAGGAGGCTGAGAGGGGGAAATAAAGGGAGCCTTTTCTGGTTGGCTGCCAGTGACTATAGGTGTTCTACAAGGGTCTGTATTGGGACTGATTTTTTTTTACGTTATATGTTAGTGATTTGGATTATGGAATTGCTAGCTTTGTTGCGAAATTTGCAGATGGTAGAAAGATGGGTGAAGTGGCAGGTAGTTTTGAGAATGGAGAGGCTACTGAAGGACTTGGATTAGGAGAATGGCAAAAGAATTGACTGATGGAATACAGTATTAGGAAGTGAATGGTTATTCATTTTATTAGAAGAAATGAAAAGGTTGACTATTTTCTAAATGGAGAGAAAATTCAAAAATCTGAGTCACAAAGGGACCTAGAAGTCCTTGTGCAGGTTGAGTCGGTGGTGAGGAATGCAAATGCCATGTTAGCATTCATTTCAAGAGGACTAGAATATAAAAGCAAGGATGTAATTTTGAGACTTTATAAAGCACTGGTGAGGCCTCACTTGGAGTATTGTGAGCAGTTTTGGGTCCCTTATCTTGGAAAGGATGTGCTGAAACTGGAGAGGGTTCAAAGGAGGTTCATGAAAATGATTGAATGGCTTGTCAGGTGAAGAGAATTTGATGGCTCTGGGTCTGTATTCACTAGAATTCATAAGAATGAGGGCTTCATTACAACCTGTCAAATGGTGAAAGGTGTTCATAAAATGGATGTGGAGAGGATGTTTCCTATGGTGGGAGAGACTAAAACCGGAGGACACAGCCTCAGAATAAAGGAGTGGCTTTTTAGAACAGAGGAGAGGAGGAATTTCTTTAGCCAGAGAGTGGTGAATCTGTGAAGTTAGTTGCCACAGGTAGTTGTGGAGGCAATGTATGTTTAAGGCTGAGTTTAATGGATTGTTGATTGGTTAGGGTATGAAGGGATATGGGAGGGAAGACTGAAGATAGTGGCTGAGAAGAAAAGTGGATCAGCCATGATGAAATGGTGGAACAGATTCGATGGGCCTAATGGCCTAATTCTGTATCTGCATTTTATGGTCTTATTATGGCACTTGGTTCAGTTTCTGCATTCCTTTGGCTCTGGATTCTCAGTAGAGTCACCTATGCCGAACAGGGCAAAAGGTAGAGGCCAGACTGAGTGCTCCACCAGTCCTTCAGGTTCAGTAGTTCAGCTCAGGGTTAACAACCCTGACAGGTCAGAAAAAATAGTTAAGCGAATGGCAATGAAATGGAGACCCTGCATTGCTGCTGAAGCATAATAGGCAGTAAATGGCCCTGGGTTTGGCCATTCTAAGCTGGCAGAGGCTCAATCGACCTGCCAGTTTGACTTGGAGCTGGGCATTGGCTAGAAACTTCAAGAGACCCTACCCAGGGGTGTCAAACTCATTTTAGGTCACGGGCCGGATTGAGCAAAATGCAGCTTCATGCGGGCCGGATTGAGCAAAATGCAGCTTCATGCGGGCCGGATCAGTCGGACGCTGCAAATGCAGCTTTCGTTGCCTCCTTTTTTTCAGCCTGCTCTCATGTGTCTCAGTCTCTGCTATAACTACAAAGTGTTTCACTTTACAAATTCCGTTTCTTATGAAGAAGACTGCCGAATAAACACTAAAAACCCTGAAAACCTGGTACCTGAATAAACTCAGCATTAGCCATATCATACGCCATAGGCGCTTCGATTACTGGGGCCAGCTTTAATAGTAAATAGATATTATCTCGCGGGCCAAGTATAATTCCACCGCAGGCTGGATTTAGCCAGCGGGCCTTGAGTTTGACATATATGCACCCTTCACTGTAGACGAGGCGTCGGTGAGGCTGCGGAATGTCACCTTTGCGATGAAAGCAGCGACAGGAGTATTGTCAACACTGAAATGTAAGTGAACTGCGCGAGGCGCGGTAGCAATGGCACAGCTCAGTGCTGCTGCCTCCGAGCCCCAGAGACTCGGGTTTAATCCTGACCTCAGGGGCTGTCTGTTTTGAGTTTGCACCTTCTCCTTGAGAGCCTGCAGGTTTTTCCTGGGTGCTCAGGTTTCCTCCCACATCTCAAAGCTGTGCAGGCCACTGGAATAATTGTCCCAGTCTGTAGATGGGTATCAGAATAACTTGAAGGAATAGGTTGGAGGGAGATTAGTGGGGGATGGGATAACTCGGGGCGAGAGTGAGTCGTCACTGATCCAAGGCTACCTGTATTCAGGCCAGACAGCATTAGGGTCTGCTGCGTTCCACCAGCATTTTGTGTGTGTTTGAATTTCGGCAGATTTCCTCGTGTTTACCTGTATTCAGTGTGTATGAGAGGAGAAGGAAAACGGAACTACAAATCCCAGTAGTCTCCTGGGTACGATTGCGCAGGGTGGTGGGAGGGGCCACCCTGCGCGTCCGCTTTTCTTAAACGAGAAAATCTACAGATGTTGGAAATCCGTGCAACGCGCACAAAATGCTGGAGCAACTCAGCTGGCCGTGCAGCCTCTATGGAAATCTGTACAATCGACGTTTTGGGCCGAGATGCTGCCTGACCTGCTGAGTTCCTGCGGCATTTTGCGTGTGGTGTTAACTCTTTTCTGACCCTCGGTTCCCCCTCCCCCACCGTTTTGCGAGGATCCGGCGCAGGCGCCTAAAGATCAACCGGCGGGAAGGCGGAGCAGCAGGGAACGAACGCCAGTCGCGCGTGCGTATGGCTGGGTCCTCCATCGCGGTCGGAGGACCAGTCTGTTGGCACCTGCGCCGGTCCTCCACGTGTGGACATGCGCAGTTGGCGTGGAGGTGGGGCGCTTGGAGGTAAGGAAGTTCGGGTGGTCGTTGAAGTAGTTTTGTCCCGTCTGCCATCCCCTACCTGTAGTCAGCACTACGGGAGTCCACTGGCATGGCGGAAGGATGAGAGTGTTTCCTGGAGTTGGGTACTGTATGTACAGGACAGAGAGCCGCGGTCTTCTCCTCGGGGTACGTGTTTGACACAAATGCAGGAGGGCGCAGGTTTTAGGTCAGAAGGGTCAATATCTAAGTTTTTCTTCACCACATACCACTTAGTGATATCCAGAACTCGCTACTGGAATCAGATTTATTGTCACTGACTTACACGGAGTGTCTTTTTGTTTGGCGGCGGCGGCAAAAGTGAAAGTCAAAAATTCAAGGAAAATTTTATTATCTCTGTACATACAACCCTGAGATTCATCTTCCTGCGGGCATACACAGCAGATCTATATAAATCCCAGTGTCAGACACCAGCTCAGTGTAACCCCCTCCAGTCCAACCCTCTGTCTCTGGCAATGAACTTGCTTTCTGTAATCTTGCTAACCTACACAGGGTCCTCAATGAGGGAGTTTCCGGTCTGCTCCCAGACCCCGCTGTTCCTCAGCTCACCTTCCTCAGAAAGAAGGGATCTCCCTGTTCCTGCTCCCAACACCTACCAGATCCCAATTCCCAGCGGTAAACTGTATTTCTCCAGTCAGACAGCATTGTGTCCAGAAGGATAGAGAAGGGTGACCTAGTGGATGTGGTGTATCTGAACCTTGAGTCAACCTTTGATAAGGTGCCACACAAGTGATGAACAAACTGTGGGTGTAGACTGGGAATTGGGTAGCAGATAGGAGACAGCAGGAGTACAGATGTCTGTGCTGGGAGGTATTACCGGTGGATACAGCAGGGATTGAGACTCTGCTTGTTCACTACATTGAAGATTGGATGAGGTGATCATGTCGAACGTGGAGTCTGTGGAGCTGAAGGCAATCGGGGTGTGTGGAGGATGAAGAGAGGCTTCAAGGTGTAATCAGGGTACGTGAGTGGGCAGGGACAGATGTAAACTTATCCACTGCAGAGTAAGAAAGTGGAAAACTAAGGTGTTCACTAGGGAAGACACAAACAATCTCCCAGATGTAATAGTGGCCAAAGGATCTAGGGTAAAGGATGAACTGAAAGAAATTTATATTAGGCAAGAAACGGTGTTGGATAGACTGTTGAGTCTGAAGGCTGATAAGTCCCCGGGACCCGATGGTCTGCATCCCAGGGTACTTAAAGAGGTGGCTCTAGAAATCGTGGACGCATTGGTAATCATTTTCCAATGTTCTATAGATTCAGGAACAGTTCCTGCTGATTGGAGGGTGGCTAATATTGTTCCACTTTTCAAGAAAGGAGGGAGAGAGAAAACTGAATTATAGACCGGTTAGCCTGACGTCAGTGGTGCGAGAGATGCTGGAGTCAATTATAAAAGAGGAAATTACGACACATTTGGATAGCAGTAGAAGGATCAGTCCAAGTCAGCATGGATTTATGAAGGGAAAATCATGCTTGACTAATCTTCTGGAGTTTTTTGAGGATGTAGCTATGAAAATGGACAAGGGAGAGCCAGTGGATGCAGTGTACCTGGACTTCTAGAAAGTCCCACATAGGAGATTAGTGGGCAAAATTAGGGCACATGGTATTGGGGGCAGAGTACTGACGTGGATTAGAAATTGGCTGGCTGACAGGAAACAAAGAGTAGCGATTAACGGGTCCCTTTCAGAATGGCAGGCTGTGACCAGTGGGGTACCGCAAGGTTCAGTGCTGGGACTGCAGCTGTTTACAATATACATTAATGATTTAGATGAAGGGATTAAAAGTAACATTAGCAAATTTGCTGATGACACAAAGCTGGGTGGCAGTGTGAAATGTCAGGAAGATGTTATGAGAATGCAGGGTGACTTGGACAGGTTGGGTGAGTGGGCAAATGTATGACAAATAAAAAACTTTTTCACCCAGAGAGTGGCAGATACGTGGAATGCTCTGCCCCAGAAGGAAGTGGAGGCCAAGTCTCTGGATGCATTCAAGAGAGAGTTAGATAGAGCTCTTATAGATAGCGGGGTCAAGGGATATGGGGAGAGGGCAGGAACGGGGTACTGATTGTGTATGATCAGCCATGATCACAGTGAATGGCAGTTCTGGCTAGAAGGGCCGAATGGCCTACTCCTGCACCTACTGTCTATTGTGTTTTAGATAGTGAGGGATGGGATGATGTTGGTAATGGGGGGGGGGGGGGAGGCGCTGGGACACCAGTCGCTGGACATTACCCTACAGGAGCAGCAACTTAGGAGGAAAATGGTCCAATGACCTTCATTGTGAGAGGATTCTGATCCAAAGCAGAGTTACATTGTTCAATTCTCCCAGGCCCTGGGGAGACCACACCTGAAATATTGTGGACAGCTCTGGGCCCCCACCTAAGGGAGAATCTGCATCCTGGGATGAGAGTGTGGGGTTTGACCAATGAGAGATGAAGTGGACTGGGACTGTCCTCTCTGGAGTTTAGAAGAACAAGAGCTGATTGCTGAGATGTCCAGACTCCTTACAGGGCTTGGCAGGGTGGGTATGGGGAGGGTGTTTCCCATGGCTGGGTTGTCTAGAATCAGGGGTCATCGTCTCAGAATAATGATTTGGCCATTCAGGGTAGATGGGCAGAAGTCCTTGGAATTATCTCTCCATGAGAGAGTTCAGAACAGAGATCACTGTGTTGGATATTGATGTGAGCTGGGAGAGTGCAGGAAGAGGGGCTGAGGATGTCAGATCAATTGCGAGAATGTGGTGAGTGAGCATGTGGCCAATCAATTGCGCGGGGAACCAGTTGGGCCTACGTGCAGGAGATGTTCTCTTGGGCATGGGCGTTCGAGTGTATAGGGGGCCAATTCACATCTCCAAGAAGTTCTATCACTGACACAATTCAGAAAAAAAAAGATTGAATCGTACTACTCTGTTGTTCTGCTCCACCCAACAGTGAACGGGGCAGTAGGAACAAGGAGAAAGTGTTGCACACCTTTTTTGAGGTGAGAGCTCATATTGAGCTGTCCAGCAGACTAAAGCATTGTAGCTGGAACTTTAAATGCCACAGGTTGGATTTGAATCCAATCCACAGTGCCCCATCTTTCCGGACAGACTGCAGCAGGGGTTTAAATGCCACAGGTTGGATTTGAATCCAATCCACAGTGTCCCATCTTTCCTGACAGACTGCAGCAGGGGTTTAAATGCCACAGGTTGGATTTGAATCCAATCCACAGTGCCCCATCTTTCCGGACAGACTGCAGCAGGGGTTTAAATGCCACAGGTTGGATTTGAATCCAATCCACAGTGCCCCATCTTTCCTGACAGACTGCAGCAGGGGTTTACTTAAATGTTTCCAAACATTGAAGTACAATTAGGAGGGCAGGCAGGAAGCCAGTCGAGCATCTGCTTTGCCCTGGGTGGCAATGAACTTCAGGAGAGGCAATTGGAGAGTGTTCCACCACACTCCTCACCTGTAGTTGGGGAAAGGCCTTGGTGTGTCGGGGTGGGTCACACTGTTTTGGATGAGGACAATTTTTCTGCCTGTGGGTGAGGACTGTGCCAGAGGCTCAAGGTTTGGATGTCACCAGAGCACTGCCTTGGGAGACGTGATTCTTCATCTATGAAGTGACCTCCCTACCATCACTCCCCCCCCCTCCCCAATTAATCCCTGACCTGCCTATTTAATTGCTAATAAGATGCTCCCTACCTTTTCTAAAATCCTAAAATTTATAATCTTTGCACCAGGACACCCTCACCTCCCATCCCTAGATAGAATATCTACCTCTCTTAAAAGTTGGGAGATAGCTATTCTATTCCCCCTAAAAACTGTTATTCACTAAAATATCAACTATGTCTGCCAGCATTGGAGAGGGTCCAGAGGAGGTTCACAAGAATGATTCCAGAATGAAAAGGTTAACATTTGAGGATCATTTGATATCTCTGGCCTATCCTCACTGGAGCTGAATTGAATTGAACTGACTTTGTTTCTTACATCCTTCATATACATGCGGAGTAAAAATCTTTACATTACGTCTCCATCTAAATGCGCAATGTGCAATCTATAGTAATTTATAATAAATAGTATGTACAACAGGATAGTCAATATAACATAGAATTACAATTGTATCGGCAAGAATTATTCATTCTGATGGCCTGGTGGAAGAAGCTGTCCTGGAGCCTGTTGGTCCTGGTGTTTATGCTGCAGTACCATTTCCTGGATGGTAGCAGCTGGAACAGTTTGTGGTTGGGGTGACTAGGGACCCCAATGATCCTTTGGGCCCTTTTTACACACCTGTCACTGTAAATGTCCTGAATAGTGGGAAGTTCACATTACAAATGCGCTGGGCTGTCTGCACCACTCTCTGCAGAGTCTTGCGATTGAGGGAAGTACAGTTCTCATACCAGGCAGTGATGTTCTCAGTTGCGTCCCTATAGAAAGTTAGCATTTGGGGGCCCATAACAAACTTCGTCAACTGGCTGATGTGCTTTTTTCACCACACAGTGTTCAGACTACGTGAGATTTTTGGTGATGTGGATAAATATCAGAGAATCTCATTGAAACGTATTGAATATTGAAAGGCCTCGATTAAGTGGATGAGAAGATTTTTATTTTAGTGCAGAGTTTAGCACCAAAGGGCCCAGTCTCAGAATAGAAGGGTGTCCCTTTTAGAACGGAGATGAGGAGGAATTTCTTTAGCTGGAAAGTGATGACTCTGAAATTTATTGCCATAAATGACTGCGAAGGTTAATAAGTTCTTGATTAAAAACGTCATCAAAATTTACGGGAAGAAGGCAGGAGAATGGGGTTACGAGGGAAAATAAATCAGCTGTGATCAGATGGCAGAGCAGACACGACAGGCTGAATTCTGCTCCTATGTTTTATGGACTACTAGGGAACTAAAACTTCTCTCATTAACTTCATCATCGCTGGAATGTGAGCTGACCTCAATGGCCGGCATACAGGGCTATGAGAGTGGGTAACACGACAGGAGGAACGTGCAGCTCCATGAACAGGAAAGGAAGCAGGACAAGGGCAGGGTGGAGTGCGCATACACAAAAGCATCCCTCCCCCACTCCGGAACAGGAATTGGTTTATAATTGTCACATGCTGAGATGCAGTGAATGGCTTTCTCTTGCCTCATGTTCATACTGATCAAATTAAAGATTTGAAGTACATATATTTTGATAGTAAATGTATAGAATACAACTCTGGGATACTTTCTCCCCAGACAACTATGAAAGAATGGAACTCCATGGAACCCGTTCAAACGAAATGTCAAAACACCCAAAGCATGAAAAAGAACAGATTGCGCAAATGGAAAAAAAGCAGACAACAGATATTGAATTGAATTGACTTTATATCTTACATCCTTCATGTACATGAGGAGTAAAAATCTTTGTTTCGTCTCCATCTAAATATGCAATGTACAATCATAATTTATAATAGAACAGTCAATGTAATATAAAGTACACTCAAATCAGCGTGAGTTCATTAGTCTGATGGCCTGATGGAAGAGGCTGTCCCAGAGTCTGTTGGTCCTGGCTTTTATGCTGTGGTACTGCTTCCCGGATGGTAGCAATTGGAATAGATTGTGGTTGGGATGGCTTAGGTCCCCAATGATCCTGCAGGCCCTTTTTACACATCTCCTTGTAAATGTCCTGAATAATGGGAAGTTCACATCTATAGATGCGCTGGGCTGTCCGCACCACTCTCTGCAGGGTCCTGTAATTGAGGGAGGTACAGTTCCCATACCTGGCAGTGATGCAGCCAGTCAAGATGATCTCAATTGTGCCCCTGTAGAAAGTTCGTAGCATTTAGGGGCCTATACCAAACTCCCTCAACCATCTGAGGTGAAAGAGGTGCTGTTGTGCCTTTTTCACCACACAGCTGGTGTTTACAGACCATGTGAGGTCCTCGGTGATGTGGATGCTGAAGAACTTGAAGCTGTTTACCCTCTCAATCCTAGATCCATTGATGTCTAAAGGGGTTAGCCTGTCTCCATTCCTCCTGTAATCTACAATCAGTCCTTTGTTTTTGCGACATTGAGGGAGAGGTTGTTTTCTTGACACCACTGTGTCAGAGTGATGACTTATTCCCTGTAGACCACCTCATTATTGTTTGAGATAATGCCAAACAATGTAGTGTCCTCATCAAATTTAATTATCAGATTGGAGCTGTGGGTGGTGACACAGTCATAGGTATCCAGAGAGTAAAGGTGGGGACTCCGTACACAGCCCTGAGGGCTCCTGTATTGAGAGTCAAAGGGTTGGAGGTGAGGGTGCCCACTCTTACAACCTGCTGGCGATCTGACAGGAAGTCCAGGATCCAGCTGTACAAGGCAGGGTCAGGCCAAGGTCTCTGAGCCTCTTGTTGAGCCTGGATGGAATTATGGTGTGAATGCTGAAAGCATTCAAGAACAGCATTCTCACATAAGCGTCCTTCGAATATCGAAGATCAAACCCAGAGTCCAGTTGCATTCAGTTCAGCGTCATGCCACTGGCCCACTGCAGGCCACAGGTCATTCTTCACCCCAGTTCACATCAATTCACTCAAAAACAGTGAAAGGAAGAGTAACCAGGATCCAGAAATACATGTAACATGAACTTCAAAAGACTCCAAAATGAGCCCACAGCCTCGCTGATGAATCTGTGCAATGTTATGTTGCAATCATTGCACAGTGCACTGAGGTAGTACAAGATAAAACAGTAAGCAAATGCAGAATGAAGTGTAACAGTTACATAGAGAGTGCAGTGCGGGTCAGCAAGGTGCAAGATCATAACGAGGTACAATGAGAAGTCAAGAGTCCATCTTGTACTAGGGAACCATGCAACAGCTGGGTAGAATCTGTCCCTTAGACTAATGGTACATGTTTTCAGGCTGTCCTGCCTGATGGGAGAGGGGAGAAGAATGTCCGGAGGGGGTAGAGTCTTTAATTATGAGGGTGCCTTTACTGGGGCAGCAGTAAGGTGTGGCCAGATTCTATGGAGTGGAGGCTGGTTTCTGTGATGTGCTGGGCTGTGTCCACAGCTTTCTGCGGTTTCGTGTGGTCATGGATAGAGTGTTTGCAGTATCGCGTGGTGTTGCATCTGGGTTGGTTGTTTTCCATGGTGCACTGATAAAAGTTGATCGGGGGTCAATGGTCACAAGCCAAATTCTTTTAGCCTCCTGAGGGAGTAGAGTGATTAGTGAGTGTTCTAAATACTATCTGTGTAGTTGCCCCCCTCGCTGGCACTGGAGGTGATAGTGTTTCTGTATATCTCCAGTAGTGTTACCCACAGTCCCATTGCAGGCTGGGTGGGTAGGTTTAATTCGGGGGGGGGGGGTGGTATCAGGAAAGAGCATGCCCTTGTAGGCTGCCCTGTCATGTGGGTGTGTCACCCCAACTAGTGTCTCAGCACAGGGAGGCCAGAGCTAACCCCGCTCATCCTGCGCTGCCTGGGAGGCTGCACTGAGTGTTGAGGGGAGATAAGGAGGGCTGACCAGCTCTGAGGCTGAGATCTCCTCATGGCCTGTGCAGCTTCATCTGGCGAACAGCCCTGGGCTCCAGGGGGCGCTACGGTCGCTGTTGGACTGAGGCTGGTGCAACTGGAGGGTTCTTCAAGTTCTCTGTGGGCTTTCATCGATCAGAGACTCAACAGCAGCCTGAGCAAAGAGGATTCACACCGCTGGGAGAGGGAGAGGGTCCGGCCGGCCAGCTGGGCAGGGAGGTGGCGAATACAGTTTAAGGTAGAGACAGGTGAGGTGTGGGAGGTAAAACAGGATCAGGAATGCTCAATAATTGAAGGGACGGGGGTTGGGGGGGGGATCCCTAAAGGAGCAAGACTGCTTGATCTGGATTTAGAAGGACAGACTGTTCACTTTCCTACAGCCGAGATCAAGTTAGATTAGTGAGGGGGCACTGGAACCGTGTCCAACACCAGTTAGACCACCGACTGACACAGGGGACAGTTGTGGAGAGAAGGAGTCACACTGGAGAGGGTGAGGGTGGTGGTTTATGAGGTTCTTGCCAGATCCCGTGGGAGAGGCTGGGCTTGTCTCCCCAGGAACAGAGGAGGCGGAGGGTGCAAAGTGGTGAGGGGCTAGGGCAGAGTAAATAGGAAGGAGCAATTTCTGTGAGACCAAGAGCGGAGGTTTACAGGAACCTCCAGGAGGAGGGAAGATGTTTCCCCAGTGGGTGGGAGTCTATGACAGTTACATAGTAGGGTGTGGTGAAGAGCACAGCAGGCTGACTGGTGGATCGATATTATTCCATTAACAATGAGACGAACAGAAATTCTTTCACACAGACCTGGTATGTGACAGCAGGCTGTTCAGCCCCTCGTGTGGTGTACAGGCAGTGACAGCTCCCATCCAGACACTGCTGAAACATTTGAGATAAAGGAAATTGCTGCGTCATCCTGATAAACAGACACAGTATCTGGAGCACCAACTCAGCCACAAGCTCTGGGACTGTAGCAAGGAAGGCAAGTTCACTCCGGTCTGTGTGTGTGTCTGTGTATCCGTCACTGTGCCTGTCATGTGTATGTGCGTCTCTCTCTCTCTCTCTCTCTCTCACACACACACACACACACACACACACACACACACACACACACACACACACCTCACTCTGCCTCTGTATATCTCACTCTCTGTCTCTTTCGCACTCTCCTCTCTGGCTCCCTGCCCCGTCTCTCTCTGCACGTCTCCATCACTCCCTGCCCCTGTTGCTCTCTCTCTGCCCTATCGCACTCTCAGTCCACTCCCTGCCCGTTTTCGCTCTCTCTCTCTCTCACTGCCCAGCTCTCTAGCTCCCTGCCCGTCTCACTCTCTCACCATCTCCCCCCTCTCCCACCATCTCCCCCCTCACCCCGTCTCCCCCCCTCACCCCATCTCCCCTCTCTCTCACCCCGTCTCCCCCCTCTCTCACCCCATCTCTGCCTTCTTCACTGTCTCCCCCTCCATCTCTATCTGCCCATCTCTCTCTTATCCTGTCTATCTCTCTCAATCTCTCTGACACACTCACCCACACACCTCCATCTCTTGCTGTCCCTCTCTCCCTCCCCCAGCCTCCCTGTTCCCCCTCATCAGTCCCTCTTCCTCCCCCCACGATCTGCCCGACCCTCACCCTCCCCATTTCTCTCCCCTCTCCTTCCCTCCTCACTCTCCACCTCTCTCATCCCTCCCCCCTACACTCCGTTTCCTCACGCTCCCTGCTCCCTCACTCTCCCCCACCTTCACTCTCCCACTCACCCCTCTCTCTCCCTTCACCCCCTCCCCCTCACTCTCCCCCACCTTCACTCTCCCACTCACCCCTCTCTCTCCCTTCACCCCCCTCTCCCCGTCGATCCCCTCTCCCCCTCACTCTCCCCCACCTTCACTCTCCTACTCACCCCTCACTCTCCCACTCACCCCTCTCTCTCCCACTCACCCCCCTCCCCCCCACTCTCCCCCACCTTCACTCTCCCACTCACCCCCCTCTCACCCCACTCTCCCCTCCCCCCTCACTCTCCATGTTGTGATTACAGCCCGATGCCGCGGACGGTGGTTGTCGTTGGGGCTGGTATCAGTGGCCTCGCCGCTGCTCTTCACCTTACCAGAGCTGCTGCTGCTCCCAAGGTAACAGCGCTGCAGGACCACCCTTCTGTTAATGGCACTCTGTAGTTGCCCCTCCCACCATGGCGCTTCCCCTCTCCCACCGTAGCATCCCCACATTTCCCCTCCCACCATGGTGCTTCCCCTCTCCTGCCGTAGCGTCCCCACATTTCCCCTCCCACCATGGCGCTTCCCCTCTCCCGCCGTAGCACCCCCACATTTCCCCTCCCACCATGGCGCTTCCCCTCTCACGCCATAGCATCCCCACATTTCCCCTCCCACCATGGTGCTTCCCCTCTCCTGCCGTAGCGTCCCCACATTTCCCCTCCCACCATGGCGCTTCCCCTCTCCCGCTGTAGCACCCCCACATTTCCCCTCCCACCATGGCGCTTCCCCTCTCCCGCTGTAGCACCCCCACATTTCCCCTGCACAGTGGTGCTTCCACTGATCCCACGGCGCACTGCTCCCCTGGGAAGTATTGGCTAGATGGGCCAATCAAACACACAGGAGACACACGGACCCAGAGACAAAATGTGGAATTTATTTATTAATTCAGTGAAATAGAGCTGAGTCGGCCCTCCCGGCCGTTTGAGCCATGCTGCCCCAGCCACCCCCGGCAACCCTGTTTTAACCCTAACCTAGCCATGGGACATCTTAGAAGCATAAACAAACTACAGCACAATACAGGCCCTTCAGCCCATAAAGCTGTGCCCAACATATCCTTACCTGAGAAATTACCGAGGGTTACTATTTTTCTGAGCTATATGTACCTGTCCAGGAATATTTTTAAATGACCCTATCGTTTCCACCTCCACCACCATTGCCGGCAGCCCATTCCACGCACTCACCACTCTCTGCATTAAAAAAAACTTACCCCTGACATCTCTGTACCTACTTCGAAGCACCTTAAAACCATGCCTTCTCATGTTAACCATTTCAGCCCTGGGAAAAAGCCTCTGACTATCCACACGATCAAAGCCGAGCACTCTAAGTAACCATTCCTGCCCCTGAGCCATCGATCCCTGTTATGGCCACAACATCATAGCTCCAAGTACTGACCCACGCTCTAAGCTCATCTGCTTTGTTCATGATGCTTCTCACATTAAAATAGACACATCTCAAATCATTGGTCTGAGCGTATCCCTTCTCTATCACTTGCCTATGTTCCCCCTCGCACTATCTCCAAACTTTCTCTATATGTGAGCCACCACCCCTTCCTCTGTCTCTTCAGTTTGGTTTCCACCCCCCAGCAATTCTAGTTTAAACTCTCCCCAGTAGCCTTAGCAAACCTCCCTGCCAAGATATTGGTCCCCCTCAGATTCAAGTGCAACCCATCCTTTTTGTAGAGGTCATGCCTGCCCCAAAAGAGTTCCTAGTGATCCAGAAATCTGAATCCTTGCCCCCTGCTCCAATCTCTCAGCCACACATTTATCCTCCACCTCAGTGTATTCTTACACTCACTGTTGTGTGGCACAGGCAGTAATCCTGAGATTACTACCTTTGCGGTCCTGCTTCTCACCTTCCTTCCTAACTCCCTGTAGTCTGTTTTAAGGAACTCCTCCCTTTTCCTACCTATGTTGTTGGTACCGATATGTAGCACGACCTTTGACCTTCCCACTTAAAGATTTTGTGACAAATCCCCAGGAGTGGGTCATAGGCTGCAATCTGATCAATGGTTTTGGGCAGTTTATATATAGAATATCAGTTTGATATACGGTCTAACGGACCCCCAGGAGTGGGTCACAGGTTGGGATCCAGTGCTGGGATTCTAGGGTCAACATACCATATAAAAGATCCATGGAAGTGGGTCATCGGGTGGGATCTAATTTATGTTGACTATTTAAACTATCTGGTACATCTTTGGACTGTGGGAGGAAACTGGTGCACCCGCGTTCCACGGGGAGGACGTACAGAGATTCCTTATGAAGGACGCCAGAATTGAACTCAACACCAGCACCCCAAGCTATTAGGAGCATTGTGCTAACCCCTATGCTACCCTGGCACCCAACTCAAGCTGTCAAAGCCTAATCCAAAATTCACTTCCTCGTGAATCTTAATCCCCTCTCTCCCTCTCACCTCCACATTGGCACTCCCTCTCCACCATCTCCCCCTTCTCTGCTTAAACCCCTTCCTCCTACCTACACATCAACACCATTTCCACCACCTTTCCCCCATCCCTTTCTCTGATCCCTATCCTGGTCCCACCTCTCTCCCTCCCCACTTCCACATCGACACTCACTCTCCATCACCTCCCCCTCCCTTCTCTGCTCCCTATCCTGGTCCCACCTCCTCTCCCCTTTTCCCTACATTTCTTCCCCACCCAACTATGACAGGTCTTCCTGCTGGAGGCAAGCGATCGCACTGGCGGCTGGCTGCAGACAACACGGACGGAAGACGGGGCAATCTTTGAGCATGGACCCAGGGGAGTGCGACCCGCAGGAGCAATGGGAAAGAACACACTCCAGCTGGTGAGGGAGTGAGACTGGGGGTGTAGGGGTTACAGGCTAGAGTTCAATTCAGGGATTCCAGAGTAAACATTCAGTATAACAGATCCCCGGGAGTGGGTCACAGGCTGTGATCCAATCACGGGCTTCAGGAAGTTTATATATAGAATATCAAATTGATATACGGTCTAATGAATCCCCAGGAGTGGGTCACAGGCTGCGTTCTGATCAATGATTTTGGGCAGTTTATATAGAATATTAGATAGATATAGGGTCTAATGGATCCCCGGGAGTGGGTCACAGGCTGCGTTCTGATCAATGATTTTGGGCAGTTTATATAGAATATTAGATAGATATAGGGTCTAACGGATCCCCAGGAGTGGGTCATGGGCTCCGATCTGATCAAGGGCTTCGGGCAGTTTATATAGAATATCAGATAGATAAATGGTCTAACGGATCCCCAGGAGTGGATCACAGGTTGGAATCCAGTGCCGGGATTCCAGGGTCAATATACCACATAACAGATCCATGGAAATGGGTTATAGGATGGGATCTAATCCAAGACTCAACACTTTCCATTTCGTCTTGTTCTGTAGGTTTCTGAGCTTGCTCTGGACACCGATGTTATTCCTGTTACTTACAGTAATAATGCATCAAAGAACAGATACCTCTTCGTAGGTGGCCAGCTTTGCAAGTTACCTTCCAATATCAGGTTGGTGACCTCACAGCTGAGCAGTTATATTCTTCAGTGTGAATTCCACCCAATGTACCGTGTAATCTCCTGTCCCACCTGTTTGCACACGACATTCAGTGCGGTCTGACCCAGGGATGTAGAGACCAGAACTGTGCACAGTAGAAACATAGAAAACCTACAGCACAATACAGGCCTTTTGGCCCACAATGCTGGGTCGAACATGTACTTACTTTAGAAATTACCTAGGGTTACCCATAGCCCTCTATTTTTCTAAACTCCATGTACTTATCCAGGAGTCTCTTAAAAGACCCTATCGTATCCACCTCCACCACTGTTACCGGCAGCCCATTCAGAATCAAAATTAGGTTTATTATCACCAGCATGTGACATGAAATTTGTTAACTTAGCAGCAGCAGTTCAATGCAATTCATCCACACACTCACCACTCTGTGTAAAAAAAACTTAACCCTAACATCTCCTCTGTACCTACTCCCCAGCACCTTAAACCTGTGTCCTTTCGTGTAAGCCATTTCAGCCCTGGGAAAAAGCCTCTGATTATCCACACGATCAATGCCTCCCATCACCTTATATACCTCTATCAGGTCATCTCTCATCCTCCGCTGCTCCAGGAAGAAAAGGCAAGTTCACTCAACCTGTTCTCATAAGGCATGCTTCCCAATCCAGGAAACATCCTTGTAAATCTCCTCTGCACCCTTTCTATGGCTTCCACATCCTTCCTGTAGTGAGGCAACTGAGCATAATACTCTAAATGAGATCCAACCAGGGTCCTATATAGCTGTAACATTACCTCTTGGCTCCTAAACTCAGTCCCATGGCCAATGATGAAGGCCAATACGCCGTATGCCTTCTAAACCACAGAGTCAATCTGCACAGCAGCTTTGAGTGTCCTATGGACTCATACCACAAGCTCTCTCTGATCCTCCACACTGCCAAGAGTCTTGCCATTAATACTATATTCTGCCATCACATTTGACCAACCAATATGAACCACCTCACATTTATCTGGGTTGAACTCCATCTGCCATTTCTCAGCCCAGTTTTGCATCCTATCAATGTCCCGCTGTAACCTCTGACAGCCCTCCCCACTATCCACAACACCCCCAACCTTTGTGTCTTCAGCAAATTTACTAACCCATCCCTCCAGTTCCTCATCCAGGTCATTTATAAAAATCACGAAGAGAAGGGGTCCCAGAACAGATCTCTGAGACACACCACTGGTCACCAACCTCCATGCAGAATATGACCCGTCTACAACCACTCTTTGCCTTCTGTGAGCAAGCCAGTTCTGGATCCACAGAACAAGGTCCCCTTGGATCCCATACTGCCTTACTTTCTCAATAAGCCTTGCATGGGGTACCTTGTCAAATGCCTTGCTGAAATCCATATACACTACATCTACTGCTCTTCCTTCATCCATATGTTTAGTCACATCCTCAAAAAATTCAATCAGGTTCGTCAGGCACGACCTGCCATTGACAAAGCCATGCTGACTATTCCTAATTATATTATGCCCCTCCAAATGTTCATAAATCCTGCCCCTCAGGATTTTCTCCATCAATTTACCAATCACTGAAGTCTATAATTCCCTGGGCTATCTCTATTCCCTTTCTTGAATTAGGGAACAACATCTACAACCCTCCAATCCTCCGGAACCTCTCCCGGCCCCGTTGATGATGCAAAGATCAACTCCAGAGGCTTAGCAATCTCCTCCCTCGCTCCCCACAGTAGCCTGGGGTACATCTCTTCCAGTCACGGTGACTTATCCAACTTGATGCTTTCCAAAAGCTCCAGCACATCCTCTTTCTTAATGTCTACATGCTCAAGTTTTTGGTCCACTGTAAGTCATCCCTACAATCACCAAGGTCTTTTTCCGTAGTGAATACTGAAGCAAAGTATTCATTAAGTACCTCAGCTATCTCCCCTGGTTCCATACACACTTTTCCACTGTCACACTTGATTGGTCCTTTTCTCTCACATCTTATCCTCTTGCTCATCACATACTTGTAGAACGCTTTGGGGTTTTCCTTAATCCTGCTTGCCAAGGCCTTCTCATGGCCCCTTCTAGCTCTCCTAATTTCATCCTTAAGCGCCTTCCTGCTGGCATAATTTTATAGTTCTCTATCATTATCTACTTTTTTGAACCCTTCATAAGCTTTTCTTCTTGACTAGATTTTCAACAGCCTTTGTACACCACAGTTCCTGTATCCTACCATCCTTTCCCTGTTTCATTGGAACATACTATGCTGAACGTCATACAAATATCCCCTGAACATTTGCCGCATTTCTGCCGTACATTTCCCTGAGAACATCTGTTCCCAATTTATGCTTCCAAGTTCCTGCCTGATAGCTTCATATTTCCCTTTACTCCAATTAAACGCTTTTCTAACTTGTCTGGTCCTATCCCTCTCCAATGTTATGGTAAAGGAGATAGAATTGTGATCACTATCTCCAAAATGCTCTCCTACTGAGAGACCTGACACCTGACCAGGTTTATTTCCCAATACCAGATCAAGTACAGCCTCTCCTCTTGTAGGTTTATCTATATATTGTGTCAGGAAAGTTTCCCAAAAACACCTAACAAACTCCACCCCATCCAAACCCCTTGCTCTAGGGAGATGTCAATCAATATTTGGGAAATTAATATCTCCCACCATGACACCCTGTTGTTATTACACTTTTCTAGAATCTGTCTCCCGATCTGCTCTTTGATGTCCCTGTACTATTGGGTAGTCTATAAAAAACACCCAGTACAGATAGTGATCCCTTCCTGTTTCTAACTTCCACCCACAGAGACTTAGTAGACAATCCCTCCATGACTTCCTTCTTTTCTGCAGCCATAACACTATCTTTGATCAGCAGTGCCACGCTCCCACCTCTTTTGCCTCCTTCCCAGTACTCCCAGTTTTGTCTGACCAAGGGATAAGAGACCAGAACTCTGCACAGTACTCCCAGTGTGGTCTAACCCAGGGATATAGAGACCAGAACTATGCACAGTACTCCCAGTGTGGTCTAACCCAGGGATATAGAGACCAGAACTATGCACAGTGCTCCCAGTGTGGGTCTAACCCAGGGATATAGAGACCAGAACTATGCACAGTGCTCCCAGTGTGGGTCTAACCCAGGGATATAGAGACCAGAACTATGCACAGTGCTCCCAGTGTGGGTCTAACACAGGGATATAGAGACCAGAACTATGCACACTGCTCCCAGTGTGGGTCTAACCCAGGGATATGGAGACCAGGTGAGGGTAGCTGACAGATCTTCAACCCTCGGTGAGGTAGAGGATCTGCCTATCCCAGCATGTGAAGTGTAGTCTGACCCAGAGTTATGGAGACCAGAACTGTGCACAGTGCTCCCAGTGTGGTCTGACCCAGGGATATAGAGACCAGAACTGTGCACAGTGCTCCCAGTGTGGTCTGACCCAGGGACAGAGAGACCAGAACTGTGCACAGTGCTCCCAGTGTGGTCTGACCCAGGGACAGAGAGACCAGAACTGTGCACAGTGCTCCCAGTGTGGTCTGACCCAGGGACAGAGAGACCACAACTGTGCACAGTGCTCCCAGTAGTCTGACCCAGAGATAGAACATGGGACATAGAACACTTACGGTACAGTACAGGCCTTCAGTCCACAATGTTGTGTCCTTTTAACCTACTTTAAGATTAATCTCAACCTTCCTCTTACATTGCCCTCATGTTTTTCATGTGCCTATCTAAGAAGTTCTTACATGCCTCTACCACCACCCTTGGCAGGGTATTCTGTGCACCACCACTCTCTGTGTAAAGAACTTAACCCTGGCATCTCCCCTATACTTTCCTCCAATTACCTTAAAATTGTGCACCCTTGTATTGGTCATTTCTAGCCTTGGAAAGAAGTTTCTGGCTGCCCACTTGATCTCTGCCTCTTACTGTATTGTACACCTCTATCAGGTCACCCCTCATCTGCCTTAGCTCCAAAGAGAAAAGCCCCAGCTCGCTCAGCCTAGCTTCTTTCAGACGGTGTCCTGGTAAATCTCCTGCACCCTCTCCCATCCATTCTATAATGAGGTGTGGCCTGTGGCTCCATTGTCCAAGGACTATGGTGGGCACTGGGTGGAATGGGAGAGGAACCGGGTGTGGGTACAGACAGGGATGGGGTGGGTGGATTTGGGCAGGGGTAAGGGGTATTTGTGCAAGGGGTAGTGTGGAGACAGATGGGGCTGAGTGTAAGGTGGGGAGGCATATCATTGGTGTACATGGGCTTGGGGGATATGTAGGTGGAGTCACAGGTATTTGAGTATTGGAAGGGGCTGGTGGTTGGGCTGTGCTTCCTACTGTGTCTCGGGCTCTGTGGACAGCCTCTTTGGCAGCAATGTGTGACCCATCCCGCTCCCTGTACCTTCACTTTGACAGGAGTACATTCTACAGGCTGCCCCCCTTCTCCCAACCCCTAGCGTACAGCCTGGCCAGGGAACCATTCGTTACACGTGGCAAGGAGACAGACGAGAGTGTGCATCACTTCTGCACTCGAAGGTTCGGGGAGGAGGTGAGGCCAGGGATGGTGGGGTAACATGTATCGCTTCTCACTGAGACACCCCCATGCTGTCGCCACCACATCCACCACCCCTCCCTTTTGCCATGGTATCTCCCGTCACCACAGCGTCCCTCCCTCTTCACCATGGTGCTCCGTCTCCCCTAACACAGTGCAGGACTCTTCCCCTTGACTCCCTTCCCCATCTCACCCTCACCTATCCCGTTCCCTCCTCTCACCTGTCTCTCCAACTCTCCCACTCACTCTTTGGCCTGCTCCTCTCCCCCCACCCCTCATCCTCTCTCCCCCTCACCACAACCCCAGGTCTGTTTCCGCAACCCCGCGCACTGACCCTTCTCCTGTCTCCATCCACAGATGGCAATCTATGCAGTGGACAGCCTGTGTCGTGGGGTCTTTGCCGGTGACAGCCGGAAACTCAGTGCACGTTCCTGCTTCCCTGCGCAATTCCAGGCCGAAAGGAGTTTTGGCTCTGTGATCCTTGGGATGTTGGCTGGAGTAGGAGGTCAGTGTGCTCTCAACTTGGCCCTCAACTACAACAACCTGTCCTTACCAAACCCCCATGCCTCCTCCCCCATCCTTCTTCCCCATTCTCCCTCCATTCTCCCCTGCCCCTGTCAACCCCTCCTTTCCCCGTCTCCACCCTCTGCCAACCTCTCTCCCCCGTCCTGGTACCCCTCTCCCTGCCAACCCCCTTCCCCATCCTTTCCCCCCATCTAACCCTTGCCCCAGCCTTCTGCCTTGTCTTCTCTCATCTCGTCTTTTCTATCTCATTGTCCCAATCACTTTGTGCCAGTCCCCAGCCCACCCCTCTCTCTGCCTCCCCTCACACAGTCCCTGTTATGTCTGTCTGTCCCCCTCCATTCTCTGTGGGTGGGTTAGTCACCTGAAGGCACTGCTGCCAGGTGGGACAGAGTGAGACACAAAGACCAGTGCTGACAGGCACCCCTCCCGTGCAATGCCTCACCACAGTTACCAAGTGGGATGGAGAGCATACTGGCCTGATGGACCGAGCTCAGCGCGAAGGCTGGACACAGTGGACCCTGAAGGGCGGCATGCAGACTCTGCCAGAAGCCATGGAGGCTACTTTACGCAAGAGAGGTGTGGAGATCCACCTGCATACACCCGTCACCCATCTTCAACCCACTGAGGATGGGGCCTGTCAGGTGAGTGACACCCGATATCACCTGGAGCATTCAACTCCTCCTCACTCACAGGGCTGTACAACTCGATATTTATTGTTTCTTTATTTTCTACTTGCTCATTTTATTGTCTTTTACACATTGGTTGTTCGTCTTTGTCATGCGTGGCTCTTCATTGATTCTGTTTCTTTGTATTAACTGTGAGTGTCTGCAAGATGGTTGGACACCAGGGTACATACGGTTAGCACGACACTGTGACAGCTCAGAGTTCAGAGTTCAATTCCAACGCCACCTGTAGGAGTCTCTACATCCTCCCTGTTGAATGCGTGGTTTTTCTGGCTTCCTCCCACGGTCCAAAGGCATTCCAGCTTGGCTCATTGTCCTGTCATTAGCTTAGGGTTAATTTGGGTGGTAGAGTTGCTGGCAGCATAGCTCGGAGAGCCAGAAGGGCGTACTACACACAGTATCACTAAATAAAGAAAGAAAGAAACATTTGGGGTTGTATATGTACTTGGAATATAAATTTACTTTGAATCCCTGGATTAGACCCCAGCCTACATCCTACTTCCAGGGATCTGTAATTATGTAAACAGGCCCGCCCCCCAGACACTTGGATTAGATTCCAGCCTGTAATTTACCCCCAGGGATCGGGTTGATAGGTAGATGCCAGTTTGGAACCCACTCCTAGGATCTGTTATCGTGTATAGAGACCCACTGAGCCCCTGGATTAGATTTCATCCTGTAATTTGTCCCTAGGGATACGTTATTCTATATATAGATCCCCCCGCCAAAGTTCCAGGATTGGATCCTGGTATGTAACTGCCTCTCAGCAATCTGTCATTGTGTATATAAAGCCCAGCCTGGAAGCCCTTGGATTAGATTTCAGTCCTGTGATTGGTTTGTGTCGTTGCTAGGTGCTGATGGATGGAGGGAGCCTGACTGCAGACCATGTTTTCTCCTCGGTTCCCGCTCGAGGTGGGTAGAATGGTGCAGCAGTGAGCCGAGTCCCAGTGTGTGCAGCTCCTGGCCTCAGAATCAGATTCAGGTTCAATATCACTGGTATATGTCGTGAAATTTGTTAACTTTACAGCAGTAGTGCAATGAAATGCATGCTAAATATAGAGGGAAAACACTGAGTTACAGTATATATCTATTAAATTGTTAAAATAAGAAGTGCAAAAATACAGAAATAAAAATAGTGAGGTATTGTTCAAGGGTTCAGTGTCCATTTAGAAATGAGATGGCAGTGGGGAAGAAGCTGTTCCTGAATCGCTGTGTCTGCCTTCAGGCTTCTGTACCTCGTTCACGATGGTAAGAATGAGAAGAGGGCATGTCCTCTGGGTGGGGTTCATTCATGGATGGATGCCGCCTTCCTAAGGCACTGCACCTTAAAGATGTCTTCGATACTGCGGAGGCTGGTGCCCATGATGGAGCTGACTGATTTTACAACTTTCTGTAACTTACTTTGGTCTCGTGCAGTAGCCACCCCGCCCCCACCCATACTGGACAGTGATGCAGCCTGTCAGACTGCCAGTCATCTGTACAAACTCCTAATGAAATGTAGCAGCTGTCTTGCCTTCAATATGTTGCACCCAGGTTAGGTCCTCAGAGATATTAACACCCAGGAACTTGAAACTGCTCACTCTCTCCACTTCTGATCCCTCTATGAGGATTGGTATGTGCCCTTACTGAAGTCCACAATCAGCTCTTATGTCTGAGTGCAAGATTGTTGCTGTGACTCCACTCAACTAACTGATATATCCGTTCCTGTACGCCCTCTTGTCTGCAGCTGAAATTCTGCCAACAATGGTTGTAATTTATAGATGGCATTTGAGCTATGCCTAGCCACACAGTCATAGGTATAGAGAGAGTAGAGCATTGGGCTAAGCACACACTCCTGAGGTGCACCAGTGTTGATTGTTATTATCACACACATATGTCATGAAATTTTGTTGTTTTGTGGCAGCATTACATAAAACGTGCTATAAATTGCAATAAAACATACTAAAATTACATAAAAGATACTATAAATTACAATAAAACATTAAAATTGCATAAATCATACTATAAATTACTATGGAACATTAAAATTACATAAAACATATAAATCACAAGACACTGTAAATTACAATAAGGAATATGTATTCAGAAATCTTTTGGTGGGGGAGAAGAAGCTGTTCCTAAAACATGGCGTGTGAGCTGTCCGGCTCTTTTCCCTCCGCCCTGATGGTAGGAGTGAGAAGAGGGGGTGTGAGGGTCCTTAACGATGGATGCCACCTTTGTGAAGCACCATCTGTTTCAGGTGTCCGTGATGGTGGGGAAGGCAGAACCCATGTTGGGGCTGGCTGAGTTTACAACCCTTTGCAGGTTGATTCTGATCCTGTACCATAGGCCCTCCATATGAGAGAGTGATGCAACCAGTTAGAATGGTCCTCACGGTACATCTGAAGAAATTTGCTAGCGTCTTTGATGACATACCAAATCTCCATAAGATATAGGAGCAGAATTAGGCCATTTGGCCCATTGAGTCTGCTCTACCATTCAGTCATGGCTGATCCTTTTTTCCTCCTTCCTCAACCCCCCTCCCCAGCCTTCTCACCATAACCTTTGATGCCATGTCCAATAAAGAACCTATCAATCTCTGCCTTAAATACACGCAATGACCTGGCCTCCACAATTGCCCGTGGTAATAAGTTCTACGAATTCACCTCTAAACTCACAATGAAATATAGCCTCTTGTGTGCGCTTCTTCATGATTGCAACAATATGTTGGGCCCAGGGTAGTTCTTCAGAGATGCTGACACCCAGGAACTTAAAACGGCTCACCCTTTCCACTGCTGATCCCTAGATGAGGACTGGTGTGTGCTCCCTCGACTTCTCTTTAATGAGATTCTTCTCCTTCCTCCCCCAGTCCTCAGTAGCCTGCTCCCCCCAGTCTGGCAACCGCTGGCAAAGACTCTGAAAGCCATTGGGAGTGTGTCGGTGGCTGTGGTGAACATGGAGTATGAGGGTCTGGTGCTGCCTGTGTCGGTGAGGGAACCATTCCTTTGTCCTGACCTCTCCTCTTCTCCCCTCTCCTTCCACTGCTCTCCCACGCTCCCTCTCCCTTCCCCATGCTCCCCCCTTCCCCGCTCCCCACTCCCTCCCCCACTCCCCTCCCCTATGCTCTCCCCTCCCTTCCCACGCTCCTCCTCCCTTCCCCACGCTGTCCCCCTTCCTCACGTTCCCCCTCCCTTCCCCACGCTCCCCCTCCCTTCCCCACGCTCCCCCTCCCTTCCCCACGCTCCCCCTCCCTTCCTGCACTACCCCTTCCCAATCATGCTCCCTCTGCACCCCCCCCTCAATTCCCCTCCTTACCACTCCCTCCACCACCCCATTCCTGTGTGTCTCTGGGTGATCTCGCCCTCTTTCAATAGGGATTTGGACATCTGGTTCCCTCGGGAGAGTGTAGCGAGATCCTGGGTGTTGTTTACGACTCCTGCAGCTTCCCCCAGCAAGACCAATCAGGGTCGCAGACCACCAGACTGACGGTATGCATTTGTCATTGTTGGGGTTGGGGGTGAGGGTGTGTGTGGGTGGATACCAAAGGAGTCCATTTGTGCCATCAATATCCTATACTCGCTTTTTTGCCATTCCCCACACCCCACTATTACTATCTTCTAGCAGATTCTGCTTGCTCCCTCCTTCCCTTTCTTTCTCTCTCTGTCTCTCTCACTCCCTCCTTCCCACACACACTCACTCTCTCTCTCACACTCTGCTTCTTCTTTGGTTGTCCCATCAGAATCCGATGACGACATCCACTCCTTTAATGGTGAGAACTTTGATGACTATACAGTCCTATCCTGGACCCACAAGCTCTATTGCAGGTGGGACATGTATATGTGGTAGTGGTCGTAGTGATGGCAACCATGGCTCCATTTTTCCTGGCTCTCTTCTACTGTCTTCTGATTGTTCTTTCCATCTCCAGAATACGAACCCAGTCCCTGCACAGTTGTCGCCAAGTGTTACGGTCAGCAGCAACATCCTCCAGGTCCTCATGTCTGATCTTACACTTTCTTAAAGCATTCTTCATCTGATCCTTATAGCTCTTCTTTGGCTCTCCAGCTGAGTGTCGACCATGATTAGCTGGCCGTATAACACTCTGTGGGGTAGCCGACTTGGGGGCATCCTTATCACATGCCCCAGCCACTGCAACTGATGCTGGGTGGTCATGGCCTCAATATTTCTGCAGTTGATCTTTACAAGTATTTCAGTGTGAGGCACCCACTCACGCCAAGTAATTCCCAGGATGCGCTGCTTACGTGGAAGCGCTCCAAGGACTTAATGTGACGGCTGTAGGTTACCCAAGCTTCACAGCTATAAAGGAGGGTGGTGACACAGAGCACTTGGTATACATCTATCTTTGTGGAGGGACGAAGGCCCCTGTTCTGAAAGACTGTATGTTAGAAGTCTCCCAAAGGCAGCTGATGCCTGTTTAATGCGGCTCTGGATGTCGTTGTCAATGCCGCTGTCCTCAGAGCATCTCTCTCTCCTCTCGCCTCTCTGGCCTCCCTCTCCTCCCCCCTCTTCCCCCCCTCCTCCCCCCTCCTTTCCCTCCTCCTCTCTCTCCTCTTTCCTCTGTTACGAACCCCGTAACTGGGTCACTTCCAGCAAAGATAGGAGTATCCATTGAAGTCTGGTGATTAACAGTATTTATTAGTAAAAATACACAAAAATAATATCACTACAAATATACAGATAATATACATCATCAATACTAAACCTAAAAGTGCGAGTATAATAATAATCAATAAGAAATAAGCTCTATCGTTGTCTAGGGGATAATGAATTGTCCGATGGAAATATAAAGTTCAGTTCAGTTCATACAGGCTGCAGTCGTTGTTGATCACTGTGTTGCAATTATTGGAGAGAGAGAGAGAGAGAGAGAGAGAGAGAGAAAAACTTGCTGACTTTCCTTTTACGATCTTGATCCACATCCGTCCTTTAGCTAGACTGTTCCGTGGTGGACACACACACAAGCCTCCACCGGTCTCGTAGCGTCTCTCCTGGTGAGTCTGAGGGGTGTTCCCCAGACCCTCCTTTTATCCCCACTCACGGGGTCTCAGATGTCAATCAGGTTGGGATGATGCAATCCCTCAACCAGACCACTCTGGTTGCCCCCTGAGGGGTTTCAATGAATAGAACAGTACTCAATACACAATTCCTTCTCCAAGAGACAATAGCAGTAATCTCTCTTTGTCAATAGGAGACATTCCACCTTTGTGTATTCTGGCGTTGTCTCTGTCTCATTACTGACATGATGTGTATCTCTCTCATTTCCTGGGTATCAGACCCGAAATAATAGTGATCTTGCGATTCTCAAGAAGGGGGGGGGGTGGGCATTGGCGATTCTGTACCCTTCTGCCCATCAGAGTTGCTCCTCATTCGTAACACCTCACTCTCCCTCTCTCCTTTCCTGTACATCTCTGGGATGTGTGAGGAAACTCGGACCACAGGCTCACAGGGTGAGTGTACAAACTCCAGCTAGACAGCGACTGAGATGAGGATTGAACCCAGGTCTCTAGGGTAAGGAGGCAGTGGCCTGCTGTGTCACTCCATCCCACAGTCACTGAGTTCCTCTGACTCAGTGTACCAGCTGGTACTGAGGGATCAGTCATTCTGGGGAATACTACTATCCCACTGGAATCAGTGCCCCAGAGACCCTATCTTGGTTTTGGGTGCTCTCTGAGTGGAGTTTGCACGTTCTCCCAGTGACGTTGTGTGTTTCCCTTGGCGCTTGGGTTTCCTCCCAATTCCAGAGACATGGGATCAGTGGATTAATTGTCCCCAGTGTGAGGGTGATGGGGGTGTGGAGAAATGAAATGGCTTAGGGTAGCAAAGGCAGTCATTTCTGACACATGTTGTTGAGGATAACACAGGCTCAGTGGGCTGAAGGGCCTGTTTCTCTTTTGCATCATTTGTGTCTCAGTAGGCCATTCAGCATGCCTGCATCTACATTTCTCAGGATAACCCTCAATTATGTGTCCAGTCTGCTCGTAACTGCACCCACATTACTGTCCTCAACATTTGCTGCAGGAGCAGAGTCACATCTGCTCTCTTTCCTGTCCCTCCCCATCATCCAGGTGACGGAGTGACTCACTCAGCCAACTGAACCGTGCTGGGTTTAAAAGCACTGGGGTATCCTCTACACTGGAAAAGCCATAACATCACAGGACCTGGGAGAAGAATTGGGCTAAATCAGCCCATTATGGCTGACCCATTTCCCTCTCAACCCCATTCTCCAACCTTCTCTTCATAACTTTTCACAATCTGACTAATCAAGAACTTAACAACCTCCACCCACTGTCTTGGCCTCCGCAGCTACCTGTTGCAACAAATTGCACAGATTCACCTGCCTTTGACTAAAGAAATTTCTCCTCATCTCCGTTTTAAATGGACATCGCCTCTATCTGAGTAATGTCCCCTGGCCTTAGATGTCCCCCAGCATCGGAGACGTCCTTTCCACATCCACTCTATCGAGGCTGTTCAACATTTGCTAAGTTTCAATGAGGTCCCTCATCATCCTCCAAATTCCAGTGAGTACAGGCCCAGGCCATCAATCACTCCTCGTATAATCGCCCTTTCATTTCCGGAATTATCTCATGATCTTCCTCTGAACCCTCTCCAATGTCAGCACAACCTTTCTTAAATAAGGCCCAAACTGCTCACAGTACTCCATTAGGCCTCGCTGGTGCAGTATAAAGCTCAATATTACATAACAACACACAAAATGCTGGAGGAACTCAGCAGACCAGGCAACATCTATGGGAAAAAAAGCACAGTCAATGTTTCGGTCAAGACCTTTCAGCAGGACAGTAGAGGAAACAGATGAAGAGTAGAGTTAAAAGGGGGAATCTAATAGGAGAGGACTGAAAGCCTTTTCCCTTCTCCAGCCCTGCATCTCTTTCACCATCAACTTCCCAGCTCTTTACTTCACCCCTCCCCCTCCCATTTTCACCTATTACCTTGTGTTTCTCTCTCTCCTCCCCCACCTTTTACATTTATTATTCTTTTTTCTCCAGTCCTGCCGAAACATCAACTGTATTTTTTTCCTATAGATGCTGCCATCCCTGCTGAGTTCCTCCAGCATTTTGTGTTTTGCTTGGATTTCTAGCATCTGCAGATTTTCTCTTGTTTGTGATCTGTTTGAATGGTATGCAGAATAAAGTTTATCACTGTACCTCCTTATGTAAACCAATTTATGTATTGCTTTTTTTAGTTGCCTTCTGTTGGCTTTTAAAAGCTTCCCAATCCTCTAATTTACCACACTTACCACTATGAGTAGTGATGTGCTGCAAGAATTGGTGCTGGGCCCATTGTTGTTTGTCATCTAAGATTGGGGATGTAAAGGACAGTGAGGAAGAACTTGCAGCAGGATCTGGAATAGCTGGAAAAATGGGCTGGAAAATAGCAGATGGAATTCAATGTAGACAAGTGCAAGATGTTGCACTTTGGTAGGACCCACCAGGGTAGGTCTTACATGGAGAACGGTAGGGCACAGAGGAGTATGGTAGAACAAAGGGATCTGGGAATATAGGTTGATAATCATTTAAAGTGGCAGCTCAGGTAAATAAAGTCATGATGAAAGCTTCTGGCACTTTGGCCTTTGTATTGAGTACGGGAACACAAGAAAATCTGCAGATGCTAGAAATCCAAGCAACACACACAAAATGCTGGAGGAACTCAGTGGGTCAGACAGCATCTATGGAGAAGAGTAAACAGTCAGTATTTTGGGCTGAGACCCTTTATTGAGTAAAGAGATGGGATGTTATGGTAAAGTTATATAAGACATTCATGAGGCTTAATTTGGAGAATGTGCAGTTTTGGTCACCTACCTACAGGAAAGATGTAACTGCGAGTGCAGAGAATCTTTACAAGGATGTTGCTAGGACTGGAGGCCCTGAGTTATAAGGAAAGATTGAACAGGTTAGGACTTTATTCCTTGGAACATAGAGTGGAGATTTGATAGAGGTATACAAAATTATGAGGGATATATATATATATATGGTAAGTGAGCAGGCTTTTTCCACTGAGTTTGGGAGGGACTACAACCAGAGGCCATGGGTTAAGGGTGAAAGGTGAAAAGTTTAAGGGGAACATCAGGGGAAATTGCCTCACTCAAAAGATCATGAGAGCGTGGAATGAGCTGCCAGAACAAGTGGTGCATGGGAGCTCGATTTCAACGTTTAAGAGAAGTTTGGAAAGTTACATAGATGGTAGGTATATAGAGGGCTATGATTCTGATGCACTTTGATGGGAGTAGGCAGATTAAATGGTTTGGCACAGACTACATGGGCTGAAGGGCCTGTTTCTATGTTGTATTTTACTTGCTTTCAGGCTTTTGTATTTTTTTCCTGATGAGAATGTCAGGAGTGGGCGGGATCTTTGATTATACTGACTGCTTTACTGAGGTCCCGAGATGTATAGACAGAGTAAAACAGCCATAAGGAGGAAAAAAATGAAATAGGCATGTAAGCCAGCCAACAATATTAAAGAGATAATAAAAATTTTTCAGATATATATGAAAAGTATAAGAGAGGCAAGAGTAGATATCGTACTGCTGGAAAATGACACTGGAGAGGTAGTAATGGGGGCAAGGGTATAGTGGATGACCTGAATAAATATTATTCTTCACTGTGGAAGACTCTAGCAATGTGCCAGATATTCAAGAGTGTTAGGGGACAAAAGTGAGTGAAGTTGCCAATACTAGGGAGAAGGTATTTGGGAAACTGAAAGGTCTAGATGTAGATAAGTCTCCTGGACCGTGTGGTGGAGGCTAAAGAGATTGTGGAGGCATTAGTAGTGATGTTTCAAGAATCACCTGATTCTGAAATGGTTCCAGAGGACTGGAAAATTGCAAATGTCACTTCACTCTTCAAGAAGGGAGGAAGGCAGAAGAAAGAAAATTTTAGGCCCGTTTTCTCAGCTCAGTGGTTGTGAAGATGTTGGCTGTGGATTCGATGTGCTTGGAGGCACGTGATAAAGTCAGCATGGTTTCCTTGAGGGAAAATCTTGCCTGACAAATCTGTTGAAATTCTTTGAGGAAATAACAGTCAGGATGAACAAAGGAAAATTGGTTGATGTTATGTACTTGAATATTCAGAAGGCTTTCGACGGGGTGCACACGAGTCTACTAAGTGCCCAAGGTATTACAGGACAGATAGAGCAGTGGCTGATTGGCAGGAGACAAAGAGGGAGCCTTTTTTGATCGGCTGTTGGTGACTAATGGTGTACCACAGTGGTCTGTGTTTGGACCACTTCTTTTTATGTTGTATGTCAATTATTTGGTTGACAGAATTGATGGGTTTCCAGACAATATGAAGATAGGCGGAGGGGCAGGTAGTGTTGAACATAGAACATAGAATAGTAAAGCACATTACAGGCTCTTCGGCCCACAATGTTGTGCCGACCCTCAAACCCTGCCTCCCATATAACCCCCCACCTTAAATTCCTCCGTATACCTGTCTAGTAGTCTCTTAAACTTCACTAGTGTATCTGCCTCCACCACTGACTCAGGCAGTGCATTCTACGCGCCAACCACTCTCTGAATGAAAAACCTTCCTCTAATATCCCCCTTGAACTTCCCTCCCCTTACCTTTAAGCCATGTCCTCTTGTACTGAGCAGTGGTGCCCTGGGGAAGAGGCGCTGGCTGTCCACTCTATTTCTCTTAATATCTTGTACACCTGTATCATGTCTCCTCTCATTCTTCTCTCCAGAGAGTAAAGCCCTAGCTCCCTTAATCTGATCATAATCCATACTCTCTAAACCAGGTAGCATCCTGGTAAATCTCCTCTGTACCCTTTCCAATGCTTCCACATCCTTCCTGTACTGAGGCGACCAGAACTGGACACAGTACTCTAAGTGTGACCTAACTAGAGTTTTATAGAGCTGCATCATTACATCGCATCTCTTAAACTCTATCCCTTGACTTATGAAAGCTAACACCCCATAAGCTTTCTTAACTACCCTATCTACCTGTGAGGCAACTTTCAGAGATCTGTGTACATGTACCCCCAGATCCCTCTGCTCCTCCACACTACCAAGTATCCTGCCATTTACTTTGTACTCTGCCTTGGAGTTTGTCCTTCCAAAGTGTACCACCTCACACTTCTCCAGGTTGAACTCCATCCGCCACTTCTCAGTCCACTTCTGCATCCTATCAATGTCTCTCTGCAATCTTTGACAATCCTCTACACTGTCTACAACACCACCAACCTATGTGTCGTCTGCAAACTTGCCAACCCACCCTTTTACCCCCACATCCAGGTCATTAATAAAAATCACAAAAAGTAGAGGTCCCAGAACAGATCTTTGTGGGACACCTCTAGTCACAACCCTCCAATCTGAATATACTCCCTCCACCACGACCCTCTGCCTTCTGCAGGCAAGCCAATTCTGAATCCACCTGACCAAACTTCCCTGGATCCCATGCCTTCTGACTTTCTGAATAATCCTACCGTGTGGAACCTTGTCAAATTCCTTACTAAAATCCATGTAAATCACATCCACTGCACTACCCTCATCTATATGCCTGGTCACCTCCTCAAAGAACTCTATCAGGCTTGTTAGGCACGATCTGCCCTTCACAAAGCCATGCTGACTGGCCCTGATCAGACCATGATTCTCTAAATGCCCATAAATCCTATCTCTAAGAATCTTTTCCAACAGCTTTCCCACCACAGATGTAAGGCTCACTGGTCTATACTTACCTGGACTATCCCTACTACCTTTTTTGAACAAGGGGACAACATTCGCTTCCCTCCAATCCTCTGGTACCATTCCCGTGGACAACGAGGACATAAAGATCCTAGCCAGAGGCTCAGCAATCTCTTCCCTTACCTTGTGGAGCAGCCTGGGGAATATTCCGTCAGGGCCCGGGGACTTATCTGTCCTAATGTATTTTAACAAGTCCAACACCTCCTCTCCCTTAATATCAACATGCTCCAGAACATCAACCTCACTCATATTGTCCTCACTGTCATCAAGTTCCCTCTCAGTGGTGAGTACCGAAGAGAAGTATTCATTGAGGACCTCGTTCACTTCCACAGCCTCCAGGCACATTTTCCCACTTTTATCTCTAATCAGTCCTACCTTCACTCCTGTCATCCTTTTGTTCTTCACATAATTGGGGTTTTCCCTTACCCTACTTGCCAAGGCCTTCTCGTGCCCCCTTCTTGCTCTTCTCAGCCCCTTCTTAAGTTCTTTTCTTGATACCCTATATTCCTCAATAGACCTATCTGATCCTTGCTTCCTAAACCTCATGTATGCTGCCTTCTTCCACCTGACTAGATTTTCCACTTCACTTGTCACCCATAGTTCCTTCACCCTAACATTTTTTATCTTTCTCACCGGGACAAATTTATCCCTAACATCCTGCAAGAGATCCTTAAACATCGACCACATGTCCATAGTACATTTCCCTGCAAAAACATCATCCCAATTCACACCCGCAAGTTCTGGCCTTATAGCCTCATAATTTGCCCTTCCTCAATTAAAATTTTCCTGTCCTCTCTGATTCTATCCTTTTCCATGATAATGCTAAAGGCCAGGGAGCGGTGATCATTGTCCCCCAGATGCTCACCCACTGACAGATCTGTGACCTGACCCTGTTTGTTACCTAATACTAGATCTAGTATGGCATTCCCCCAGTCGGCCTGTCAACATACTGTGACAGGAATCCATCCTGGACACACTTAACAAACTCTGTCCCATCTAAGCCCTTGGAACTAATCAAGTCCCAATCAATATTAGGGAAGTTAAAGTCACCCATGATAACAACCCTGTTATTTTTGCACCTTTCCAATCTGCTCCTCGGTATCTCTGCTGCTACCAGGGGGCCTATAGAATACCCCCAGTAGAGTAACTGCTCCCTTCCTGTTCCTGACTTCCACCCATACTGACTCAAAAGAGGATCCTGCTACATTACCCACCCTTTCTGCAGCTGCAATAGTATCCCTGACCAGTAATACCACCCCTCCTCCCCTTCCCCCCCCTCTATCCCTTTTAAAGCACTGAAGTCCAGGAATATTGAGAATCCATTCCTGCTCTGGTGCCAGCCAAGTCTCCGTAATGGCCACTTCATCATAATTCCATGCATGTATCCAAGCTCTCAGTTCATCACCTTTGTTCCTGATGCTTCTTGCATTGAAGTATACAAACTTTAGCCCTTCTACCTTACTACCTTTACACCCTTTATTCTGCTTCTCTTTCCTCAAAGCCTCTCTATATGTTAGATCTGGCTTTACTCCATGCACTTCTTTCACTGCTCTATTGCTCCGGGTCCCATCCCCCTTGCAAGTTAATTTAAACCCTCCCAAACCACGCTAGCAAACCTACCAGCAAGGATATTGCTCCCCCTCGAGTTCAGGTGCAACCCATCCAATCTGTACAGGTCCCACCTTCCCCAGAAGAGATCCCAATGGTCCAAAAATCTAAAACCCTGCCCCCTGCACCAACTCCTCAGCCACGCATTCAACTGTCATCTCCAATTCTTACCATCACTATCACGTAGCACTGGCAGCAATCCTGAGAACGCCACCCTTGAGGTCCTGTTCTTCAGCCCTCTGCCTAGTTCCCAAAACTCACACTTCAGGACCTCAACCTTCCCTGCCTATGTCGTTGGTCCCAACATGTATCATGACTTCTGGTTGCTTCCCCTCTGGTACCAGGATGTCATGCACCCGGTCAGAGACATCCTTGACCCTGGCACTCGGGAGGCAACAAACCATGTGGGTGTCCTTCTCACATCTGCAAAATCTCCTGTCTGCTCCCCTGACTATAGAGTCTCCAATGACGACAGCTCTCCTCTTCTCCGTCCCATCCTTCTGCACCACAGGGTCAGACTCAGTGCCAGAAGTCCTGCCACCGTGGCTCACACCTGGTCAGTCATCCTCGCCAACAGCATCCAGGACGGTGAACTTATTATTAAGGGGAATGGCTACAGGGGTGCTCTGCACTACCCATCTACTCTCCTTCGCTTTCCCCCCCCTCAGACTGTCACCCAACGACCTGCTTCGGACAGCCTAGGTGTGACTACCTCCCTGTAGCTCTCATCTATGACTGCCTCATTCTCCCTTATGAGACGAAGGTCATCCAGCTGCTGCTCCAGATTCCTCACACGGTCTTCCAGATCACCCAGCCGCAAGCACTTCTGGCAGATGTGACTCTGCAGGAGAGGGGAGTTCCCCCAAGACTGCCACATCTAACAGGAGAGGCACATCACCGTCTCAGGAGGCATTGTAAAGACTAACTGGGAACAAGCTCATCCTCCGCCTCTTCTCGTCAAAGCCTCTTGAGTCAAAGCCTCAAATCTCCACTCCTTCACTGGCCCACTCATTCGCTGGCGGCTTTCCGCTTTTGAGGAAGCAGGGAGTTTACAGAGGGGCTTTGACAGATCAAGACAATTGGTTAAGAAGTAGAAAATGGAATACAGTGCAGGGAAGTGTATGTTGATGCTCTTTGGTAGAAGGAGTAAAGGCAGAGATTATTTTCTGAATGGGGAGAAAACTCAAAACTCCAAGGTGTAAATGGACCTGGGAGCCCTCAGGCAGGATCCTTCCTTCACCAACTAAACTCACTGTGTCCCTGCTTTCAGGAATCCTGCGATTGGTACCCTGAGATCCCCCTGTTCTTCAGCACTCCGTAGAATCCCACCTTTTGACATGTACAGCCTACCTGATCAAACCTGCTGAGCTGCGTCTTCCCACTTCTCAGGAATAAATTCCAACTGTCATTGCTCTGTCAATTAACCTGTTTCTGTAAAACAACCCTTCTCAGTATCAATACCGCAAAATTCCTTGCGGTCTAAAAATTTAATCTCCTAACCGACACGCTTCAGCTCTCGGGCCAGACTTTCCTGTTTCTGCCTCACATTCCCTGCATTGTTTTGCACTCTCTCCCCTTCTCGGGTTACAGACTTCAGACTTCACTTGCCTCTGGTTCCTGCCACCCCTGCAGGCAACCTCATCAATTCTGTCAGTTCGCTCTGATATTTAATCCTGCTCACACCACACCTTCCACTTTTGTTCTGTACGTCTCTCCCCAAACCCCACCCCTCCTGCAAGTTGAAGCTTGCCTCCTGTCGACACTGAGCCAGGCAGGTAACCCAATCCACACGAACAGCCAAACACTCAGTGTTTCTCACTGGGCTGAGCAGGAGAGTCAGAGTCAGACAGAAGCGTAACAGGCCATTAAACTGTCAGTGACTCCCTCCAGCTGTGTGTCAAAGGCACTCGTCACTCTCTGAGTGACAAAGGTACCTACCCCGCTTCCTCCTCACCCTGATCTGTGTCCTTTAATTTCATCCACCTCAGGGTATAGGGAAAATTCCTGCAGCCTGTTCTGTCCCAGTCTCACCTCTCCTAACTTCCTCCATTCCTGCTCCCTTCAGAAGTGAAATCCAATGTCCCAGGCAACATATTGGTGAATTCCCCTCTGCACTGTTCAGTGATAATCACATTCTTCCTGTAGCCTGCAGACCAGAACTGCACTTAGTAGTCCAGCTGAGGACTGAGCAACGTTTTAAGAAATTGAAACAACTTCTCTACACTTGTAATCAGTGCCAGTAGTAATCACGATCAGTATCCCTTGTGCCTTCTTAATGACAATGTCTACCTGTGCTGTCATTTCAAAGTTTCAAGACTCCTCTGTTCCTCATTTCTCCCGACTGCCCGACCCTTCACAGTGTATGTGTGGGGACCATGGGGCACCGAATCACAGACTGGGAAGAGTGTAGTTGCCCCAGGATGAATGATGGGGAGGAAGTCAGGTGGCTTGTGAGAGCAGAAGTGGACAGAACAATTGCTTCACAGGGGCTGGATTAAAGGTATTTGTGCCCTACTGGGAGGGAGTTTCTCAGGGGTGGGACCCCGCTGAAGTAAGTCCTGAGAATGTTGACCCTGATTGGGATCCACTCTCGGCAGGTGATGATGGGTGGATCCTGGTTCACAGAGGCCTTCGGAGATCCGTGGAGTGTGGCTGAGGATCAGCTGCTACAGCGTGCAGTGCAGGCAGTGCAGGAGCAGCTGGGGATTGTAGCACAGCCACTGAGGACCATCGTCAGAGTACAGCAGGTGAGGGGACTACTCGACTGGGAGAGAGGGGGCAAAGTGCCCATCACACTCCACAGGGGACAGAGTGAGTCTCCTTCTACTCTCCCACATCACATACTGCCCGGGCACAGATCAGACACAGAGTGAAGCTCCCTCTACACTGTCCCATCACACACTCCCAGGGTCCAACACAGTGAAGCTCCCTCTACACTGTCCCATCACACTCTCCCTGGACACGGGTCCAACACAGAGTGAAGCTCCCTCTACACTGTCCCATCACACACTCCCGGGGCAAGGGTCAGAGACAGAGTGAAGCTCCCTCTACACTGTCCCATCACACACTCCCCTGCAGCCTCTTTTTGCATATTTGCGTGGGCTGCTTCTCACCTTCTGGCTGCATTTTAGTCCCACCCTGTTTATATATGGTCATCCAGTAAGGAAGGGGGCAAGGAGGGATGAGGATGTCCTAGTCAACTTGCTCCTGAGGCTGGCGAAATCCGCCATCCATGGGTCTTGGAAACGGGTGGCGGGAGGATCTCCCCGGGCAGACTGCCTGGCAATGTTTAGGGGGTATGTTCGTGCCCGGGTAACTATTGAAAAGGAACACGCGCAGTCCACAGCGGCCTTGGAGGAGTTTCGTGACCGTTGGGCTCCGCGGGGAGTAAATGCCATCGTAGATAGAGATGGCAACATTCTGGTGTAATGTCTATTGTCTATTTGTAGTGCAGTAATTGTGTTTGCCACTGTTTTGTATATATTGTATAGCACCGATATTTGTAATAAAGGATTTTGTAATTAAAAAAAAAAGGGCACGGGTCAGACACATAATGAAACTCCCTCTACACTGCCCCATCACACACTCCCAGGGCACGGGTCAGACACAGAATGAAACTCCCTCTACACTGTCCCATCACACACTCCCAGGGCACGGGTCCGACACAGAGTGAAGCTCCCTTTACAGTGTCACATCACACACTCCCAGGACACGGGTCAGACACAGAGTGAAGCTCCCTCTACACTATCCCATCACACACTCCTGGGTCTGACACAGAGTGAAGCTCCCTCTACACTGTCCCATCACACACTCCCAGGGCACAGGTCAGACACAGAGTGAAGCTCCCGCTACACTGTCCCATCACACACTCACAGGGCAAGGATCAGAGACAGAGTGAAGCTCCCTCTACACTATCCCATCACACACTCCTGGGTCTGACACAGAGTGACACTCTCTCTACACTGTCCCATCACACATTCCCTGGGTCAGACAGAGTTAAGCTCCCTTTACACTGTCCCATCACACACTCCTAGGATCAGACACAGAGTGAAGCCTTCCTTGTGTTTCTGAGTAACTTTGTCCATGTTCTTGACACACAGGACTGTATCCCACAATATGAAATTGGACACTGGAAGCTCTTAGGTAAGTTGGCATGGTAACCTAGTATGTGACCCACACCCCTCAGCACATACCACCTGCAAGTCCACCTCTGACCCCTCAACACCCACCCCACGACCCTGATTGAGAGATGCAAACCCATGCCAGTGGTGACAAGTGGTGTGTGGCAGGGACCCCTTCTCTTTATGATTTTTATAAATGATCTGGATGAGGAAGTGGGGGGATGGGTTAGTAAATTTGCTGATGACACAAAGGTTGGAGGTGTTGTGGATAGTGTGGAGGGCTGTCAGAGGTTACAGTGGGACATTGATAGGATGCAAAACTAGGCTGAGAAGTGGCAGATGGAGTTCAACACAGATGGGGGTGGTTTATTTTGGTAGGTCAAATATGACAGAATATAGTATTAATGGTAGGACTCTTGGTAGAGTGAAGGATCAGGGGATCATGGGGTCTGAGTCCATAGGACACTCAAAACTGCTATGCAAGTTGACTGTGTGGTTTGGAAGGCATACGGTGTATTGACCTTCATCAACTGTGGGATTGAGTTTAAGAGCTGAGAGGTAATGTTACAGCTATTTACGACCCTGGTCAGACACCACGTGGAGTACTGTGCTCAGTTCTGATCACCTTACTACAGGAAGGATGTGGAAGCTATAGAAAGGGTGCAGAGGAGATTTACAGGGATGTTGCCTGGATTGGAGAGCATGTCTTATGAGAATAGGTTGAGTGACTCGGCCTTTTCTCCTTGGAGTAGCGGAGGATGAGAGGTGACCTGATAGAGGTGTATAAGATGAGAGGCATTGATCGTGTGGCTAGTCAGAGGCTTTTTCCCAGAGCTGAATTGGCTAACGTGTGAGAAGGCACAGTTTCAAGGTGCTGGGGAGTAGGTACGGAGGAGATGTCAGTGTTAAGTTTTTTTGTGCAGAGAGTGGTGAGTGCGTGCAGTTGGCTGCCGGCGGCGAATACGATAAGGTCCTTTAAGAGGCTCTTGGATAGGTACATGGAGCTTAGGAAAATAGAGGGCTATGGGTAACCCAAGGTAATTTCTAAAGTAAGTACATGTTCAGTACAGCGTTGTGGGCCGAAGTATTCTTTGTTTCTATCATCGTCAACTCTGGACATGACTTCCTTTCCTGTTGCCGCCCACCCTGCTACCCCTGTGTCAGGTGTACAGTCAGTATTGCAGCCAAACTGGAACAATCAACACACACACTCCACACTCTTCCCCTCCGCACCTGTGACACAGTCACCTCAGTATCTGGCTGTTTTCTGTCTCTGTCAGCCAGCTCCAAATCCCCCTTTCACCCCACACACCATCTTTGTCACCCACTCTGTTTTCTGTAAGCCCTCCAGCCCCTACACCTCTCCCTGTGTCTGAATCCCCCTCTGACCCCTACACCCCTCCCTGTGTCTGAAACCACTACTGTCCCCTACAGCTGTCCCTGTCTCTGTAAACCCACCGGCTCATACACTCCTCCCTGTGTCTGAAACCCCCTCCGACCCCTACACCTCTCCCTGTGTCTGAAACCACTACTGTCCCCGTCTCTGTAAACCCACCGGCTCATACACTCCTCCCTGTCTCTCTGTTGTTGAAGGTTCCTGTGCAGAACCTGGCTGGACCCCTCTGCCCCTCTTCTTGCCTCCTCCATTTGTACGTTCCAGAACCCCTTCACTACCTAGCCATGATTAGTTTATGACTGCTCACCCCTCCCTGTGTGTCGGATGATGTTTTACTCCCTATGTCACTGATGGTGCAATATTTGTGAAGTGACATAGGATTGGAAGATTTTGAATGCTTGTGGGTTGGGTTGAGAAACTGCAAGGGTAAGAGGACCCTGATGGCAGTTATATACACGCCTCCAATTAGCTGGGATGTGGACTACAGATTACAACAGGAAATAGAAAAGGCTTGTCAAAAGGGCGATCTTAGTAGTCATGGGAGATTTCAACATGCAGGTAGATTCGGAAAATCAGGTTTGAAATGGATCCCAAGGGAGTGATTTTGCCAGCATGACAGAGCTGAGGATGAGCAGCAGGTTTACGTAGATGATAGATATAACGTGAATGTAAGGTAGGACAAACCAATAATCGGATACAAATGCAGACAGAGATAAATTGTACCACAGAGGCAAAATTTAGATGGGTGTAGAACACAGGACTGAAGGAGCTGTATTTAAATGCACATAGTATTCAGAATAAGGTGGATGAACTGGTGGCGCAATTAGAGATTGTTTCATCCATAGGCAGTGGTTTGGGTCTGTTGGTAAAAGATGGAATTACATCTTTAGAAAGAAGTGACTTGGGGTAAGAGAATGTCAATAGACAATAGGTGCAGAAGTAGACCATTCGGCCCTTCAAGCCTGCACCGCCATTTTGAGATCATGGCTGATCAATTACTATCAATATCCTGTTCCTGCCTTGTCCCCATATCCCTTGATTCTCCTATCCATAAGATACCTACCTAGCTCCTTCTTGAAAGCATCCAGAGAATTGGCCTCCACTACCGTCCGAGGCAGTGCATTCCAGACCCCCACAACTTTCTGGGAGAAGAAGTTTTTTCTTAACTCTGTCCTAAATGACCTACCCCTTATTCTCAAACATGCCCTCTGGTACTGGACTCTCCCAGCACCTGGGACATATTTCCTGCCTCTATCTTGTCCAATCCCTTAATAATCTTATACGTTTCAATCAGATCCCCTCTCAATCTCCTTAATTCCAGCGTGTACAAGCCCAGTCTCTCTAACCTTTCTGAGTAAGACAGTCCAGACATCCCAGGAATTAACCTTGTGAATCTACGCTGCACTTCCTCTACAACCAGGATGTCCTTCCTTAACCCTGGAGACCAAAACTGTACACAATACTCCAGGTGTGGTCTCACCAGGGTTCTGTACAAATGCAAGAGGATTTCCTTGCTCTTGTACTCAATTCCCCTCGTAATAAAGGCCAACATTCCATTAGCCTTCTTCTCTGCCTAAATTTGCTGATGTTATTTTTTATGCCTTCATCCAAATTGTTAATGTAAGTGGTAAACGGCTGTGGTCCCAATACCGAGCCCTGTAGTACCCCACTAGTCACCACCTGCCATTCCGAGAAACACCCATTCACCGCTACCCTTTGCTTTCTATCTGCCAACCAGTTTTCTATCCGCCAACCAGTTTTCTATCCATGTCAATGCCTTCCCCCCGATGCCCTGAGCTTTGATTTTACCCACCAATCTTCTATGTGGGACCTTATCAAATGCCTTCTGAAAATCGAGGTACACTACATCCACTGGATCTCCCCCATCTAACTTCCTGGTTACATCCTCGAAAAACTCCAACAGATTAGTCAAGCATGATTTACCCTTGGTAAATCCATGCTGGCTTGGCCCAATCCTATCTAGATATGCCACTATTTCATCCTTAATGATGGACTCTAGCATCTTTCCCACCACCGATGTCAGGCTGACAGGTCGATAGTTCTCTGTTTTCTCCCTCCTGCCTTTTTTAAAAAAGTAGGATAACATTAGCCATTCTCCAATCCTCAGGAACTGATCCTGAATCTAAGGAACATTGGAAAATGATTACCAATGCATCCGCAATTTCCAGGGCTACCTCCATTAGTACCCTAGGGTGCAGACCATCTGGACCTGGGGATTTGTCAGCCTTCAGTCCCATCAGTCTTCTCATCACCGTTTCCTTCCGAATGTCAATCTGTTTCATTTCCTCTGTTACCCTATGTCCTTGGCCCATCCATACATCTGGGAGATTGCTTGTGTCTTCCTTAGTGAAAACAGATCTAAAGTACTCATTAAATTCTTCTGCCATTTCTCCGTTTCCCATAATAATTTCACCCAATTCATTCTTCAAGGGCCCAACATTGTTCTTAACAATCTTCTTTCTCTTCACATACCTAAAAAAGCTTTTAACCATATAACAATCACAGCACGGAAACAGGCCATCTCGGCCCTCCTAGTCTGTGCCGAACTCTTAATCTCACCTAGTCCCACCTACCCGCACTCAGCCCATAACCCTCCACTCCTTTCCTGTCCATATACCTATCCAATTTTACCTTAAATGACACAACTGAACTGGCCTCTACTACTTCTACAGGAAGCTCATTCCACACAGCTATCACTCTCTGAGTAAAGAAATACCCCCTCGTGTTTCCCTTAAACTTCTGCCCCCTAACTCTCAAATCATGTCCTCTCGTTTGAATCTCCCCTACTCTCAATGGAAACAGCCTATTCACGTCAACTCTATCTATCCCTCTCAAAATTTTAAATACCTCGATCAAATCCCCCCTCAACCTTCTACGCTGCAATGAATAGAGATCTAACTTGTTCAACCTTTCTCTGTAACTTAAACCCAGGTAACATCCTAGTAAATCGTCTCTGCACTCGCTCTAATTTATTGATATCTTTCCTATAATTCGGTGACCAGAACTGCACACAATATTCTAAATTTGGCCTTACCAATGCCTTGTACAATTTTAACATTACATTCCAACTTCTGTACTCAATGCTTTGATTTATAAAGGCCAGCGTTCCAAAAGCCTTCTTCACCACCCTATCTACATGAGACTCCACCTTCAGGGAACTATGCACTGTTATTCCTAGATCTCTCTGTTCCTCTGCATTCCTCAATGCCCTACCATTTACCCTGTATGTTCTATTTGGATTATTCCTGCCAAAATGTAGAACCTCACACTTCTCAGCATTAAACTCCATCTGCCAACTTTCAGCCCATTCTTCTAACCGGCATAAATCTCCCTGCAAGCTTTGAAAACCCACCTCATTATCCACAACACCTCCTACCTTAGTATCATCGGCATACTTACTAATCCAATTTACCACCCCATCATCCAGATCATTTATGTATATTACAAACAACATTGGGCCCAAAACAGATCCCTGAGGCACCCCGCTAGTCACCGGCCTCCATCCGGATGAACAATTATCCACCACTACTCTCTGGCATCTCCTATCTAGCCACTGTTGAATCCATTTTATTACTCCAGCATTAATACCTAACGACTGAACCTTCTTAACTAACCTTCCATGTGGAACTTTGTCAAAGGCTTTGCTGAAGTCCATATAGACTACATCCACTGCCTTACCCTCGTCAACATTCCTCGTAACTTCTTCAAAAAATTCAATAAGGTTTGTCAAACATGACCTTCCACGCACAAATCCATGCTGGCTACTCCTAATCAGATCCTGTCTATCCAGATAATTATTAATACTATCTCTAAGAATACTTTCCATTAATTTACCCACCACTGATGTCAAACTGACAGGTCTATAATTGCTAGGCTTACATCTAGAACCCTTTTTTAACAATGGAACCTCATGAGCAATACGCCAATCCTCCGGCACAATCCCCGTTTCTAATGACATCTTAAAGATCTCCGTCAGAGCTCCTGCTATCTAAACAAACCTCCCTCAAGGTCCTGGGGAATATCCTGTCAGGACCTGGAGATTTATCCACTTATAAATTTCTTAAAAGCGCCAGTACTTCCACCTCTTTAATTGTCATAGGTTCCATAACTTCCTTACTTGTTTCCCACACCTTACACAATTCAAAATCCTTCTCCTTAGTGAATAGCAAAGAGGAGAAATCGTTCAAAATCTCTCCCATCTCCCTCGGCTCCACACATAGCTGACCACCCTGATTCTCTAAGGGACCAATTTTATCCCTCACTATCCTCTTGCTTTTAATATAACTGTAGAAACCTTTTGGATTTACTTTCACCTTATTTGCCAAACCAACCTCGTATCTTCTTTTAGCTTTTCTAATCTCTTTCTTAAGATTGCTTTTACATTCTTTATATTCCTCGAGCCATTCCTTTACTCCATGCTGCCTATATCTATTGTAGACATCCCTCTTTTTCTGAACCAAGTTTCTAATATCCCTTGAAAACCATGGTGCTTTCAAACCTTTAACCTTTCCTTTCAACCTAACAGGAACATTAAGATTCTGTACCCTCATAATTTCACCCTTAAATGACCTCCATTTCTCTATTACATCCTTCCCATAAAACAACTTGACCCAATCCACTCTCTCTAAATCCCTTCGCATCTCCTCAAAGTTAGCCTTTCTCCAATCAAAAATCTCAACTCTAGGTTCAGTCCTGTCCTTCTCCATAATTATATTGAAGCTAATGCTATTGTGATCACTGGACCCGAAGTGCTCCCCAACACATACATCTGTCAGCTGACCTATCGCATTCCCTAACAGGAGATCCAACACTGCCCCATCTCTAGTCGGTACTTCTATGTATTGTTGCAAAAAACTATCCTGCACATATTTTACAAACTCTAAACCATCCAGCCCTTTTACAGAATGAGCTTCCCAGTCTATCACCACCTTACCTTGTGTTTACTACAAATATCTGCTATCTCCTTACACATTTGCTCTTCCAACTCATGCTCCCCATTAGGTGGCCTATAATACACTCCTATCAGTGTTACTACACCCTTCCCATTCCTCAATTCTACCCAAATAGCCTCCATAGAGGAGCTCTCTAATCTATCCTTCCAAAGCACCGCCATAAGATTTTCTCGGACAAGCAATGCAACACCTCCTCCTCTGGCCCCTCCTACTCTATCACACCTGAAGCAACTAAATCCAGGAATATTTAGTTGCCAATCACACCCTTCCTGCAACCATGTTTCACTAATAGCTACAACATCATATTTCCAGGTATCAATCCACGCTTTAAACTCATCCACCTTTCTTACAATGCTCCTAGCATTAAAATAGATACATTTAAGATACTCTCCACCCCCTCCTCCCTTTTCATCCCTAATAATGCATTCAAATTTATTATCCTTTTCTTTCTTCTCCCCTACATCTTCGGGCTGAGCGCATCCCTTCTCCATCACCTGCCTTTCCTCCCTCACACACTGTCTATTTACTTGCTCTACTGGTGAACTAACCTCCTCTCCCATGGTTTCCTCAAATTGATTCCTGCCCCCCCCCCCCCCATCTTACTAGTTTAAAGTCTGCCCTATAGCCCTAGCAAACCTCCCCGCTCGGATATTGGTCCCCCCAGGATTCAAGTGTAACCCGTCCTTCTTGAACAGGTCACGCCTGCCCCAGAAGAGGTCCCAATAATCCAGAAACTTGAATCCCTGCCCCCTGCTCCAATCCCACAGCCACGCATTCATCCTCCACCTAATTCTATTCCTACTCTCACTGTCGCGTGGCACAGGTAGTAATCCCGAGATTACTACCTTTGCGGTCCTTCTTCTTAACTGCCTTCCTAACTCCCTATACTCTCATTTCAGGGCCGCTTCCCCTTTCCTACCTATGTCATTGGTACCTACATGTACCACGACCTCTGGCTCCTCACCCTCCCACTTCAGGATATCTTGGATGCGATCAGAAACGTCCCGAACCCTGGCACCAGGGAGGCAAATTACCATCTGGGACTCCCGATCACCTCCGCAGAACCGCCTGTCTGAACCCCTGACTATCGAGTCCCCTATTACTATGGTCCTCTTTCTTCTGTCCCTACCCTTCTGAGCTACAGGGCCGTCCTCTGTCACTTCCACCAGGAAGGCTGTCCCCCCCCAACAGTACTCAAACATGAGTACATATTGTCAAGGGGTACAGCCACCGGGGTATTCTCTAGTACCTGCCTCTTCCCCTTCCTGACCGTGACCCACCTATCTGCCTCCGTGGCCCCGGGGTGACCACCTACCTCTCTATCACCTCCTCACTCGTCCCTGACCAGGCGAAGGTCATCAAGCTGCAGCTCCAGTTCCCTAACTCGGTCCCTCAGGAGCTGCAGTTCGGTGCATCTGGCGCAGATGTGGACGTCCGGGAGGCTCGGAGACTCCAGGACCTCCCACATCCGACACCGAGAACAACAAGCTGCCCTCACACTCATACTTCCCGAAAAACTGAAAAATAACAAGAACTAAAAGATAAGCCTACTGTGCCCTCTTCAGCCTAAGCCCCCTAAGCGTCAAGCCCTACACTCTGCTCCCGGCGCACTCCGCTGCCCGCAAACGAAGCTGCCCGCTTCTTAAGGCTGCGTTCTTTTTATATCTTCCCTCCTTCCAAGGCCTCCTCACGCGCCTGTGCAGTCCTGCCTCTCAGAACTCCGATCTGAGGCGCAATTGGACAATTTGAAAATGGGCGCCGCCGCACTTCCTCTCAAAGCCTCACTGTCCTCTTCCAAAAGAGGACATTTTGCTATCTTCCTTTATATTTCTGGCTAGCTTGCGTTCGTACCTCATTTTTTCTCCCCTTATTGTCTTTTTAGTTAAGTTCTGTTGTTCCTTAAAAACTTCCCAATCATCTGTCCTCCCACTCACCTTAGCTCTATCATATTTCCTTTTTTTTAATGCTATGCAATCTCTGACTTCCTTTGTCAACCACTGTGGCCCCTTTCCCCCCTTTGAATCCTTCCTTTTCTGGGGGATGAACTGATTTTGCACCTTGTGCATTATTCCCAAGAATACCTGCCATTGCTGTTCCACTGTCTTTTCTGCTAGGCTATCCGTCCAGTCAACTTTGACCAGCTCCTCCCTCGTGGCTCCATAGTTTGCCCTGTTCATCTGCAACACTGACACCTCCGAGCTGCCCTTATCCTTCTCAAATTGCAGATAAAAGCTTATCATATTGTGATCACTACTTCCTAATGGCTCCTTTACTGCGAGATCGCTTATCAAATCCTGTTCATTACATAACACTAAATCCAGAATAGTCTTGTCCCTGGTCGGCTCTCGTACAAGCTGTTCCAAGAATGCATCCCGTAGGCACTCTACAAACTCCCTATCCTGGGGTCCAGCACCAACCTGATTCTCCCAGTTCACCTGCATGTTGAAATCCCCCATAACTACTGCGACATTACCTTTGCCACATGCCAATGTTAACTCCCTATTCAACTTGCACCCAATATCCATGCTACTGTTTGGTGGCCTGTAGACAATACCCATTTGGGTCCTTTGGCCCTTACTGTTCCTCAGTTCTATCCACACAGATTCTACTTCTCCTGACCCTATGTCCCCCCCTTGCAAAGAACTGTATCTCATTCCTCACCAACAGGGCCACCCCACCCCCTCTGTCCACATTTCTGTCCCTACGATAGCACTTATACCCTTGTACATTCAATTCCCAGGTCTGATCTCCCTGCAGCCATGTCTCCGTTATCCCAACAACATCATAGTTACCCATTCGCACCTGGGCTTCAAGCTCATGGCCTTATTTCTGACACTTCGTGCATTCAGGTATAGAATTTTTAACCCATTTCTCCTCTCTCTGTTTGAATCGCTGCCTATTGTGCTTAACCCAGCTCCCCGAACTCCCATCGGGCTATGCGCCCCTAGAATTTTGTTGTCCTTCCTAAATTTACTTATTCTTTCAACACATTTAACTCCATGTCGAATCTTTGTGGGTGGAGATAAGAACTACAAAAGTGAAAAAACATCATGGGAATCATCTATAGGCTTCCAAATAGCAAAAATGTGGAGATGAGATTGCAAAATGAACTGGAAAAGACATTAATAAGGGTAACGACGCAATTGTATGGGGGACTTCAAAATGCAAGGGAATTGGGAAAATCAGATTGGTTTTGGATTGCAAGAGGGGGAATTTGTTGAATACCTGCAAGATTTTTTTTAGAGTAGATTGTGTTTGATCTTACTCAGGGCAAGGCTATGTTAGATTGGGTGTTGTGCGATAAAATCCAGATTTTATTAGGGAGCTTAAGGTAAGGGAACCATTGATCATAATATGATTGAATTCATATTGCAGTTTGAGAGGAAGAAGCATAATTCACATGTATCAGAATCGCAATGGAATAAAGGGAATTACAGAGGCATGAGAGAGGAGCTTGTCCAGGTGGATCGGAGGAGGATACTGGTGGGGATGGCGGCAGAGCAGAGATGGCAGAAGATTCTGGGAATAGTTCACAAGGTTCAGGACAGATATATCCCACAGAAGAAGTTGTTAGATGGTAGGGGGAGGCAACTGTGGCTGACAAGGGAGGTTAAGGACTGCATTAAAGCCAAGGAAAGGATATATAACGTAGCAAAAGTAATTAAGTTGGATGGTAAGGAACTTTTAAAAATACAACAAAAGGTAACTAAAAAAGAACCCATGAGAAGGAAAAAAATTAAATATGAATGCAAACTAGCCAATAATATAAATCAAGATACCAAAAGTTTTTTCAGTTATGTATTGGACCACTGGAAAGTGATGCTGGTGGTAGAAATGGGGAACAAAGAAATGGCAGATGCATCTGCCTTCACTGTGGAAGATACTAGCAGTGTGCCAGAGGTCTGTGAGTGTCAGGAAGCAGGAGTGAGTGCCATTGATATTACAAAGGAAAAAGTGTTAGGCAAACTGAAAATCTTAAGGTGATTAAGTCACTTGGACCAGATGGACTACATCCCAGAGTTCTGAAAGAAGTTGCTGAAGAGATAGCAGATGATCGTTCAAGAATCACTTGAGTTTGGTATGGTTCTGGAGGACTGCTAATGTCACTCCATTCTTTAAGAAGGGAAGTAGAGAAAAGAAAGGAAATTATAGATCACTTAGCTTAACCTCAGTGGTTGGTAAATTGTTGGAGTCTTTTATTGAGGATGAGGTTCCGGGGTACTTGAAGGTTAATGATAAAATAAATCAAAGTCAGCATGGTTTCTGTAAAGAGAAATATTGCCTGACAGATCTGTTAGAGTTCTTCGAAGAAATAACCAGCAGGGTGGACAAAGGAAAAGCAGTAGATATCAGTTACTTGAGTAGCATTGGTGCCCCCAATTTAACCCATGGGTGAACAGCCATCACCGGCCAATAGTGTGATACTTAAGTGTAATAAGGCGTAATGCCCCCCAGTACACACTTGCAACACAAATATCAGACAATACACCAAAAGCGAATAAATAATTGCAACTTTATAGTTATTTCTTAGTGATGGGTTAGTAGAAACAGATAACCCAAAGGCACCAAATCTGTAAGTTCATGAGTTTGTGCACGTAATATTTTAATACATTGGAGCTCATGCCTCCGGTTTCATCCACAACAACCTTCCGAGCCTTCGGCCACCGTCCGAACCGCCGATGTCCAGTATCCACCACCCTGAAACTGCTGTCCGCTCCACACACGTCCATCCTCCTTGCTCTCCTCCCAAAAAAGACTGCGAACTTCCACTCAGTTTACACATACAAGATAGCATAACAATTCTCCATTGGTTAGTTTCCCCCCCCTCCCTTATTTGTGGTCATAACCCAAACATTCCAGACACAGAAACCTATTTCAGCACTGAATAACATTACAGAGAAGCCATTTTGTTAGCCTGAACAATTAACACCACAGTTACTGGTACTGAGAGCTGTACGTTCTTCCCCACCAAATTTAGTCATGCCCTCATGACACTCAGATAATTCGCCAGCCCTTCCTGCAGAACACACAGCCGAATCCAAGTGCAGAAATCAGTGACATAACTCCCCAAAACAGTGGAGATCATACCCTGTTCCCCAGGTGTTACATAGGCCAACCTATCTGGGGGGGGGGGGCGCCTCCTTCTCTGAGACCTGCGCACCCCCTCTTCTAACTCCTCCACCTCGGACAATACTTGAGACTCATGGGAACTACGAGGCAAACCCTCCTGTGAATGGTCACCCAAGCCCTTCTGCACCTCGGAACCCGCTATCTCTCCCTCGGGCCCCACATACTCCCCGCCAACACCCAGTGGTTCTCCCGATGGCCCATCACTAGCCCCCCTTACCCCGTCTAACCCAGTGGAGGAAGGGCCAGGAACCTCCTCCTCCATCACAGGGGCATCAGCGAATGGCAGCATGTTCCAATCATCCCAGTCACTATCCTCCGAGTCAGTATCCCTCACAGGGGCTGGGCCGGGGCCCGCTTCTCCCGGGGTGGGCTCTTCCTCCACCCTACGTGGATGCAGAGTCCTGGTACGAGGTGCAGCCGGCATCTCGGGCTCCCACTCTACTGGTACATCTCGCCCCAGGGGCAACAGATGATTCCGATGGAGAATCTTGTCGGGCCCCTTCCCATCCTCGGGCTGCACTTGGAAGACCAGTAAGTTGGGCAACTGACTCTCCACCACATAGGGTGTGCCCGACCAACGATCAACCAGCTTGTGCTTCCCAGGCAATTTATGAGGACTCGGTCTCTCGGCAAGAGTTGGAAGAACTTTACTTTCTGGTCATATCTCCTCTTATTTCCCCGATCCTGCTGGGCGGCCGCCTCCCCAGCCAACTCATAATCCCTTTGCAGCTCCTTCTTCATATCAGCCATATACTTCAAGTAAGGCTTTGGCAATACTTCATCCACGGCTGTCCCGAAGCAGAGGTCAATGGGTAACCTTGCCTCGTGCCCGAACCCGAGCAGCCAGTAGCATGATTGCGTGTACAGTCGTAGCTGTGAACCAGATGTCCAATATGTTGACTCCATCGACTCTCTTTGCTGATCTCCGGAGCCCCGAGCGTGTCCAGCAGGGTCTGATTAAACCTCCCCAGATGGGGGTCACACTGCGGGTGATAGGGTGCAGTCCTCGATTTCTCAATTCCCAGCATATCCAGTAACTCGTAGATGAGCTTACTGTCAGAGTCCTGTCCCTGGTCACCATGTATCTGCCGGGGAAGGCCATAATGCACAAAATACTTCTCCCATTGCACTCTTGCCACTGTAGTTGCCCTCTGATCCTTGGTGGGGAACGCACAAGCATACCTGGTGTAATGGTCCGTGATGACTAAGACATTCACCGTGTTGCTGGTATCGGGTTCCATGGTCAGGAAATCCATACACACCAGGTCCAAAGGCTCTGCAAGTGTGACAAAGGAGCCTGCATAGGCAGCGTCTTCTGGCGTATGCAACGTATGCAGGACTTGCAATACTCGTTGACCTCCAAACTCATTCGAGGCCAATAAAACCTGTCCTTGAGCAACCCATAGGTCTTCTCCACCCCCAAGTGTCCAGAGTCATCGTGCAGTGACTTCATCACAACCCTCCCATACTTCTCAGGCAGGACCAGCTGCCAACACCGAGGTCGGTCCGGGGTGACGTTAACCAGTATAACATTCAGTTCTTCAACCTCAACCGAGGCCAATCTCTCAGTAACAGAGACACTGAGCAACGTTGAGTTTTCTCCACCCGGACCACGTCCCCCTTCTCAGCTGCATCCCAAATAGTGCCAATGCCAGGGTCATCTCACTGAGCAGCTGCACTTGGATTTTCAGAAAGCATTTGATAAGGTGTCACACATGAGGCTGCTTATCAAGATAGAATTCCATGGCATTACAGAGAAGCTACTATAAGTCCATAAGATATAGGAGCAGAAGTAGGCCATTCGGCCCATTGAGTCTGCTCCACCATTCAATCATGGCTGATCCAATTTTTCCAGTCATTCCAACTCCCCTGCCTTCTCCCCATATTCTTTGATGCCCTGGCTAATCAAGAACCTATCCATCTCTGCCTTAAATACACCCAATGACTTGGCCTCCACAGCCACACGTGGAAACAAACTCCACAGATGTACCACCCTCTGATTAAAGTAATTTCTCCACATCTCTGTTCTAAATGGATGTCCTTCAATCCTGAAGTTGTGCCCTCTTGTCCTAAACTCCACTACCATGTGAAATAACTAATCTGTTAAGGCCTTTCAACGTTCAGAATGTTTCTATGAGATTCCCCCTCTTTCTCCTGAACTCCAGGGAGTACAGCCCAAGAGCTGCCCAATGTTCCTCTTATGGTAACCCTTTCATTCCTGGAATCATTCTTGTGAATACGGGCTTGGATAGACGAATGGCTGACAGGCGGGACACAGCAAGAAACTGCCTAGAATCCCCCAACTGCATAGCCCTCTATTTTTCTAAGCTCCATGTACCTATCTAAGAGTCTCTTAAAAGACCCTATTGCATCCATCTATACCGCCTTCACTGGCAGTGCATTCCACGCACCCACCACTCCGTGTGTATAAAACTTACCCCTGACATCCCCTCGGTACTTACTTCCAAACACCTTAAAACTATGCTCCCTCGTGTTAGTCATTTCAGCCCTGGGAAAAAGCCTCTGGCTATTCACGTGATAGCAACAACAGCAGCAAAACAAGTCCCTTTCCAGCCTTGGATCCACCCTGCCACCCACAGCTTCTTGTTCGTCCAGTCCCGATGAAGGCTCTTGGCCCGATACACCGACCACTCACTCCTCTTCACAGATGCTGCCCAACCCGCTGATATAATGGTGAGAAGGCAGATGTATGTGGTTGAGTGGGATCTGAGATCAGCCGTGATGGAGCAGCTTTGATGGGCTGAATAGTTTAATTTTGTGATCAGTTTGTCGTTGAGACTAATAGGGATCAGCTATGCTGGATTGGGTGTTATTTAATGAACCAGAGGTGATTAGGGAGCTTAAGGTAAAGGAATCCTTAGGAGCCAGTGATCACAGTATGATTGAGTTCAACTTGAAATTTGAGAGGGAGAAAGTAAAGTCTGACGTAGCAGTATTTCAGTGGAATAAAGGAAATTACAGTGGTATGAGAGGGGAATGGTCAAAGTAAATTGGAAGGAGATGCTGGCAGGGATGAAAGCAGAGCAGAAATGTCTTTTGTTTCCTTGAAAAATAAAGGTGCAAGATGGATGTATTCCAAAAACAAAGAAATACTCAAATGGCAAAATGGTTACAACCATGGCTGACGAAGACAATGCTCTAAAGTAAAAGCAAAGAGGGCATACAACCAAACAAAAATTAACAGGAAGGCGAGGATTGGGAAGCTTTTAAAACCCTACAGAAAACAACTAAAAGAATATTTGGAGGGAAAAGATGAAAACAAGTTAGCAAACAATATCAAAGTGAATAGTAAAAACCTTTTCAAGTTTAAAAAAATAAAAGAGAGAGGAGAGTGGATATAGGACCACTAGAAAATGAGTCCCGAGAAATAACAGGGAACAAAGAGAAAGCAGATGAACCAAATGAGAATTTGGAGTACTTTTTATGTTGTATATAAATGATTTAGATTATGGTTTAGATGGCTTTGTTGCAAAGTTTACAGATGATATGAAGATTGGAGGGGCAGGTAATGTTGATGAAACAGGCTGCAGAGGGATTTAGACAGATTAGGAGAATGGTCAAGAAAGTAACAAATGAAATACAATGTTGGAAAATGCATGGTCATGCACTTTGGCAGTAGAAATAAATGTGCAGACTATTTTCTAAATGGGGAGAAAATCCAAAAATCTGAGATGCAAAGGGACTTAGGAGTCCTTGTGCAGACACTGTAAAGGTTAACTTGCAGGTTGAGTTGTTGGTGAGGAAGGCAAATACAATGTTAGCGTTCATTTCAAGAGCTCTAGAATACAAGAGCAGGGATGTGATGCTGAAGCTTTCTGGTGGGGCCTCACCTTGAATATTGTGAACAGTTTTGGGCTTCTCATCTAAGAAAATGTGTGCTGGCATTGGAGAGGGTTCAGAGGAGGTTCACATGGATGATTCTGAGAATGAAAGGTTTATCATGTGAGGAACATTTGATGGCTCTGGGCCTGTACACGCTGGAATTTAGAAGAATAAGAGGGGATCTCACTGAAACCTTTTGAATATTGGTGGTGAATTTGTGGAATTTGTTACCATGGGCAGCAGTGGAGGTCAGATCAATGAGTCTGTTTAAGGCAGAGATTGATAGGTTCTTGATTGGCCATGGCATCAAAGGTTATGGGGAAAAGGCTGGGGAGGGGGAAATGGGATCAGCCATAATTGAATGGTGGTGCAGACTAAATGGGCCAAATGGCATAATTCTACAATGTTTTATGGTCTAATTTCTCCCCCAACTCTGCCATCCCTTCACACATACCCTACCACCCTCTCACTTTTCCACTTACAACCTCACCATTCTTCTCTCTCTTCCTACCCCTTCCCAACCTCCCCTCTCCCTTCCCTTATGTTCCTCTACCCCACCTCCCCTACCCACTTCTCCCTCTTCCTTCCACCCACAGCTGACATCTCTGGATTCATTGAGCATAACCGCCTTCCTCTGACGCTGATCGGAGCCTCGTACCAGGGCGTGTCGGTAAACGACTGCATCTACCAGGCACAGCATAGCGTCGAGCACCTCTGCCACTGAGGTGGGGTGTTCATCCTCTCAACTCTGTGCTCCTGCCCCTCCCCCTAGGCTCCCCATCGGTAGACCCAGGAGTAATTCCCTAAAGGTGTCAGTCTGACCCCTGTATGGTGACAGGGCTTCCCTGCACCTGACTGCCCTGTTCCAGTGGTACAGTGGGCTGTTGGGGCTGGGCCAAGTATTGACAGTTGCTGTTAAATGCATAGATGTATCAGGACTGGTGTGTTTCCCTGGAGCGTCAGATGCTGAGGCTGGGCTTAGAGAAGTGTATCAAATGGGAGCATGGCCGGGTAGGTGGTCTCTCGGTATGGGAGCCTGGATCTAGAGGGCACAGGTTTAGGGTGAGAGCAGACAAATTTCAAGGACTTGGGAATCACACTTCTCTGGGTGTGTGGAATGCCGGATCCGGTAGCTGATAGAGATGGGTACAGTTGCAGTGTTTTAATTAATTACCTTTGGACAGCCTCATGGTTTAGAGCAGGGGTTCCCAACCTTTTTAATGACATTGAGCCTCAGCTTTAACTGAGGGGTTTTGAACCCTGGGCTGAGGACCCCTGGTTTAGCGTGCAGGCAAGTGGGACTAACTCAGTTCAGTATGCTCACGTAGAGCTGATGGACCTCTTTCTGTGCTGTGCAATGGTGTGGCTCTCTCAGCTTGCAGGTAAATTCCACGGTGAGGAGGCTGTGGTTGGGAAAGAGAGACTGATTTGAAGGGTATGAGGGGGGAAGGAGGGCCCCTTTACTAATACAATGCAGAGTAGGCCTTTCAGTCCTTTGAACAGTGCCACCCCAGCAACCCCCAAAAAACCCGATTAACCCTGAACTAAATGTGGTACAAATTACAACGATCAATTAACCTACTCGGCGCATCTTTGGATTGTGGGAGGAATCGTGGAGCACCCGGAGAAAACCCGCATTCCATGGACAGAACGAGCAAACTCCTTACAGGGGGCGTCGGAATTGAATTCCAAACTCTGATGCTCCGAGCTGTGATAGCATCACACTAACCGCTACCCTACCGTGGTGAGCAGGACCTGTGGGGAGAAGGGATGGGTCTGGATACACAGACAGAGAGCAGCAGGAGGGCTGAACCCACACTCACCACAGCTGTAGCCCCCAATCCCAGGACCCCAGGCTGCTCCGGGGGTCAGGGAAGGATGAGAGGGTTCCAGGGTGGGTGTGAATGGGTCCTGAATTGGTGCCTCCTGTAGCAGAGAAGGGAGAGAGAGTGTCTGGGAGGGGTGGGGGGGGGGGGAAGGACAGTTCTAAGGTCAGGGATGTCTCCATGAGTTGCAATTAGTCAGTGTCCCTCTGTCCCCAGCAGTGAGAGCAGAGCAGAGGTGTGTGGGTGGTCTGTTTGATTAGAGTCAGGACTGTGAACTCAATAAAAGCACCTCCCACCCAGTGAGATAAGACCTCAGCCATCATGTTCATGGGCTTTACTTCTGCAGAGGGCATCACAGGGCATGGGGCTGCTCAGGAGGGGTGTTGAAGAAGCTCTGCACTCTTGGAGGAGCTCCGGCTGAGGGAGGAGCAATGCTTCCTATCCGTTGTTGGCTTCCGTTGTCTTCTAAAGGTCCTACTACTGGGGGAAACATGAGGAGCCAGCACAGAACCAGGAGTGTATTCTTTATTTCAGAAATAAACTGTATATTTTTTTCATTGTGAAAGAAGTTCAAAGGAAATTTATTATCAAAGTACATATATGCTACTATATACAATCCTGAGATTCATTTTCTTGTGAGCATCTAGAGTAAATACAAGGAACGCAATAGAATTAATGAAAGACTGCACCCAGCAGTACAGTCAAACAACCAATGTGCAAAATACAACAAAATGTGCAAATGCAAAGAGAAAAAAACATAATAATAAATAAGCATTCAGTATCGGGAACATGAGATAAAGAGTCCTTGAAAGTGAGTCCATAAGGCTGTGGAAACAGTTTAGGAAGTTATCCCCATTGGTTCAAGAGCCTGATGGTTGAGGGGCAATAACCGTTGCTGAACCTGGTGGTGTGAATCCCAAGACTCTTTACCTTTTTGATGGCAGCAGTGAGAAGAGAGCATAGCCTGGATGGTGAGGGTCCTCAATCATGGATGCTGCTTTCCTGCGAGAGCACTCCATGTAAATGTGCTCTTTGTTGGGGAGGGCTTTACCCGTGATGGACTCGGCTGTATTCACCACTTTCTGTAGGATTTTCCGTTCAAGGGCATTAGTGTTTCCATAGCAGGCCATGATGCAACCAGTCAGTATATTGTCCCATTACACACTTAGAAGTTTATCAAAGCTTTAGTTGCAATGCCAAATCTTGGAAACTTCTAAGAAAGTGGATGCGCTTCTGTGCTTTCTTAATAATTGTACTTGTGTGCTGCAGCCAGGACAGGCCCTCTGAAATTATACCACCAAGCAATTTAAAGTTGCTGACCGTCTCCACCTCTGATCCCCCCCAATGAGGACTGACTCATAGACCTCTGATTTCATCCTCCTGAAATCAATCATTTCCACAGTCTTACATTGAATGAGAGGAAACTACAGTCTTTGTGGACCCCCATCACCCAGGACATGCCCTCTTCTCATTGCTACCATCGGGGAGGAGGTACAGGAGCCTGAAGACACACACTCAACGTTCAAAGTCCACTTATTACTGATGTACGTATACATTATACAACTTCCATCTCCTCACAGGCAGCTACAAAACAAAGAAACACAAAAGAACCCATTTAAAAAACGGTCAAACAACCAAGGTGCAGAGAGAGAAAAACATCGTGCAAGCGATGGAAATAAGCAAACAACCTTCAGAACGAAAGTGAGTCCATAGACGTAAATCCTTGAGCAGGCCATGCACAGCCTCAACCTCAGTGCTCAGAGCCAAATAAATGTCACGTAGCAGCCAGCAGATCTGGCCTGACCCTCGCCTCTGGTGCGGACACCCAGCCACTCCAATCGATCAAGCCCAGCATTTAAATCATCCAGACATCGCACCGTTCTTTGCACTGGAGCCCAGGCCGAGCCCTGTCGCATTGATACGCTCTGGACCCCACTGTCACATTTCAGCCTGAAACCGACTTTTCTAAATTAGCCTGGCACCTAAATTGATCAAACCTCCCTCTGTTTTAGGTGGACGGGCCTTGCGACTGCCTCTCCTCTGTTCCAATGTTACTTCACTCTGCTCGACCATACTTTGCCTCGACCTCATCTCGAGTGCTTCACACCCACTCATCGACCCTCGACTCAGCCTTGCTTTCACTTGCCTCTTCATTGTTTACCATAAATTCTTACAGGAAAAGCGTTCAGTTGCTTTCTTTGTTTTGTATGGTGCCTGTAAGTAATGGCTGGGCTTTACCAGCGACATCTTCAACCAGAAGTTTCAGGAACAGCTTCTTCCCCTCCACCATCAGATTTCAGGACCGTGGATGAACCCATGAACACCACCCTCACTTTATTCTTTACCTTTGCCTTTGTCTTTATTCATTTAATTTGTAACTTGTGCTGCAAATTGACAAGTTTCATAACATATCTGTGATAATAAACCTGGTTTTCATTCCCTGGGCCTGCAAGGCCTGAGTCGATGTAGTGGTAATGGGCTTGCTTATCAGGATCAGGAGCGGCTGGTGGCCGCCTGTGCTTGACTAGCAGTTTGGACGGGTTGAGTGGTCTCGCTCAGTGTAGGCATCATCTGTACTGTCCCTTCTGCTCTGGCCCACTCCCTGGAGGGGGAGTCAGCAGGTGCTCCCTTGCCCAGCTTCAGTCCCTCGTGTGTTGGTGTGGATGGGACTAGCCTCTTGGTGTCCCCCGGGACCAGCGGGGCTTCTTGCTTTCCTTCGGCTCAAGGAGGGTCTCGCCCTGCGGTACATCCACAGCAACACATCCACAGCAAAACCGACAGCAAGAACAGCAACAGGACGGAGGCAAACAGTAACAGTCCGACTCGCTCATGCTCTGCACAGGAAAGCTGGGAGCCTGTAACAAAGGGAGGGAGATGGGGGAGAAGGAGAGAGAGAGTAGGAGGGGGCAGGACGAGGGAAGAGGGGTAGAGAAGTCGGAGAGGGAGGAAGGTAAAGAGTCAGTGAGGGGGAGAGGAGGGGTAGATGGTCAGTACCTGGTAAGTTGCTTTTTCTTTATTTTTTAACCCTCTTCTGTTAGGGCACAGTTAGGAAGTGAGAATAGATCCAGGGCACAGTTAGTTCAGTGAAAATGGCCCCAGGATAGTTAGCCAATGAGAATGACCACAGGGCAAAGTTATTACGGTGAGAATGGCCCCACGGCCTGTGGTTTGTTCTTTGTGTGAGATGTGGGAATTCTGGGAGACCTCCAGCCTCCTGGAAAACCCCATCTGCACCTCAGCTACCCAGAGAACAGGTAGAGGAACTAGAGCTGTTGCTCGATGACCTTCAGTTCATACAGGAGCCTGAGGAAGTGACTGATAGGAGCTGCAGGGAGGTAGACACCCCAGGCTTCAGGAGGCAGATAACTGGGTGACTGTCAGGAGAAGGAAGGGAACTGGGCTGCCAGTGCAGAGTAACGTTGTGGCCATTCTCAGTAATAAGTATACCACTTTAGATATTGTTGAGGGGGTTGACCTGCTGCAGTGACTGGGTCTCTGGCACTGAGTCACTCACTGTGGCTCAAATCAGAGGGTTGTGGTGGTGATAGGACATTCCATAGCCAGAGGAACAGAGATGAGACTCTGTGGGCGCGATTCACACACCCAAATGGTACGCTGCCTCCTGGATTCCATGGTCAGGGATGTCTCTGATCAGGTCCACAGATTTCCAAAGTAAGAGGTTGAACATGACTTGGTACATATTGGCACCAATGACATAGGTAGACAAGGCGAAGTACTGAAGAGAGATTTTAGGGAGAAACATGACCTCCAGGGCAGTAGTTTCTGGATTGCTGTCTGTGCCACGTGCCAGTGAGGGTAAGAATAGGATGATTAGGCAGGTGAATGTGTGGCTGAGGAACTGATGCAGGGGGCAGGGGTTCAGATTTATGGATTTGGGTTCTCGTCTGGGGAAGGTATAATCTGTACAAAGTGGAGAGGTTACCCCTGAACCTGAGGGGGACTAATTGGTAGGGAGATGGGAACTGGAGTGATAGGGCTCAGGACAAGACAGTTGGTACTCAATTAAGTGCAGTGTGTAGTGAAAGTACTCGCAAAGACAGGCTGCTGATGGGCCATAATTACAGTCAATGAGATGAATTACAATGTAAAAGGGGAGAAAATCAAAAAGGGTGATGAATACAGGACTGAAGGCGTTATATCTGAGCACATGCAGTATAAGGTAGATGAACTAGTAGCAGAGTTAGAGTTTGAAACGTATGATGCTTTGGGCATTACTGAATTGTGGCTGAAAGAAGATCATAGCTGTGAGCGTAACATCCAAGGATACAAATTGTATCAAAAGGACCGGCAGGAAGGCTGATGGGGTGGCATGGCTCAGGTGGTAAAAGATTAAATCAAATCATTAGTACAAGGTGACATAGGATTGGAAGATGTAGAATCATTGTGGGTAGAGCTAAGAAACTGCAAGGGTTAAACAAGACCCCTGATGGGTGTTACATACAGACCTCTGAACAGCAGCCAGCAAGTGGGCTACACATTACAAAGGGAGATAGAAGATGCGTGTCGGACAGGCAATGTTATAACAGTCATGAGGGATTTCAATATGCAGGTAGACTGGGAAAATCAGGTAAGTGCTGGATCCCAAGAGGGAGAATTTGTAGAATGCCTATAAGATGACGTTTTAGTGCAGCTCATTGTTGAGCCTACTAGAGGATCAGCTATTCTGGAACGGGTGTTGTTCAAAGAACCAGAGCTGATTAGAGAGATTAAGGTAAAGGATCCCTGAAGGGACAGTGATCATAATATGTTCAAATTCACCCTACATTCTTCGAGGGAGAAGTTAAAGTTAGATGCGTCAGTATTACCGTGGAGTAAAGGGAATTTCATGAGAGAAGAGCTGACCAGGACTGATTAGAAGGCAACACTAGTAGAGATAGCAGCAGTGGCAGGAGTTACTGGGAGCAAGTCAGAAAGCACATGCAGATACATCCCAAAGAAGCAGCGTTTTGAGGGCAGGATTACACAACCATGGCTGACAAGGGAAGCCAGAACTTGGAAGTCTGGGAAGCTTTTAGAAACCAACAGAAGGCAACTAAAAAAGTCATAAAGAAGGAAAAGATGAAATATGTAGGCAAGCTAGTCGATAATAATATAGAGGATATCAAAAGTTTATAAAGTATAAAGAGGCGAGAGTAGATATTGGACTGGTGGAATATGATTCTTGTGAAGTAGGAATGGGGGACAAGGAAATGGCAGATGAACTGAATAATTATCTTACATCAGTCTTCACTATGGAAGACACTAGCAATATGCCAAAAGTTTGAGAGAGCCAGGGGACAGAAGTGAGGGAAGTTGTCGTTCCAAGGGAGAAGGTGCTTGGGTAGCTGAAAGGTTTGAAGGCAGATAAGTCACCTGTTCCAGGTGGCCTGCTCCCAATGGTTCGGAAAGAGGCGGCTGAAGAGGTACTGGAGGCATTAGTAATGATCTTTCAAGAATCAATGGTTTCTGGCATGGTACCCGAACACTGGAAAATTGTAAATATCACTCCAATCTTCAAGAAGGAAGAAAGGCAGAAGAAAGAAAATTATAGGCCGGTTACTCTGACCTCAGTGGTTGGGAAGATGTTGGAGTCGCTTGTTAAGGATGTGGTTTCCGGTTACTGGGTGGGACATGATAAAAGAGGCCATAGTCAGCATTGTTTCCTCAAGGGAAAATATTGCCTGACAAATCTGTTGGAATTCTTTGAAGAAATAACAAGCTGAATAGATAAAGGAGAATCTGTCAATATTGCGTACTTGGACTTTCAGAAGGCCCTTGACAAGGTGCCACACATGAGGCGGCTTAACAAGCTGTGGGCCCATGGTATAACAGGGAAGATTCTAGCATGGATAAGGCATTGCTGATTGGCAGGAGGCAAAGAGTGGGTATAAATAGAGCCTTTTCTGATTGGCCGCCCGTGGCTAGGGGTATTCCACAGGGGCCGCTTCTATTTACATTATACGTCAATGATTTGGATGACGGAATTGATGGTTTTGTGGATGATATGAAGATAAGTGGAGGGGCAGGTAATGTTGAGGAAACAGTGATGCTACAGAAGGATGTAGACAGATTAGGAGAGTGGGCAAAGAAATGGCAGATGGAATACAGTGTTAGGAAGTGTATGGTCATGCACTTTGGTAGAAGAAAAGAAGTATAGACTATTTTCTAAATAGGAGGTAAATTCAGAAATCGGAGGCACAAAGGGACCTGGAAGTCCTCGTCCAGGATTCCCTAAAGCTTAACTTGCAGGTTGAGTCTGTGGTGAGGAAGGCAAATGCAATGTCAGCATTCAGTTTAAGAGAACTAGAATGTAGAAGCAAGAATGTAATGTTGAGGCTTCATAAAGAATTAATGAGGCCTCACTTGGAGTACTGTGAGTAATTCTGGGCCCTTTACCTAAGAAAGGATGCACTGACATTGGAGAGGGTTCAAAGGAAGTTCACGGAAATGATTCCGGGTTTGCAAAGCTCATTATAGCAGGAGCGTTTGATGTATCTGGTCTCTACTAACTGATATTCAGAAGAGTGAGGGGATATCTCATTGAAACCTGTCAAATGTTGAAAGGCTCGATAGAGTGGATATGGAGAGGATGTTTGCTATGGTGGGAGAATCTATGATCAGAGGACATACCTTCATTCTAGAGGGACATCCTTTTAGAATGAAGATAAGGAGAAATTTCTTTAGCCAGAGAGTGGTGAATCTGTAGAATTTGTTGCCACAGGTGGCTGTGGAGGCCAGGTCATTGGGTGTATTAACACAGAGTTTGATAGATTCTTGATTAGTCAGGACATGTAGGATACGGGGAGAAGGCAGGACATTGAAGATGAGAGAAAAATTGGATCAGCCATGATGAAGTGGCTGAGCAGACTCGATGGACCAAATGGCCTAGTTCTGCTCCTATATCTCACAGTCTTATGGTAGTAATTGGTCATTGTAAATTATCCTGTGATTAGGTTAGGGTTAAATCAGGGGTTGCTGCTATTGCAGTTCGAAGGGCTGGAATCACCTATTCAGTACTACCTCTAAAGAATTAAACAAGTGTTGGAGGAACTCAGCGGGTCGGGGGAAACGGAGAGCCATCGTTTCAGGTCTACAGCTCTCATCAGGTGAGGATATTGACAGAGGATAGCCATCGAGGGAGTCAGAGAGAGGCAAGATAGGTAGGTAGAAGAGGGATGGAAGTAGATGAGGGTTGTGACAGAGTGGAAGGGGCTGCAGGGGGAGGGGGAGGGTTACAGAGACAAAGTGGGGTGTAGAGATCAGAGGGGTTACAGAGACGAGGAGGGGTGTAGAGCCTGGACGGGGTTACAGAGACGGAGGGGTGTAGGGATTGGAGGGGTTTACAGAGACAGGGAGGGGTGTAGGGATTGGAGGGGTTTACAGAGACAGAGAGGGGTGTAGGGGCCAGAGGGGGTTTACAGAGACAGAGAGGGGTGTGGGAACTGGAGGGGGTTACAGAGACAGAGAGGGGTGTAGGGGCCAGAGGGGGGTTACAGAGACAGGGAGGGGTGGAGGGACTGGAGGGGGTTACAGAGGCAGGATGGGTGTAGGGGCTCGAGAGGATTACAGAGACAGGGAGAGGTGTAGGGACAAGAGGGGTTTACAGAGACAGGGAGGAGTGAAGGGACTGGAGGAGATTACCGAGACAGGGAGGGGTGTAGGGGCCAGAGGGGGGTTACAGAGACAGCGAGGGATGTAGGGGCCAGAGGGGGTTTACAGAGACAGGGAGGGGTGGAGGGACTGGAGGGGGTTACAGAGACTGAGAGGGGTGGAGGGGCCAGAGGGGGTTTACAGAGACAGAGAGGGGTGTAGGGGCCAGAGGGGGTTTTCAGAGACAGAGAGGGGTGTAGGGGCCAGAGGGGGTTTACAGAGACAGAGAGGGGTGTGGGAACTGGAGGGGGTTGCAGAGACAGAGAGGGGTGTAGGGGCCAGAGGGGGGTTACAGAGACAGGGAGGGGTGGAGGGACTGGAGGGGGTTACAGAGACTCAGAGGTGTATGTGGACCAGAAGAGGGTTACAGAGACAGGGATGGAGGTGGTGTTCAGAGAGATGGAGAGGGGAATGGGGTAGTTATTCAGGTGGGCTGCTAAGGTTGGTTGGTATCAGGGTGCTGAGGTGGGATGTCACGTACTATTGAGGTGTGGGCAGTGCCCTGGGCTGCGAGGCGTACTCTCGGTGCCCCGGGTGTTGTGCTGCGGGCAGTTGGCATAGCTGCTGTGGGATTGGTTCAGCCAGGAGTCGGTGACCACACAGTACAGGTCGAAATCCCAGGACATGGTGGCCTCCAGCCTGCTGCATAGTTGGTACGTGCCATCGGGTGCCTGTGCCATGCTCGCGTTCTGCAACTCGCTCCTGTATTCGGTGCCATTGCTCCAGACCCACTGCAGATGTGCCAGGGGAAACCCCCCCCGGGACACACAGTCCAGCTGCACCTTCCCCTCATCCTCCGCTCCATCCCCACCCACGGGTGAGCAGCTCACATGGGGCTGGCTGTAGGGAGCTGGGGGGGTGGGTTGTGGTTCGGGAAGGAGGGTGGGTGGGGGACAGGTTGTAGTTGGAGTGTGGGTGGGAGGGAGACAAGAGGACATTGTTGGTTTCTTCATCTGTCCTATCACCAACCCTCACCCTTCCCGTCAACTGTATCCCCCACCCATCACCACATCTCTTCATCTGTCAAAGAATCCTTCCCCACAGCCCATAGACTCATTCCCTGCCCTGTCACCAACTCTCCCCACCCACTGAATCCCCTCCCACATCCCAGACACAGCTGCCTATGAGTGCCCTCCCACAGACACTCTCCCTGTCTATGAATCCCCCCCATTGCCCACAGACACTCTCCCCCGACCCCCATCCATTGAATCCCACCCCCACAACCCACAGACACACCCCATCTACCGAATCCCCTCCCACAGACACTCCCCCCACCTACTGAATCCCCTCCCATCGCCCACAGACACCCCCGCACACATTGAATCCCCCCACAACCCACAAACACTTCCCCCATTGTATCCCCTCCCACAGCCTACACTTCACCCCCACAGTCCACAGACACTCCCCACCCATCGAATCCCCTCCCACAGCCCACAGACGCTCCCCACCCATCGAATCCCCTCCCACAGCCCACAGACACCCTCCCACCCATCGAATTCCCTCCCTCAGCCCACAGACACTCCCCCATCCACTGAATCCCCCCACAGTCCACAATCACCCTCTTCCATCACAAACCCCCAGTCATTGCTCTCAGTCTCTCTGCTCTCCCTCAGAGCCTCCTCCTCACTCTCTCTACCCTGGGTTGGGGTATCTCCTTCACCCACCTGTAACGATGAGGAGCTGCTCTTTCACCTCCTTCCACTCTGGGGTGTGAAGAACGCACATATAGGTGCCATTATCATGAACCGTGACGTTCTGCAGCCTCAGTGACGCGTCCCCCTGCCCCAGCAGTGACTCATTCACAGTGGCCCTGCCCTGGAACTGCTTGTCTTGGAACTGGGCGGCCGCTGAGCCCTGATGGTAGATGTACGCCAGGAGGACTCCGTCAGGTCTTTGCAGACTCCACTGGATGCCCCCAAGTTCCCGGGACCATGGTCGATTGAAATGGCAAATCAGGAGGGGGTCATCACCAATCCTGGCGACGATAGGTGAGTCCAGCACCACTGGAAACAAGAGAGATTTAGCCCAGGAGCTTCCACTGAAAGCATCGACTGGGTGAAGTTGCACTGAGAGCAACAGTCTCTCAATACCCCAGCACCCCATCCGATCAGAACCATACCCTTTCATACCCCAGCTGGTCCCAGAGTGAATCAGACGTTTACAGGACAAACCAGAACTGGTGATGAGGTGGATAGTGAAGAAGGTTGGCCAAGGTTACACAGCATCTAGATTATAGAAACATAGAAAACCTACAGCACAATCCAGGCCTTTCCGCCCACAAAGTTGTGCTGAACATGCTTACCCACAGCCCTCTATTTTACTAAGCTCCATGTACCTATCTAAAAGTCTTTTAAAAGACCTTATCGTATCCACCTCCACCACCGTTGCCGGAAGCCCATTCCGCGCACTTCACCATTCTCTGAGCAAAAAACTTACCCCTGACATCTCCTCTGTACCTACTCCCCAGCACCTTAAACCTGTGCCCTCTTGTGGCAGCCATTTGAGCCCTGGGAAAAAGCCTCTGACTATCCACATGATCAATGCCTCTTCTACAACTCAAGTCAGGTCACTTCTCATACTCCATTGCTCCAAGGAGAAAAGGCCGAGTTCACTCAACCTATTCTCATAAGGCATGCTCCCCAATCCAGGCAACATCCTTGTAAATCTCCTCTGCACCCTTTCTATGGCTTCCACATCCTTCCTGTAGCGAGGCGACCAGAACTGAGCACAGTACTCCAAGTGGGGTCTGACCAGGGTCCTATATAGCTGCATTGCAACATTACCTCTCGGCTCCTAAATTCAGTTTCACTGAGAAAGTGGGAAGGGAATGCCAGATGGAATTTAGCTCAGACAAGTGTGAGGTGAATCTTTTGTAGGGCTCTGTTGTGGAAGACAGCCTCGGGGTATAGGTGCATCCTGCTAAGACAGGTAGACGGTAGTGAGTTTGCAGTACAGCACACTGGACTTCAGTGGTCAGGGCACTGAATATAAGAGCTGGGATGTTAAGTTACAGCTGTACAGGGTGGAGACCACCCTTGAAATGTTGTGTACTGTTCTGTTTGCCGAGCTATAGGGTATCATTACGCTGGAAAGATGAAGAAAAGGTTCACAAAGGCGTTGCAAGGACTGGAGGGCTGGAGTTATGGAGACTGGACCGGCTGGCACAGTTTTCCTTCGAGTGAAGGAAGCTGAGGGGTGACCTCATAAAGTGATTGGTCACAGTCTTTTTCCCAAGGTAGGCATGTCAAAAACTAGAGGACACAGGTTTAAAGATAACATTTTAGAGATAAGGGCTAAACAGGACAAACTGTACTCAGTTCTGGAAGCTGGCACAGGTGGGCTGGGCCAAAGTTTGTTCTCAATTTGTTCAGTCAACAACAATGTCACCTGACTCTCTGTTCACTCCCTGCACAACCCAATGTAATCCCACTCTCCCCTCAATGCCCACTGCACTCAGTACCACCCCCTGCCCCCGTGCCCCCTTTACCTGGGGAGAACAAGTGCAGAAACACCAGCAACATTCCTCCAGTTCTTTGGCCGTTCAACATTGCGGGCTTTCTGTCGCACCGTCTGGACATTCCAGTGACGTCCACCTCTCTCTCACTCCTTCTATCCCTCCTCTCTGCCTCACGTTGCAGTTGGTGACCTTTGTGTCGAGCACACCTTCGCATTCAGACGTCTGTTGTGGTTTCAGCAAGTCTGCAGGAGAGCGGGCAGGAATGAGAAGGGGAGGGGAGGGGGGAGGGAGAGAGAGAGAGAGAGAGAGAGAGAGAGAGAGAGCGAGAGAGAGCGGGAGAGAGAGGGAGAGAGAGAGACAGACGGAGAAAACACAGGAAGAGACAAACAGTTCAGGAGACAGGTGTGATATGGACAAAGTGATTTACAAAAGGAATGGATATGTTGACAAGCAAAGGTGTAGGAGGGAGAGAGGAAAAAGTTGGGGGAAGAGAGGGAAAAGGTGGGGGAAGAGAGAGAGAAAGAAGAGCGTGGAATAAAGGAAGCATGAAGACTGAAGGAGAAGAGAGGAAGACAGACAGAGAGTCACGGCGTGGAAGACAAGGAGCGATATCTTCTCCCAGAGAGGTACTGAAGGTTAGCAGTGTCAATCACAACCTGTTACACCTGTTCCTGTAAGGCAGCATTAGTTCCTGGATTCCTTAGTAATGGGCCAGAGGAAGGTACAGTTTATTAACAGTTGACTTTGCAGTGATTGCACAGGCAGACAGCCAAAGTGTAGAGAATTAACCCTCTCTTTCCCACCTCCCTCCATCTACACACAGTCCCCTGACATGAACAGCACTTTCAGCCCACAGTTACTCAGAATCAGAATCAGGTTTAACATCACCGGCATAGTTCATTAAATTTATTGTTTTGCAGCAGCAGTACAATGCAATGCACAATCATATAAAAATATAAATTACAATAAGATATATATATGAAAATGAATAAGTAATAGTTTGGGTCGATGGGAGTAGGCAGTTTAAATGGATCGGCATCTACTAGATGGGCTGAAGGGCCAGTTTCTGTTTCTATGACTCTAATTAATTAGTGCAAAAAGAGAGCAAAAAACTAGTGAGGTAGTGTTCATGGGTTCAGTGTCCATGCAGAAGTCTGATGGTGGGGGGGGGAAGAAGCTGTTCTGAAACACTGAAAGTGTGTTTTCAGGTTTCTGTACACCCTCATTAATGACAGCAAGGAGAGGAGGGCATGTTCTGGGTGGTGGGGCCCTTCATGATGGATGACACCCTTTTGAGGTATCGCCTTTTGAAGCTGTCCTGGAATCTGGGAGTGACTAGCGCCTAGGGAGCAGGCTGAGTTTACAACTTTCTGCATCTTTTTTTCAATCGTGTGCAGTGGGACCTCCATACCAGATGGCAGTGCAACAGGTTAGAATGCTCTAATTTAGTTAACTAATTGGTAATTAAATACCCAACTAACCCCTCCTGCCTTCACAATGCTCAGTTTCTGTACATTCATGTGCCAAGTTAAGAACATCTCTATTATGTTCACCATCCAAGCAGAGCATTGTGGAAACCACCCTCTGTGTCAAAAGTCCTGCTCTGCCCACCTCCTTTCAACTTACCCCTCTCACCTTAAATGCATGCCCTCTGGGAAAGAGATGTCAGCTGTCTACTCTATGCCTCTTGTAATCTTATAAACCTCTATTAGATCTCCCCTCAGCCTCTGCCACTCCAGAGAAAACAACTGAAGTTGATCCAACTTCGTGTTATAGCACATGGTGTCTAATCCAGGCAGCCTCCTGGCAAACCTTGTTCACACCTCTTCATGGGCTCCACGTCCTATAACCATATAACAATCACAGCACGGAAACAGGCCATCTCGGCCCTCCTAGTCCGTGCTGAACTCTTAATCTCACCTAGTCCCACCTACCCGCACTCAGCCCATAACCCTCCACTCCTTTCCTGTCCATATACCTATCCAATTTTACCTTAAGTGACACAACTGAACTGGCCTCTACTACTTCTACAGGAAGCTCATTCCACACAGCTATCACTCTCTAAAGAAATACCCCCTCGTGTTTCCCTTAAACTTTTACCCCCAACTCTCAAATCATGTCCTCGTGTTTGAATCTCCCCTACTCTCAATGGAAACAGTCTATTCACGTCAACTCTATCTATCCCTCTCAAAATTTTAAGTACCTCGATCAAATCCCCCCTCAACCTTCTACGCTCCAATGAATAGAGACCTAACTTGTTCAACCTTTCTCTGTAACTTAAGTGCTGAAACCCAGGTAACATCCTAGTAAATCGTGTCTGCACTCTCTCTAATTTATTGATATCTTTCCTATAATTCGGTGATCAGAACTGTACACAATATTCCAAATTTGGCCTTACCAATGCCTTGTACAATTTTAACATTACATCCCAACTTCTGTACTCAGTGCTCTGATTTATAAAGGCCAGCGTTCCAAAAGCCTTCTTCACCACCCTATCTACATGCGACTCCACCTTCAGGGAACTATGCACTGTTATTCCTAGATCTCTCTGTTCCACTGCATTCCTCAATGCCTTACCATTTACCCTGTATGTTCTATTTGGATTATTCCTGCCAAAATGTAGAACCTCACACTTCTCAGCATTAAACTCCATCTGCCAACGTTCAGCCCATTCTTCTAACCAGCATAAATCTCCCTGCAAGCTTTGAAAACCCACCTCATTATCCACAACACCTCCTACCTTAGTATCATCAGCATACTTACTAATCCAATTTACCACTCCATCATCCAGATCATTTATGTATATTACAAACAACATTGGGCCCAAAACAGATCCCTGAGGCACCCCGCTAGTCACTGGCCTCCATCCCGATAAACAATTATCCACCACTACTCTCTGGCATCTCCCAGCTAGCCACTGTTGAATCCATTTTATTACTCCAGCATTAATACCTAACGACTGAACCTTCTTAACTAACCTTCCATGTGGAACTTTGTCAAAGGCCTTGCTGAAGTCCATATAGACTACATCCACTGCCTTACCCTCGTCAACATTCCTCATAACTTCTTCAAAAAATTCAATAAGGTTTGTCAAATATGACCTTCCACGCACAAATCCATGCTGGCTACTCCTAATCAGATCCTGTCTATCCAGATAATTATTAATACTATCTCTAAGAATACTTTCCATTAATTTACCCACCGCTGATGTCAAACTGACAGGTCTATAATTGCTAGGCTTACTTCTAGAACCCTTTTTAAACAATGGAACCACATGAGCAATACGCCAATCCTCTGGCACAATCCCCGTTTCTAATGACATCTGAAAGATCTCCGTCAGAGCTCCTGCTATCTAAACAAACCTCCCTCAAGGTCCTGGGGAATATCCTGTCAGGACCCGGAGATTTATCCACTTTTAAATTTCTTAAAAGCGCCAGTACTTCCACCTCTTTAATTGTCATAGGTTCCATAACTTCCTTACTTGTTTCCCACACCTTACACAATTCAAAATCCTTCTCCTTAGTGAATACCAAAGAGGAGAAATCGTTCAAAATCTCTCCCATCTCCCTCGGCTCCACACATAGCTGACCACCCTGATTCTCTAAGGGACCAATTTTATCCCTCACTATCCTCTTGCTTTTAATATAACTGTAGAAACCTTTTGGATTTACTTTCACCTTATTTGCCAAACCAACCTCATATCTTCTTTTAGATTTTCTAATCTCTTTCTTAAGATTCCTTTTACATTCTTTATATTCCTTGAGCCATTCCTTTACTCCATGCTGCCTATATCTATTGCAGACATCCCTCTTTTTCCGAACCAAGTTTCTAATATCCCTTGAAAACCATGGTGCTTTCAAACCTTTAACCTTTCCTTTCAACCTAACAGGAACATAAAGATTCTGTACCCTCATAATTTCACCCTTAAATGACCTCCATTTCTCTATTACATCCTTCCCATAAAACAACTTGACCCAATCCACTCTCTCTAAATCCCTTCACATCTCCTCAAAGTTAGCCTTTCTCCAATCAAAAATCTCAACTCTAGGTCCTGTCCTGTCCTTCTCCATAATTATATTGAAGCTAATGCTATTGTGATCACTGGACCCGAAGTGCTCCTCAACACATACATCTGTCAGCTGACCTATCGCATTCCCTAACAGGAGATCCAACACTGCCCCATCTCTAGTCGGTACTTCTATGTATTGTTGCAAAAAACTATCCTGCACACATTTCACAAACTCTAAACCATCCAGCCCTTTTACAGAATGAGCTTCCCAATCTACATGTGGAAAATTAAAATCTCCCACAATCACCACCTTGTGTTTACTACAAATATCTGCTATCTCCTTACACATTTGCTCTTCCAACTCACGCTCCCCATTAGGTGGCCTATAATACACTCCTATCAGTGTTACTACACTTTTCCCATTCCTCAATTCCACCCAAATAGCCTCCCTAGAGGAGCTCTCTAATCTATCCTTCCAAAGCACTACCATAAGATTTTCTCAGACAAGCAAAGCAACACCTCCTCCTCTGGCCCCTCCTACTCTATCACACCTGAAGCAACTAAATCCAGGAATATTTAGTTGCCAATCACACCTTTCCTGCAACCATGTTTCACTAATAGCTACAACATCATAATTCCAGGTATCAATCCACGCTTTAAGCTCATCCACCTTTCTTACAATGCTCCGAGCATTAAAATAGATACATTTAAGATACTCTCCACCTCCTCCTCTCTTTTCATCCGTAACAATGCATTCAAATTTATTATCCTTTTCTTTCTTCTCCCCTACATCTTCGGGCTGAGCGCATCCCTTCTCCATCACCTGTCTTTCCTCCCTCACACACAGTCTACTTACTTGCTCTACTGGTGAACTAACCTCCTCTCCCATAGTTTCCTCAAATTGATTCCCGCCCCCCCCCCCCCATCTTACTAGTTTAAAGTCTGCCCTACAATGTAGGTAAGTCCTACCTACAATGAGGTGATCAGAACTGTACGCAATATCCAGGTGTAGCCTAACTAGAGTTTTATAAAGCTGCAAGATAACTTTTCACCTTAATTCCTCAGCTAATAGAAGCAAGTCACCTTTACCAGCCTATCAGCCTGTGTAGCCACTTTCAGGGAGCTACAGCCTTGGGCTCTAAGATCCCTCCATGCCTCAGCAGTGTTAAAGGTCTTGCCATACCAGTGTACAGTTTCCTTACATTTGATCTGCCGAAGTGCAAGACTTCACATTTGGCCGGGTTAAACACCATCTGCCATTTTGCCATGCATGTCTACAACTGATCTATATCCTGCTCTCTATCCTTTGCCAGTCTTCTACACTATCCACAACACCGCTAATCTTTTCATCATCTTTGAACATACTCATCTACATTTTCATTAGGGTTCCTGTACATTCATTACTGCCTGAAAGACTATCGCCCTTTAGCGCTGACACCCATTGCTGTGAAGTGCTTTGAGTGACTTGTGCTCTCACACGTTAAGGCTACAATCCCACCTGATCTGGACAAACACCAGTTTGCCTACCGGGAAAACCGCTCCACAGAGGATGCAATCACAACAGCCCTCCATATTGCTCTGACTCACTTAGAGGAACCGAACACCTATGTGAGGATGTTATTTGTGGACTTTGGTTCTGCATTTAACACAGTCATCTCCCATGAACTGGTCAGCAATCTGAACAATCTTGGCCTTGGTTCCTCCCTGTGCTCATGGGTCATGGACTTTCTCTCAGACCGATCACAGCAAGTCAGAGTTGGTATCACACCTCCACCACCCTCATCTCAAAAACAGGGCTGTGTGCTGAGCCCTATGCTCTACCCATGCTTCACACATGACTGCACCCCCATCCACACCTCCAACTCCATAATTAAATTTGCAGACGATACCACAGTGGAATCCAACAGGCTCGAGGTGGATCATCTGATGGAGTGGTGTAAAGACAACAACCTGGTCCTTAATACTTCTAAAACAAAAGAGATTATCATTCACTTCAGGAGATTAAAGGACAGAGTAAACACCCCCCTCCATATACATGGAGAGGTAGTGGAAAGTGTGGAAAACCTGAAGTTCCTTGGAGTTATGTTGTCAAAACAGCTGACATGGACCACCAACACCTCGCTGCTTGTAAAAAAGGCAGAACAAAGACTCTTCTTCCTCAGAAAGCTGAAACAGGACGAACTCCCACAAAAGCTGTTGCTTAACTTGTACAGAAGCACAATTGAAACCATCCTGACCAACAGCGCCACCGTGTGGTGTGCCAGCTGCACAGCCGCTGAGTGACAAGACCTGCATCACGTGGTGAAGGCGGCCCAGGGAATTGTCAGGATGGAGCTCCCAGGACTGGACACCATCTATTCCAGTGAATTGTCAGGAGGAAAGCAATCAGCATAACCAGAGACACCACACACCGCGGCCACTCCCTGCTTGAACCGCTGCTGTCCAGCAAAAGGTTCAGGACACTAAAAGCCAGAACAAATAGACTGAGGAATAGCTTCTACCCCAGAGCTGTGGCCTCCATCACACCACTCCCACAGAACAATGACTGAAACTGTGAGCACACACATGTACACACAAGGACTAAATACTTACACTAACGGCACTTTGTGCAATACTGTGATATTCTGGTGCTGCTGCAACTTATTTTCTGCTACTTATCTATTTAATACTGTTTTTCTATTACTGTCTTGTTTTTATCTACTGTACTGCTTTATTTAATTGTCTGAGAGGAAGCCAAACAGAGTTTCATTGTATCTATGTATAATGACAATAAAGATCATTCATTCATTCAGATCAAAGGTCAGGACATGTTCGGCACAAGGGCCTGTATTGTGCTGTAGGGTTTCTATGATTCTGTTTGTATCAATACTGCACCTATAAAAGGTATTCATTTCCCTTGGAAGTTTTCATGTTTTATTGTTTTACAACATTCAGTCGCAGTGGATTTAATTTGGCTTTTTGACACTGAGCAAAAGAAAAAAACTTCCATGTCAAGGTGAAAACAAATCTCTATAAAGTAATCCAAATTAATTACAAATAAAAAACAAAATAATCGATTGTATAATTATTCACCCTGCCCCCTCCCTTTAATTTGACACAGCTCATAGAGGGATCAGAAGTGGAGAGAGTGAGCAGCTTCAAGTAACTGGGTGTCAAGACCTCTGAGGATCTAACCTGGTCCCAACACATGGATGTAGTCATAAAGAAGGCAAGACAGTGGCTATACTTTATTAGGAGTTTGAAGAGATTTGGCATGTCAACAAATACACTCAAAAACTTCTATAGTTGTACTGTGGAGAGCATTCTGACAGGCTGCATCACTGTCTGGTATGGAGGGGCTACTGCACCGAAAGAAGCTGCAGAAGGTTGTAAATTTAGTCAGCTCCATCTTGGGCACTAGCCTACAAAGTACCCAGGACATCTTTAGTGAACAGTGTCTCAGAAAGGCAGCGATATTATTAAGGACTTCCATCACCCAGGGCATGCCCCTTTCACTGTTACCATCAGGTAGGAGGTACAGTAGCCTGAAGGCACACACTCAGCGATTCAGGAACAGCTTCTTCCCCTCTGCCATCTGATTCCTAAATGGACCTTGAACCCTTGGACACTACCTCACTTTTTTAATATACAGTATTTCTGTTTTTGCACATTTTAAAAAATCTATTCAATATATGTAATTGATTAACTTGTTTATTTATTTTATTTATTATTATTATTTTTTCTCTCTCTCTCTGCTAGATAACGTATTGCACTGAACCGCTGCTGCTAAGTTAACCAATTTGATGTCACGTGCCAGTGATAATAAACCTGATTCTGATTCTAATAATCACTGGTGCAGCCAACTGGTTTTAGAAGTCACGTAATTAGTTAAATGGAGAACTGTTTTTAGAGCCTTGTGTGCAGTCAAGGTGCTTCAGATGATCACAGTAGAAACACTCTTGATAAAAACTACACCATGAAGACAAAGGAATACTCCAAACAACTCCACAAAAGGGTTATTGAAAAGCACAAGATAACAGGATAACAAGATAACAGATGGATAACAGGAGCCTGAAGACACACACTCAACGTTCAAAGTCCACTTATTACTGATGTACGTATACAATATACAACTTCCATCTCCTCACAGGCAGCTACAAAACAAAGAAACACAAAAGAACCCATTTAAAAAACAGTCAAACAACCAAGGTGCAGAGAGAGAAAAACATCGTGCAAGCGATGGAAATAAGCAAACAACCTTCAGAACGAAAGTGAGTCCATAGACGTAAATCCTTGAGCAGGCCATGCACAGCCTCAGCCTCAGTGCTCAGAGCCAAATAAATGTCACGTAGCAGCCAGCAGATCTGGCCTGACCCTTGCCTCTGGTGCGGACACCCAGCCACTCCAATCGATCAAGCCCAGCATTTAAATCATCCAGACATCGCACCGTTCTTTGCACTGGAGCCCAGGCCGGGCCCTGTCGCATTGATACGCTCTGGACCCCACTGTCACATTTCAGCCTGAAACCGACTTTTCTAAATTAGCCTGGCACCTAAATTGATCAAACCTCCCTCTGTTTTAGGTGGACGGGCCTTGCGACTGCCTCTCCTCTGTTCCAATTTTACTTCACTCTGCTCGGCCATACTTTGCCTCGACCTCATCTCGAGTGCTTCACACCCACTCATCGACCCTTGACTCAGCCTTGCTTTCACTTGCCTCTTCATTGTTTACCATAAATTCTTACAGGAAAAGCGTTCAGTTGCTTTCTTTGTTTTGTATGGTGCCTGTAAGTAATGGCTGGGCTTTACCAGCGACATCTTCAACCAGAAGTTTCAGGAACAGCTTCTTCCCCTCCACCATCAGATCTCAGGACCGTGGATGAACCCATGAACACCACCCTCACTTTATTCTTTACCTTTGCCTTTGTCTTTATTCATTTAATTTGTAACTTGTGCTGCAAATTGACAAGTTTCATAACATATCTGTGATAATAAACCTGGTTTTCATTCCCTGGGCCTGCAAGGCCTGAGTCGATGTAGTGGTAATGGGCTTGCTTATCAGGATCAGGAGCGGCTGGTGGCCGCCTGTGCTTGAGTAGCAGTTTGGACAGGTTGAGTGGTCTCGCTCAGTGTAGGCATCATCTGTACTGTCCCTTCTGCTCTGGCCCACTCCCTGGAGGGGAAGTCAGCAGGTGCTCCCTTGCCCAGCCTCAGTCCCTCGTGCGTTGGTGTGGATGGGACTAGCCTCTCAGTTTCCCCCGGGACCAGCAGGGCTTCCTGCTTTCCTTTGGCTCAAGGAGGGTCTCGCCCTGCGGTACATCCACAGCAACACATCCACAGCAAAACCGACAGCAAGAACAGCAACAGGACGGAGGCAAACAGTAACAGTCCGACTCGCTCATGCTCTGCACAGGGAAGCTGGGAGCCTGTAACAGAGGGAGGGAGGGAGGTGGGGAGAAGGAGAGAGAGAGTGGGAGGGGGCAGGGAGAGGGAGGAGGCTAGAGAAGTCAGGGAGAGGGAGGAAGGTAAAGAGTCAGTGAGGGGGGAGAGGAGGGGTAGACAGTCAGTGAGTGAGTATCTGGTAAGTTTCTTTTTCTTCTTTATTTTTTAACCCTCTTCTGTTAGGGCACAGTTAGTCAGTGAGAATGGCCCCAGCAACACAGTTACTGCAGTGAAAATGGCCCCATGATAGTTAGCCAGTGAGAATGGCCCCAGGGCACAGTTAGCCAGTGAGAATGGCCCCAGGGCACAGTTACTGCAGTGAAAATGGCCCCAGCAGCACAGTTACTGCAGTGAAAATGGCCCCATGATAGTTAGCCAGTGAGAATGGCCCCAGGGCAAAGTTACTGCAGTGAGAATGGTCCCTGGGCACAGTTAGTCAGTGAGAATGGATCTAGGACAGTTACTGCAGTGAGAATGGATCCAGGATAGTTAATTCAGTGAGAATGTATCCAGCGCACAGTTAGTGTGGTGAGAATGGCCCCAGGATAGTTAATTGTGAGAATGGCCCCAGGACACAGTTATTACGGTGAGAATGGCCTCATGGCCTGTGGTTTGTTCTTTGTGTGAGATGTGGGAATTCTGGGAGACCTCCAGCCTCCTGGAAAACCCCATCTGCACCTCAGCTATCCAGAGAACAGGTAGAGGAACTAGAGCTGTTGCTCGATGACCTTCAGTTCATACAGGAGCCTGAGGAAGTGACTGATAGGAGCTGCAGGGAGGTAGACACCCCAGGCTTTAGGAGGCAGATAACTGGGTGACTGTCAGGAAAAGGAAGGGAACTGGGCTGCCAGTGCAGAGTAACGTTGTGGCCATTCTCAGTAATAAGTATACCACTTTAGATATTGTTGAGGGGGTTGACCTGCTGCAGTGACTGGGTCTCTGGCACTGAGTCACTCACTGTGGCTCAAATCAGAGGGTTGTGGTGGTGATAGGACATTCCATAGCCAGAGGAACAGAGATGAGACTCTGTGGGCGCGATTCACACACCCAAATGGTACGCTGCCTCCTGGATTCCATGGTCAGGGATGTCTCTGATCAGGTCCACAGATTTCCAAAGTAAGAGGTTGAACATGACTTGGTACATATTGGCACCAATGACATAGGTAGACAAGGCGAAGTACTGAAGAGAGATTTTAGGGAGAAACATGACCTCCAGGGCAGTAGTTTCTGGATTGCTGTCTGTGCCACGTGCCAGTGAGGGTAAGAATAGGATGATTAGGCAGGTGAATGTGTGGCTGAGGAACTGATGCAGGGGGCAGGGGTTCAGATTTATGGATTTGGGTTCTCGTCTGGGGAAGGTATAATCTGTACAAAGTGGAGAGGTTACCCCTGAACCTGAGGGGGACTAATTGGTAGGGAGATGGGAACTGGAGTGATAGGGCTCAGGACAAGACAGTTGGTACTCAATTAAGTGCAGTGTGTAGTGAAAGTACTCGCAAAGACAGGCTGCTGATGGGCCATAATTACAGTCAATGAGATGAATTACAATGTAAAAGGGGAGAAAATCAAAAAGGGTGATGAATACAGGACTGAAGGCGTTATATCTGAGCACATGCAGTATAAGGTAGATGAACTAGTAGCAGAGTTAGAGTTTGAAACGTATGATGCTTTGGGCATTACTGAATTGTGGCTGAAAGAAGATCATAGCTGTGAGCGTAACATCCAAGGATACAAATTGTATCAAAAGGACCGGCAGGAAGGCTGATGGGGTGGCATGGCTCAGGTGGTAAAAGATTAAATCAAATCATTAGTACAAGGTGACATAGGATTGGAAGATGTAGAATCATTGTGGGTAGAGCTAAGAAACTGCAAGGGTTAAACAAGACCCCTGATGGGTGTTACATACAGACCTCTGAACAGCAGCCAGCAAGTGGGCTACACATTACAAAGGGAGATAGAAGATGCGTGTCGGACAGGCAATGTTATAACAGTCATGAGGGATTTCAATATGCAGGTAGACTGGGAAAATCAGGTAAGTGCTGGATCCCAAGAGGGAGAATTTGTAGAATGCCTATAAGATGACGTTTTAGTGCAGCTCATTGTTGAGCCTACTAGAGGATCAGCTATTCTGGAACGGGTGTTGTTCAAAGAACCAGAGCTGATTAGAGAGATTAAGGTAAAGGATCCCTGAAGGGACAGTGATCATAATATGTTCAAATTCACCCTACATTCTTCGAGGGAGAAGTTAAAGTTAGATGCGTCAGTATTACCGTGGAGTAAAGGGAATTTCATGAGAGAAGAGCTGACCAGGACTGATTAGAAGGCAACACTAGTAGAGATAGCAGCAGTGGCAGGAGTTACTGGGAGCAAGTCAGAAAGCACATGCAGATACATCCCAAAGAAGCAGCGTTTTGAGGGCAGGATTACACAACCATGGCTGACAAGGGAAGCCAGAACTTGGAAGTCTGGGAAGCTTTTAGAAACCAACAGAAGGCAACTAAAAAAGTCATAAAGAAGGAAAAGATGAAATATGTAGGCAAGCTAGTCGATAATAATATAGAGGATATCAAAAGTTTATAAAGTATAAAGAGGCGAGAGTAGATATTGGACTGGTGGAATATGATTCTTGTGAAGTAGGAATGGGGGACAAGGAAATGGCAGATGAACTGAATAATTATCTTACATCAGTCTTCACTATGGAAGACACTAGCAATATGCCAAAAGTTTGAGAGAGCCAGGGGACAGAAGTGAGGGAAGTTGTAGTTCCAAGGGAGAAGGTGCTTGGGTAGCTGAAAGGTTTGAAGGTAGATAAGTCACCTGTTCCAGGTGGCCTGCTCCCAATGGTTCAGAAAGAGGCGGCTGAAGAGGTACTGGAGGCATTAGTAATGATCTTTCAAGAATCAATGGTTTCTGGCATGGTACCCGAACACTGGAAAATTGTAAATATCACTCCAATCTTCAAGAAGGAAGAAAGGCAGAAGAAAGAAAATTATAGGCCGGTTACTCTGACCTCAGTGGTTGGGAAGATGTTGGAGTCGCTTGTTAAGGATGTGGTTTCCGGTTACTGGGTGGGACATGATAAAAGAGGCCATAGTTAGCATTGTTTCCTCAAGGGAAAATATTGCCTGACAAATCTGTTGGAATTCTTTGAAGAAATAACAAGCTGAATAGATAAAGGAGAATCTGTCAATATTGCGTACTTGGACTTTCAGAAGGCCCTTGACAAGGTGCCACACATGAGGCGGCTTAACAAGCTGTGGGCCCATGGTATAACAGGGAAGATTCTAGCATGGATAAGGCATTGCTGATTGGCAGGAGGCAAAGAGTGGGTATAAATAGAGCCTTTTCTGATTGGCCGCCCGTGGCTAGGGGTGTTCCACAGGGGCCGCTTCTATTTACATTATACGTCAATGATTTGGATGACGGAATTGATGGTTTTGTGGATGATATGAAGATAAGTGGAGGGGTAGGTAATGTTGAGGAAACAGTGATGCTACAGAAGGATGTAGACAGATTAGGAGAGTGGGCAAAGAAATGGCAGATGGAATACAGTGTTAGGAAGTGTATGGTCATGCACTTTGGTAGAAGAAAAGAAGTATAGACTATTTTCTAAATAGGAGGTAAATTC